>NC_056734.1:769116184-769468684 GCF_019279795.1 Protopterus annectens | reverse complement strand
TGATCATGTGCTGATCTGGTGTTGATGCGACCCATGCTGTCACTGCAATTCCCAATTTCTATTATTAGTAGTAGTGACCAGTTTGGAGCAGTAGTAAGAAGCCCCTGAAGCACTCGAGTGCACATTATAGGGCTGTGCAGTTAAAGACATAGCACCAAGTCCAGAATTATGGACCACAGCATTCATGTTAATATTTTGTTTCTTGTAAAAAACACATAGAATATAACTGATGCATGCTGTGATATGTACAGACTGTGCTGTGTGGTGCATGATCTACTGTCACTGTTCATCAGACATTCCCTCTTATCTTTTATTTATTTATTTTTTTTATTTCAGAACAGGTAGTCATATTTTTGTTTATAAAAGTCATGCATGAGTTCTCACTCACACCTGTTCAGAGATGTCATAAAGCATTGTACAAGAATTAATTGCATTTCTAATGTTTTTCACAAGAAATTCTACCAATATGTTATACTTATGTGTGTACATCCTGAATCTCCTGAAGGGCTACATTTAATAAAACGTGTAATATCATTATTCCACATGAGGTCATACCTTGCACTTGAATGGAAAACTGAAAATGTATGACATGCTTTTTGGAGTTATTACAATGTTTACTCCATTTTAACTATTACATTTTTTAAATGTGTTATTGCTCTCTGTTAAGGTATTGCTAATAAGATTATTTTATTTTCTTATACACAATAAGTTGTGTCCTCAGAGATGTCATCAATTGTGCAGTGCTGAGAGTGAAGTGGCAACATTGCTAGTTTATATGGCAGGAAACTAATGTAATATCCTTGCAATAAGTGCAAAATGTGTCAATATGTTTCTTCTGTACAGGAATTTAAACACCCTGTTTTGTCCTTCATATTTCAGCCTAGATTCTATGCTACTTGTAGAACAACTAGCTTAATATATATGGTAGAGTGCACAGGATGTACATGTTTTCATATAGAGAAAACACAGAAACAGCTCAGAGACAGATCTATCGGCATATGTATGATGTAAAACATAAGAACACATTAAATGCTTTAGCTAAGCATACAATGGAATTCCCTTCACATAATTTTAGGTTTAGAGTCCTACAAAATTTTAATAATGACAAGAAAGGGGGTAATTTAAACAACTTAATTGAAAGAATTGAATTAAAATGGATATTAAAGCTGCAAGCTCATGTATACCCTGGGCTGAACAACTATGTCTGCATTAAACCTGAGCTAGAAGCTCGCTCACTTAAATAAGATGTAATAATAGCTGAAGACTTAATTGATGTATTTTAAGGATGAATTTATTTTAATGATGTATTTAATTGATTAATTGATAGCGCCTTTTGATATAAAATGTGTAAGACTTGAGAAAGCGTGGCTTGTTCTACATGAAAGCGCTTGTCTAAATAAACCTGTTTTAAGCCATGGTGGTCATCTGGATTTTTTTTGCTTCAATATTTATTTTCTAACGAGTGTTTATCTAAATAAATTGTAGCACTTGTTTTATGCTCTCGGTTATTGTCAACTGTAACATTCATAATGGTTAGAACACTAATGGTATAAATCAGTTCAATCAATCAATGTTGTGATGCACAGCTTTTTACCAGCAATTTCATTTAATAGGAAGCATTGCAATACTTGCAACGAAATGCATGTAGATGCAAACTGTATTAATACTGGGTGACATTCTGCAATCACATTTTTAGCCTTTTTTCCATTTGTTTTGTATATTTTATTTAATAACTTATTGTGTCTTAGGTTATACACTAACATCTCTGTGTTAAAAGTCAGATTGTAAGTAACTGAAATATCTAGTCTGAATCACAGTAGGTCAAGGTCAAATGTATCATACATGATGAGTCTTAAAGATAGGGTAGGGAAGATGCATGTGATCTTGAAGAAGGGCTGTTGTGTGAGCTAGATGGTGACTTGCTGAGATGTCATGACCTAACTGATGCAGATGATTCTACAGACACTGATTCACAGTGCTGCAGGACTGTGACCTTGAATGAGAGGGTCTGCTATGTATAAATGAACATTGATGTGGCCTTCATGAAATCTGTTGTGCTTCTTCCCCCATACTGTTTACATTACTTTCCTGAAAATCCCCTATATCGCCATATGATATGTCCGCATGCGACTGAACAAACCCTGTCCCCTTCCATTTCCAACACCAACTCCTATTTGAGTTTGGTAAGTCCTCAATGGTGTATGCCGGAGATGGCCATGGATGTTATACTACACATCTGTGTGACCATATCATTATCCTTACTTTGTGCCATTTCCATATAAGTGCGGGATATCCTTATATACAGCCTGGAGGACTTTGACCATCTCTAGCTGATTCTTTCTGGCAGTGATCTGAGCCCTAACAATGTCACAGCACATTTTATGCTGGGCAGCCAATGCTTTACATGTTTCCTGGGGTAGCTGTGACATATACCTGTGCCTGCCAGCCCTTTGTTGACATGTCACTGTGGGCACTGTTACCTCTAAATGAATGCCATCATCCAGAAGGTGTTCCTGTGGGCTTGGAGACACTGATATAGAGGTATGAGCTTTCACCCTGTACAATATAAACAGTAGTATCACCCTCTGCTTTGTGATCCAGTGTCACTTCCTGCAGTGTTACTAACATGTTGAGGGGTATGAGATCCTACCATTAAATTTGGCAACTGTGTGACTCTCCCTTAGGCCATTTCATAAATATAAGTATGTTATCATCAGCATCATCAGAAGCAGACATTCTACTGCTGACATCCTCTAAATGTATTGGCAGACTGGAAGTGATTGTTTCTGCTCATGATCCTGTAAAAAAATAATTGAATAGACTGCTAATCAAATACTGTTGTTCATGACTGCATGCTGTGTAAGGAGGTGTGAAAGTCACTTACCATGTATGCTGTGTTCATTGTCATGATGTGCAGAAGTGGAGGCCTCACCTGTTAGTAGTAATTATTATGTGTCACACACACACACTCATTACATTTCAGCATTCAGTTTAATATATATATATATATATATATAGTTTTTTTACTAAACTGGTAACACCCAAAAACTGGTAATAAATTACTTTAAAAAGAAACAAAAAGAACTGGCAATGCAGAGCAGTGGACTAAAAAAAAATGGTTGCTTGAATGGTTTAGCGTCTGTTTTCCATAAAGCTTTTGATTAAATAGATGCTTTGTTAGTTAAGATTGGGTGCCACCAGTCCCTCAGGGATTAATGACAATATTTCAATACTTAGTGAACTTAGAATATGGGTTAATAATATATAATTGCTGTTTTTCTCAAGCATCTTCACAGTTTTTATATTTTTTTATTTCAATATGGAAGTGATTTTTGGTGACAGTGGTTCTTTAAGGAAGTAGTAGTGTTTCAGATTATGTGGCACTCATGATTGGTTGTTTTTTGGAGGTGCGTGCTTTTGTAAAGTTATTTAACTGGTTATATTTTAAGTATGGAATGGTTCTGATGATGTCTTCATTTTAATAAAGGCAAACGGGCTAAACTATTTAAGCAACTATTTTCTTGAGTTAACTGCTCTGCATTGCTGGTTCTTTTTGTTTCTGTATAAATAGTTTACTTGTGTTAAACCAACCTTCCTTATCAGATAGGTTCATAGGATCATACACGAGTAATAGGCTAGCTGCCTTTGTGGGCCATTTTAAGCCTGGTTAGTTTCCCTTTTTGTGGTCAAAATAACCTATCCCATTTGTTATACTTTGCCTTATCCATCCCATGGTGGATTATATATTACCCCAAATGAGAATAACTGGGATCATATCTTATTTATTTATTTATTTTTATTTATTTAACATTTGTTGACCGGGAAAATCTTAGATAATTTGAGGGGACCCATGCATGGGATAAAGCATTTAGGAGCTGCCTCTGTCCATTAGTATTACAGGGAGCAGTCCTGGGGTAAATTTTATGTTTCCCATCCATAGATCTAAGCTGCATTTGAAAGTGGAGAGGGATGAACTTTGTTTTATGTGGAAGGCAACTCTGTTTCACAGCAGTCAGTTTATTGTGTCCACTTCTTGTTTGTCTCTCTCCCCTCCCTCTCCCCTTCTTTTTTCTTATTTTAATTATGCATGCCTTTATCCTTCTTTATTTTCTTTCATCACCATTTATGTTCATTTTTCCACAGGTCTAGAATCCTTAGGAACATCCCAATCACACTGATCTCACATCAAGGAACACTCACACTCTCCTCATCCAGGGGATGTCCTCAGAGGATCGGGTGATGGAATCAGTCCTGTGGGCAGCCTTGCAAGCCTGACATACTAGGCTTTGGGAATTGGCTGAGGTCATGGTAGAGCAGATAGTAAAGGGATGCCTTCAACCAGTCCAGGATACTATTCACTGGACTGAAAGCTTGCTGCCCTAGTTGGTGCCGACTACTGCACCAACACAAGCCTCTGCTCCCTCAACTGTGGGCAACTTTACTGTAGTACCATCCAGTAGTGGAAACATTTAAGGTTCTGTGGACTGGGTTTTTCTCCTGATCTCAACTCATTTTTACCCCTGTTTTCTAATCTTCTATCCTAGACCTTCTTACCTACTTCCCATCCAAACTACTCTCTTATATAAAAATATACTTGAAAAACCACAACTGTCTTGATGTGCTCCTTCTACATTTCCCTCTTTGTTATGTCTTCCCTTTTTCAGTCTTTAAAGAAAACAACAGGGTGTCCATTTAAGGATGCCCCTATATATTTTAGAAATTAGTAATAAAAGCTGCATTGTACAGCACTTGCCTTAACTACTTCAAGCATTACATATAGCTGCCTTTATCCACAATATATGAGAACATATAAACAGTAACATTTTCACATAATACTTTGTACATACTTAAGGATTAACTTTTACTTACCGTGAATCCACTGCACTTAGTATATTTGCATATAGGCATAGTGGTCAAAGTCATAGAGTCATAGATTTTTACTAGGGTAACAATCTAGTGGGCCTTTCTAAACCTATCCAAGTTTTCCCAAAAGAATAATGATGTCCTGTATCCAGGCATTTATATGCTACCTCTGTCCATGAGGGAATGGGTGCCAGGCCCTATGTATATTTCATGTTCCCCATCCAGTTGTCTAGGTTGCACTTAAACTAGGTAATATAAGAACGCAACTTCACATGGATGAGAAGCCTGTTCCATAAGAGGGGCAGATTCTGGGACATACATCTGCCACTGCAGCATGTTCTGTTTAAGTCACAGACAAAGATGCCCTTTGCAAATAACCATTATGCAAGCCCGAACCTCTGGAATATAAATAGCACCCTTAGTATTTCTTTTCTATATTCAGAATATATATTCTGTTAGAAGTCCTACTTCTGTTATCAAAACACTCTTTTTTTTAACAAAATCTGTCTTGACTTTGCTTATATAAAAGGCATTACTAAGGCCTTTTCCTCTGTTGAAACATGGTTATCCGATGCCCGATTAATACTCAACCCAAACAAAACTAAACTACTCATCTTCCAACCCACCACACATACTCAAAACAACTCTCACTTTAACATCACGGCAAAAGACAACACCACTATATACCCAACTGAACACACCAAATTGCTAGGAGTGGAAATAGACAATAAACTAAAATTTGACATTCACATATCCATGACTATAAAAAAAGTCCACAAAAAAACTAGGAGCGTTATACAGAAATAAGCAATTTCTCACCAAAGCAGCAAAGATTTCAATAGCAAATTCCCACCTTATCTCCACCATACTTTATACCTCTTCAATATATATACCAACCTAAGGCAATATGATCTAAACATGCTAGAGACCTGCTACAACAAAATCGCCAAATTCGCCACAGGGGCATCCTACTGTAGTCACCACTGTCTCTCACTTGCTGAACTGGGCGGGCTTGAACTCCTTCACCTCCTTCAGTGGTATCAACTCTCACTCGCCCACAAACTAGTAAACCATCCACTAAATGTCCCATCCCTCCAGAATCTACTCCAACCCTATCGCACCACCAGACCACTAAGATCCTGCAGCAAAAATCACTTGCAGATCACTAAAGCCAATAACTCTGCTGTTGAAGCACTGTTCTCTTGTGCCATAGCCAAATTATGGAACTCACTCCCACCCACAATTACCTCCATACCATCATGCACCCACTTCAAAACTTTACTAAAAGTGCAACTAAAAACATGCTGGCTATGCCCTTGCAACTCCCACTCTAATATAATCCACCCCATCCAACCACTACCTTTCTTTCCACTCCACTAACTACCTTGATTATTGCAAGCTCAGATGCTCATAAGCCTGTACTTATTATACAGCACAAACTTCTTCTTGTAACATTTGTTAATGTCTGGTATGCACTTCACAGATAAAGATTCTAGTTGTCTACTGATGTACTATGTTCTTCATCTGTAAATATGTTGTAAGTAATTGCTATGTAAATTGTTAACCACTATGTAATCCAATGTAAATACTGTCTGTTTATTTTAACTGTGGAGCCTTTCTCCCCGGGCCTCCGCTGAAAATGGACCTACGTCCAGTCGGACACTCCCGGTCAACAAATTTAAATAAATAAATAAATATACTGTCTGAGTAAGCAGAACAGGTAAGGTTTAGATTCTTTGATCATAAAAATGGATTGAAACTGTAGAGAGCACATTAACAGTGCAAGGTTATGATGCCTTTCACGCATTTAGACCAGCTACTTCACAGGCAGGGACTAAAGGTGGAGATGTCTCTATTTACATCAAAAATAAATATGCTTCAAGGCTGGTCAAGACAGGACAATGCACTTGAGCTGCTTCACATACAAATTACCATATGCAAAATCCAGTACCACTCCCTTTCAAGCTACAGGTTCCCCTCTATGTTCCAGGAAACCTATACCATGTACTTAAACTTATTAGAAACAGTAACCATCCAACCCAATACCATATTCATGGGGGGCTTTCATTATCCCACTATTGACTGGGCATCCTATATGACACCAAATGCACAGGCACAGAGATTCCTGGATTTTGTAAACACAGACTCTCTGGACCAGATATTCAATACACCAACCAAGGGTGCAACCGTACTGGATCTGGCTCTTACTAATATAGGAGAGTGCTGCACACCCCTACTGTAATGTCTTCCCCGGTAAGGTCAGACCACAAAATGGTCTCCTTTAAAGTAAAAATAAAACCTGGACCTCCAGCTAAACCTGGAATATTCAGGAACTACTCAAGGCGAACCTCCTGCTATTAAGTGATAACCTGGCAAAATTCAAGCCCTCATAAACCCTGAGAACATTGCTCCCTATGCAGAACTGTTCACAGAAACCTGTACAAGCATGTTAATAGCTGCATAGATGCAGCTGTACTCACCAGGAAGAAGTACAGAACTAACTCAAAAAACAAGCCATCCTGGTAGAATCACAAAAGCAATAGGCTGTATAAAAGAAGAAAGAAAATCATGGAAAATTGGGTGGTGCAGTACCCAGCATGATAAAAACACTCTCATCAAACTAAACAAACAACTCAGAGGACAAATAAAGTCTAACAAAGCCATATTTAATGTATGTTTGGCCTCCCAGGCCAAGGACAACCATAAAGCATTGTTTAGTTATGTCCACAACCTCAGAGGCAATACACAATTGTGTACAGAGCTCACTGAAAATGGAGCCACCTATACTGAGCCAGAAAATATAGCAAACCTCCTGGCTGATAAATTCAGCTCCAACTTTACCCCTATCTCCCCCTCAACCATCTCTTAGGAAATACCATCAAATATAACTCCCCCTACTACCACTAGGGGACAGGTCCTTAATGCTCTCTCGAAGACAAAGAACATTGCATCATTGGGCTCAGACAATACCCCAGGATGCCTTCTAAATAGCATGAAACATGACCTGTCTGGGCCTCTGGAATTATTATTTAAGTGTTGCCTCCAAACAGGCTTCATGCCTCATGAATGGAGAACAGCAACAGTCATCCCTCTGCACAAAGGTGAGCCACCTACAGACCCTGGAATCTATAGACCAATAAGTCTCACTAGTCTTATATCTAAAGCCATGGAAAGAATAATCCTAGACATGATCACTAGAGATATAGTAAACCTCCAGACACTGGACCAAACCCAATTTGGTTTCGTCAAGGACAGATCATTCTTTGAGAAGGTAACCAAAGCAATGGATGAGGGCAAAATAGTTCACACTGCCTACCTTGACATGGCCAAGGCATTTGATACAATACCCTACTTAAGTATTGCTGACAAACTCAGGTGTTTAGGTACAAACTCGTATGTCACCCAGTGGATAGCAAACTGGCTCACAGACAGGACCCAGGAAGTTAGAATTCAGTAGTCCACCTCTTCAGAAAGGCCAGTTACAAGTGGAGTCCCTCAGGGATCAGTCCTTGGACTGCTCCTTTTTGGCATTTACTTCACTGAAGTCAAGGCCAGTGTCAGTGGTCTTTGGCTGACTAAATTTGCAGATGATTGCAAATTAGAAGCTGCCATTGAATCCCATACTGACACAAATGTTCTCCAGGAGGGGCTGACACAGATAGACAACTGGTGTCAGAGCCATAGACTAAAACAAAATGTCAAGAAATGCATAATAGTATTCCTTGGAAAGTCATCTACCCCTGGTAACTATCATATTGACAACACACCACTTAGAGTTGACTCAGCAGTCAAGGACTTATGGGCACACATAGATAGTAATCTAGTTTTTGACCACCTTGTTTCTACAGTAGTGAGGAAGTCATTCTATGTTGCTCAACTTATAAACAAAGGTATGACATGTAAGTCCAAAGAAGTCATTGTTCCACTGTATTCAGCATTCATCAGACCTATCATTGAGTACAATGGCCCATTTGATATGTACCTAATCAGGCATATCCAACAACTGGAACGTCTACAAAGGTTCCTCACTAAAAGAATACAGGGCTTAAGTAAAATGCCCAATGCAGACAGCCTCAAGGCCCTATCCCTGTATTTTGTCTCATATAGACTTTTGAGGGGAGATCTACACCTGGCGTTTGGGATATTTACAGACCCCACTTTGATGGACCTCCTGCATATCCACAAAACAAACAGCATCAGAATTACTCATTCTAAAGACTTAAACTTTGCCTGTGATATAAATAGGACCTGCTTGACAGACAGGCATGTATCCCAGAGACTACCCAGTCTATGGAACAGGCTCCCCATCCATGTAAAGCAGAGTTCCTCCCTAACACAATTCAAGTGCAACTTGGACAATTGGATGGGGAAACAGGAAATTCATCCCTGGTTCAGCAACAATGTCTCTAATGGACACAGGCAACCTGTAAATGTTTCATCTTCCAGGACCCTGCTTGTAAATGTTTCATCTCCCAAACCCCTGCTTACACTTATCAAGGGTATCAGGACTTTTCAGATATGCCGGATGCATGGCTAGGCTTAAAATGACCCTTGTGGTTGTTAGCCTAATAAACAGCTATGAACCTATAAACATGCCTTTTGTGGTACTTTGCTTGGAATACTGGTGAATTTGTACTGAGTGGCAAAATACTTTGGAAACTAGCCAATAATTGTATAGAACAGTTTCAAGTGACTGGTGTTCATACAGTAATTAGACCCTACATTCAAGTAGTCTGGTTATAAAAATCACAAGAAGTCCTGCTCTTTAGGATCCAGCTGTCTGATCAGTATCTTTAATGGTGAGATATGGAGAAAATTGTTTCCAATTTTTGCTATAGTATGTGTTAGTAACAAATACTCAGAACTGAAGCAAGAGATTTCAGCACAAAAACATTTATGCATATGGAATGATGCACCATCTGTCTTGTACAAGTACTGAAATTGTTCTATCTCAAATGTGCAATTATTTTTTATGAATGCATAATGTAAAATTCTTCCAGACATTTAATGAAATCTTAATGAACTGTTGATTTAAAGACAGTTTCATTTTAGGATAGCTGAGCTCAGATTATAGATTAGTTGTCTAAAGGAAATAACTCAGTACAAATCCAGAGTTCATTTTTTGCAATAGTAAAACTATTTAGGTTTGTATTATGGAGTGATTTCTTCTTGTAAAAATGTTTGCACAAAATGAATTTGTATACTTTTTTTTTCTTCAAATTTCCCGAAGAACGAAGAATGCCAAATACCTTATTTGTATGCAACAACTAACTATTTGTAATGTCAACTTTAGAGGTGATTACAGCAAATAGCATGGCTTAATGTCAACTTTAGAGGTGATTACAGCAAATAGCATTGCTTATATAGACTGTGGTGGTGGTGTTGCGGTAGTGTTGTCGCCTCACAGTTAGACGTTGCTCGTTCGATTCTCACTTAGAGTGTCTTCTGTGTGTCGACATGCGTGAATGGGCGTTCCTTCGTTGAAGGTTGTGCATTAGGCATGGCAAGCCAGCATGTAAAAATCTACTGCCAATCATTAGCAGACCGGAGTACCACTGTGGCGACCCCTAACTGGGAAAAGCCGAAAGAAACAAACAGAAAATAGCATGGCTTGTAGCAAGGAAACCTTTTATGTCTTACCCCACCCCAACAATACTTTGCACAAACACCTGTTCTAGATCTTTTGATTACAATTGTGAGTATTCATGTGAAATGCTTGTTGATTTTTGGGAGACCTATTACATTATTCTCCTTTGTCAAACTTTATCTCCAGGCTAAACCTTAATATACTTAACTGCAGGAAGTAATTGGCAGGCAAACTATCTCAGGACATACAGAAAATAAAATAAAAGAAAAAGTATTTATTGAAATTTGTTTACTGGGAAAAATCCACCCGGGCACAGGTGCCCTTTTTCAGTGGAGTCCTGGGGAGAAAAGCTCCAACGTATCATATTTAATGTAATCAATATTTACAATAGCAATTTTTATAATGCAGTTTCGGTGAATGCATAACCTAATAGTCAGTATAATAAAATATGTAATGAAATTCACAAACATTAAATTTACAGATAGAAGAGTGATGTATAACATAGATTGAAGTAATTTAAGAAATACAATAGAGTGAGGTATTAGAGGAGATAAGTAAGTCTGACTGTTAACAGACGAGTAGTGATTGAATAGTAATCTGGTTGTGCTAATCAGAAGTAGTTACAATAGTTTAAGAAGTACAATAAAGTGAGGTATTAGAAGAGGATAAGCAGGTTAAGTGATTTAGTACTTCAAAAGGGGGTATAAAACAAGGTAATAAAATTTAAGTAAAAGGAAAGTAATTTATAGCAGCACTACCAGAGTCTAGAAATTTATCACTGCAATCACATTCTCTTAATAGAAAAATAAGCACTGGAAAACTTTAGAAGTACTTAAATACTTTTAATGTGGTACAGAAACAAAGCCATTGAAAAGAAGATAAACAGAAATTAATGGAAAGAACCTTGACATACTTAGGTGCTATGCCTTATTAAACATTTTGTAAGGTAAAGTGTGCCTCCCAATTTCCTTTGAAATAAAAGGTATATTGTGGTTTTGCAGAGGTATCACTTATTTTATCTGACTTAACTTTGTTTAACCAGTTAAAGGCTACTGCATGAGCCAAGTAGCAGTATCACATTTTCAAAGTAAGAGGTAGTAACAACATTTCAAAACAAAATTTAAAAACAAAGTATCTTCCAAAGCATGCTAATTTTCCCTGGTGTCTAGTGGTTCCATACAACTTTTGTAAAAGCATATGCCTTTAAGGTATGCCATGTATAGTATCCCTGGTATCTCATGTTCTGCCCACCCTGATCCCCATATGTTTAAGTTCTATTACAGCACAAGACATAAGTACTCTGGTGTCTAGTGCTTTCCCTGCCTCACTATCCCCATACTGTTTAAGTGCCATTATGGCACAATACTTCTCATGTTATCCCTGTTGACTAGTGGTTCCTCATCACCACATTATAATATATAATTTTTGGTGGCCAATGTTGCGGACTATGTTCATTAGTCTAGGGTTGTGTGTAAGTGACAGCCACCCCAACCCACAATCACACATACATATACAACAAAGACTCTCACACACACACACACACACACACAGCCAATCACATGCACTCACCTCCCAACCCTACCTTACCACTAAAGTCCCCAGTACATACCTCATCTCAATGTCTGAGAACAGCTTCTTGGCTGCATTTACTACCACAGCATTGTAGTAGAGGCCATGCTAATCTACAATGCTGAGAAATTGCGTTCGGTCATTGACCTAGCGATTGCGATACAGCTTGCAGCTTCTTAGAACTAAGCAGACGTTAATTCGTGCTCTGTTGCTCTTTCTTATTTTGTAGCAGATCGCAGCTTCTTAATACTAAGCAGACGTTAATTCTGGCTGTATTTAATATTGCTATTTCTTATTTTATTTTGTAGCAGCACTCCAGTTATATTTGTTTCTTAGCAGCATCAAGCTCAGCTTCTTAGTTTAGCAGAATTCTGGCTCTATGGCTAGGTGATATATGATATTGCTGTTTTGGAACATCATGTTATATATATTGCTTGTGTGTGTCTATGGCTAGGTTATATATGATAGTGCTGTGTTTCGGAACATCAGGTTTTAATTGCTGGTTAGCAGCATCGTGTGTGTGTTTCAGAACATCAACTTATATATATATATATATATATATATATATATATATATATATATATATATATATATATATTGCTGGTGTATTTGTTTCTTAGCTGTGTGTGTGTGTGTGGGGGGGGGGGGGTGTATGAAATGCCCCAGTTAGATATAACAAAGAGCAAGAGCCTAAATACTCTACCCATACCACCACTTGTGATTTGTCTTACAGAAGGTCTAGAATGTTTGGCTCATACCTTTGGTCTGTTCCTCTTAAATTTGTTGTTTTCTGGCAAATCAGTGAAAACGGAATTCACTAAATAATGATAGCCATTTAAGTTTCAGTCTTCTGTCTTTCAAGAAATGCATGGTAACACAAAACATTTTATTCTAACAACTTTTCTAAGATTATACAAGCATTGTTTAAAATGTGTCCCTGGTTTTTTGCCTTCACCGCCCCCCCACACAAATAAATTTTGGCTTTTTACAGATTTCTTGTGATGCATAGTTCTTCAGGTGGAAAGTTTAGTGCTACCTATGCCAACTTGGTTTGTTTTGTTAGTAGCACAACAGGTAGACTGCTTGTTCTTGATGCAGAAGGCTGTGGGTTCTACTCCTGCTGTAGATGGATTGCTGATACTGTAGTGTGTTGCATTTTTAAAGGGGTGGATGCTGCAGTCCTGAGAATGTCCTTTTGGGCAGTGATACCTAGTAACTATAAACCTGTTATCAGTTTGCTATCCATTCCCTATTGCAATATTATTAGCTTGTCATTTTTTTTAATGTAACAGGCAATTTATTCCTCAAGGGCAACAGGTACTTTATTTGTAGATGAAACAATGAAATATAAAGTTGTTTTGTTAGCAGCAACCTCTTCATTAGTTACAGATCTTTTTAATATGGAATTATTTAGATGATTTTACTTCTGCAAATATTCTGCATATTTACTGATGCTGGTGGATTGCAGAAGTTTGAGTAGACTTTTATGATGGGAATGTTCTGAACTGGGAAGTTTTGTCATTAGTGGTTCATGCATTTTGTTTTATTGCTTACTGGAAAAATGTTCAAAACAATACATTTAAAACACACTTTAACAAGTGTACTGTATTATACAAGGAATATAATTTAATACAATCAGGAAGGTGTATCAAAGAGGACATTTATGTTTCATTTGCAAGGGGACCATGATTTGAAAACAACCTAAAGGTAATCTTTATCCGCCACTGGTCAGATGCATTTTCTTTGAATGTGGGTGTCAATGCTGTTTCAGTGAATTTGAGTTTCAAGGGCAGAGAAATTTTAATGCGAAGTCTATTTTCATTGTGAGACTGTATTGCTTCGCTTAACAGATGTCTGTTAGTGTTTGTGCTATAAAATGTAAAATAAAAGTTTTAAATGAAATCCAAATAATCATTGTTGAAGTAAAACAGTAGGCACAATACAGTGTTTATGGTAAATGGAGTGAAATAGCCATGTAAAGGGACACTGGAATGGCTGCAGGGGGACCATGATTTTGTGAGAGGGGAAGGGTGGCAAACTCAAAGGCAGCCCTGGGCGGCACAAACTCTATGCCACTGATCAATAGGCCATGAAGAATGAAATTTGGAGGTCCTAGCAATCTATAATATTCTTTTCGTAGATTAGAATATTGCCTGTCATTAAATGCCCTACATTTACCACAAAACCCACATACTGCAAGCCATCAAAAGCAAAATCCTAAGGTTCATCATCTTCTCCCTTCCCAGTGAACATCAGTACTACACATTAAAAAAAAAATGGTTACCATTTACTACAGGGTCTGGGGCCATATTTTCATTGTCTGTTCTTCAGTTTGCGTTTGAAAGTTGGTATCCCATGATTCCATTGGAGTGGGTGGGGTTACATAATTATGTATGCAAACTTTATGTTAATCAGTGTACAGATTTGTATCTATTTTTCATGGGCCTTTGTCCAGATTTTTGATGTTTCTAGGTTGAGAGGTATGCCCAGTCCCTTTCAATAAACACATTATACCAAATGACATTTGATGACCTTTATTAAAATTCTATAAACATAACCTATTCATCAGTATTTTAGTTTATTAATCACAGCATAAACATCCATATAACTGTTAACTAGGGCAGCGTGACCTCACTCACCCTGACCAAATAAGCAGTGTCCTTACCTCTACTCACTTATTTACTTATCAAGCAGCATCCCATCGCTCACTTTCATTTCCCAGTTATTGACTTAAACATCCAACCAAATAAGCAGAGTCCTTACTTCCACTCACTTACAGTCAATCACTTTAATTTCCCAACTCATTCAACCTCCAACACCAAAGGGGGAACAGAAGAGGGACAAGCCTGCATCTCTTCTCTGCCCACCAGTCTGACCAGGCTATTCCCCCTCCTTCATAGCATAGTTCCAACAAAACCTTCCAGAACAAACTTAACTGTACATTAATGGTTGAGGCTAAACATCATTCAATGTACTCCCTCCTCTCTGAACTAAACTGAATCATTGTCATCAACCTACAAAGCCCCATCATATAAATACCCAAAGTTGAAATTAAACCCATGATTCTTCTCCAGTGCACAAGTAATACCCATACCCTTGTATAATCCCAGTAAAACAAACATATCTTCACTTACCCTACTACCCCTGGTCACTTTGTATTTATTCTGAGGTCATTACCTGGCAAATGTACCACCAAATCACTAATGATCCAAACACCACCTGAAACAAAGCAAGCCCAACTGCACAACATCCTACTTAGCTGCAGTGTCATTTTGCCACCAAAGGCTATAATAATGACCAAAATGAGATTTCGTATTCTAAAATATCAACATACTAGTAATTCGACCACTATACCCACTATCTAAAAGGCAAAATGTCTAATGACAAGAATAGCATTGCTGACCAATGAACCACCCACTTTAATGACTCCAATGCCTCCATGAACTAAATATCCACCAGACTGTAATCCAATGAACCTCATTTCCCCAACAAAAATGCTTGCAATAAATTTTTATTTTTTTAAATATTGCTCTCACAAACCCAGAAAACAATGGAACAACAGGCCCTGCACCAGCATGAACATCCCAAGGAACAGCAGTCTACAAGTCAAATGCGTGGCTGCCACCATCCCCGAATGTAGTCTCCAATGATCAGCCACCAACCTTACCTGAAAACCACAGTTCCACAAAAAAATGGACCAACACATCAAACCTAAATCCAGACATTCTGTGAAAATCTGTACAATTCAGCAGCAGGCTACCCAACTTGCCATTTTTTTCCTCTTTTCTTTCCAAGATTTGGGGGATCTGTGAAAATCCGTACTGTTGAAAGGTATGAACACTCCAACCATACATCATCGTTATTCTCATTTTGTTTTTTTTTCTCCCCAACTCTTCCCCTCTCTACCTTTCACGACCCAATCCACCACTGCACTGCCCTGAACATGGAGAAGGAGCATCAACCAGCTGTCCATGCCACCCCACATACCACTTAACATCTCAATGCAAGAAATCTGGACAAAATGATAATGAACAGCAGGACAAAGGACCAAATACCGGATCAACTATCACATTGTTCCTACAAACTTAACATGCAGATAGAATCATTGGTTTGCACTGACATGTATTTACCAAAGGAGCTGTAGTCTGAAACTCTGCAGTCTGCTATTATTTATTTTATTAATTTCTTTTATATATATATATATATATATATATATATATATATATATATATATATATGTGTGTGTGTGTGTGTGTGTAAGATATATATATATATATATATATATATATATATATATATATATATATATATATATATATATATATAGTAAATATGTTATAAACTGCAACCTGTAGTGATTTGCCACTAACTTATCAGCTAACCACAGTTAAAATCTACCAAAATATGTACAAGTCCGGACATTCAGTGAAAATCTGTACAGCTGAGGTCCACTAGCCTGCGAACAATGCTGCTACTAAATCATGCATGTGTGAGGAGGCATATGTTAACAAACAACTTCTAGCCTGCGAAAACTACTAATGGCTTGGCTGAAACCACACCAACAGAAAAAAAACACTGCTGTATTCTGCAATCACCACCAAAAACTTTGCCAAGAAACAATCAAAAAAGGGGAGGCTATAAAACCACAATCCCACTGAATACTGAACACCTACCATGTCCCTATCATCCATCTAACTGCTCTAAAGTAGCATCATTTTCATCTGGAATCTTAATTTTTCTTTTTGTTGGGAAAAGGGGAGGCATACAAGTGAAAACTGCGATGCTTTGCTACACTTGCAACCTCTACTTAAGAACCCGTTACGGTTCTTAGAAGCAACTATACTTAAAATGACCTAATTTTGCTCCCATCAAACATACAGAAACTTATGGTGTGGTACAATGCATCATTACAAGTCACATGTTCAACTCACTTATCATAGTGTGTGCTAAGTCAAATATGCTAAAAGTTAATACATGCCAATTATACTTGCTGGAACAGCTCTGACTAAATAAAACAATAAAGAAATGAAGAAAAGAGTACTTCAGAAATTCAGAATGTATAAAGGTTAACAATCAATTAAAAACGGGAAGAGCAAAAGCATTTCCACATCACTGTTCCCTTTCTTCCTGTAATCGTACCAATATATATATATCGAGAGAGAGATTGATGGGTCTACTTTCATTCACTGAATACACATATCATTGAACTTCAATTCACTCACACCAAATCGCTGAAAACTGATTTCACTGAATCTCATTTCACTGAATGCAGAGTACTGTAAGGCAAGTAAAATGTATATACCCCTTTCCCCACTGTAGTGTGATCCTGGAGTTATTATACATAGTTAGCCCCCACATTGGGGAGTGCCCCCCACCTAGTTTATTATATATGTGTAGGGTCTATATTATATCAGTGAATGCTTAAAAAAGTGAACACTGATTGATCGACCTTATGTAAGCGAAAGCTTACAATCTCGAACTGTCAGATCAGTGATTTTTTTTCTTAGGGAAAAAAATCGCTGATCCAAAACACATACACACAACACAAGCACACCAAACAAACACAAATCCACACACATACACCTAAAATCTGACACCTAACCCTACACTAAACTATGCACACACCACTAACTATCCACTTACCTTAACCCAAACCCTAACCCTAAGGTCCGTCACATACCTAACCTGAGCCCTAACCCTAACTCACCTAAACCACCCTAACACTCACATCCACAGAATCGCACACTTACCTGAATCCAACCCGTAACTTTCCATCACAGCACTGAAAATACCGAAGCAACAGAAACGGACAACCGAATTCTTTCCCTAGGAAAACATTTGGGTTTCTGCTGCTTCGATATTTTTCACTTTCGCTAAAATAAGGTTGATCAATCAGTGTTCGCTTGTTTAAGCGTTCGCTGATCTAATATAGACCCTATGTGTATATAATATATATGTAGTGCAGTCGGGCATCGGAGCCACACTCTGAACCTCTTACTGCAACAAATCTGACCAAAGGCTGTCTAAATGGGGGTGAAGGGGCCTAAATTAGGGATCGCTTTTATTATTCCCTTAACCCTTCCTCCCCAGCAGAACTGTTCTGCCTTGCAGCAAATAATAAGGCCTGCAAGTCTTGGACCCAGGGCCTTGTAAACTATGATCAAAGCAATGTACCATTATGCCATCTGAGCCCTACAAAATACTGATGACATTCCAAACATATCAGTTAGTACAGTCATCCAACAGTAGGGAAAGGAGTCTGTAGAATCAGCCAGGTACTCTATATATGCAGGTGTATATGTATGGAGATGCATATATGTGGACAAATCTATGCAATATATATATATATATATATATATATATATATATATATATATATATATATATATATATATATATATATATATATATATATATGTGTGTGTGTATATGTATGTATATATATATATATATATATATATATATATATATATATATATATATATATATACACACACACACACACACACACACACAGAGAGAGAGATGCATCCACATTTATATCTGCATATATGCACACACACACACACGCACACACACACACACACACACACACTCACACACACACACACACACACACACACACACACACACACACACACACTCTCTCACACTCTTGCCAGCAGTATAATTAGAACTCCTGCCTATTATAGTGTTACATAGTTACCACACATGCTACAGAGCTTACTGAATTTTCACATGGCCAAAGCTGCTGATAACTGCACAGCGGTGGTAAAGTATTACAGGTAGCAGACAGTCTTCTCTCTGTTCCACCCATACATCATGCTAGCTCTTTCTGTCTTGCAGTTCAAATAGCATTATGGCTTGGCACTTCACCATTTTATTGTATCAAAAAGTGTGGCACACCTGGGAGCTGTTAGCAGTACATGTCCATCACAGATGTAGCTGCAGTACTTACTAGTAATGTCTACCTCTCCTGGCATGTTTGAAGGGTGGTTATCTGTGCTTTCACCCATTAACCTGGTGCACTTGTCCATTCTGAGGCACTGTTGCAACTACCTCATGTACACAGACAACCTTCCCCTCTACACTCCACACACTCAGACCTGTGAGGGTTACCCATATATCACCCAATGCAGACATATACACTCTCCAGCAACGACTGAACTAGCAGATCAAGAGGATAAGATCAACACCTGCACCATACCATATGGAACACATAGCTCACCATAACACCCACTTTCACAGCCATGATATACAGTGAAAAGTCACACACCCACCTTCCCAGAGGCACTCAATGGATATTTACCCAAACAGCACAGACAAGCAAGGCCGACACCCACTCAGACACTGCAACATGGCACATGCCAAGGGACACATATTTAACCTACACAGTGTGCCCCTCAACCTAAGCTCCTAAGGTTAACCACCTTGCACAATACAGTGATTATGGGTAACTCAGTACTGAGGCACACACATATCCCACTTACTAAGTTGAATATGGAGCAGGTAACAACCAAATATCTATCACATGCCAGCATCCAACACATAACACAACCAGTCATGGCACTCCACAACAACTAAGAGTATCACTATGTATCCATGTAGGTGTAAATGACTTGGGTCACACCTCCCTGGACTACATGACAAAAGACATGGTTGAACTCTCAGATTATGTGGTCCAGGTAGATGTGACAGTAGCCCTGGGCAGTGAACCGCTGTCAGCCAGAATGATGCTGCAGTACTATCAACAGATGATTAACTGCGACATTGTCTTACGTATTATGTGTCATTCTCGGGGGGGGGGGGGTCCAGTACATCTCTGCTTGGGATGACATGATTGACGGAACCCAATGACTTGCCATGGATGTCCTACATCTGTCATCGCTGGGTTTCCAGGTACTGGCTAAGTGTCTTGCCACCCCTATGGTGCCTTATTAGGCAGTGTTCTTAATGTTATTACCACCATAACAGCTACACATGTATGCAATCTGAGGATCATGCTGCTCAATAGTAGACATCTAACTGTTAGGATGCAGTCACTTATAGCAGTCATTGGAGTGGAGGACATATGTCTGCTGTAATGGAGAGGTGGTTCACAGCATCAGACACCAGACATGCAGTATCAGGCTATGATGCATTCCACAGCTGTCAGCCTCCAAACATGGACCACATAAATCTTCAACCGGTGGTGTTGTCTCCATAATCATTATGGTTAGGCTCACCTCCAGACTAGTATGTCATCATAATGCATTGGAGATACTTCCGATGCAACTGCCTTGGGGTAATAGTTCAGTCCAGACCATAGCCTGCTATGGGTCCACATCTATGTTCTTAGACTGTCAATGCACATTCCTCAACACTCTGCTGTCTATGATGGTCCAATGCAACACTGACATAGTATGTGTCTTCAACTACCCCTTCATCACCCTGGGAGAGTAGCCAAGTGCCAGTACAGTGGACCAACACTTCTGGGATTCATCATTTCCATTGCCCTGGACCAGCTCATACTGACCCCTGGTAGAGGATGCAACAACTTTGACCTGTGTTGAGCACTTAAATATGGGACTGTTGCTCATCCATAGATGCCAATCCCTGCATGGTGAGATTCACACAAGCTGTAATCAATATGGAACTCAACATGTCAGCCACAACCCCCACAAATGTAACCACCTTGCAAAACCTCTCCAAAGCAGACTTTTCAGCCATGAAAACAGGGGTGGATGTCTTCACTGCACCAATGGCAATGGGAAATATCTGCATGACTGTGGAATCATACACATAGGCACTGTACAAACAGGTACATGAATGCATGGTATTAGCTAGAGCCAACAGTACCCAGACACTGTCCTCCAAACTCTGGGAGACAATGTGATTGTCCCCTGCCATTACTAAGTGTACATTAGAAGGGGGACACTGTTGCAGAGAAAAGTGGTGTCCCATAACTGCTGAACTCCCTTATTAGCTTCAAACACAACTATGTATCCCTCATGGAATCCCCTACAGGCATGTATGACAGCAGACATGCAGCAGATACTGACGACAGTCACAACAGCCTTTGATAGTTACACCAACAACCTCCACATCATTAAACACAAGTGCTGTGAGTTACTGCACAATGCTAATACCTATCCTGAGACAACAGATATTGGCCACAGTCTTGGCAACACATTCGGAATCAGCTTTACCCATCTCTCATCCCACAAGTAAAGTGCTGAGTGAATGTGTTCTCTCATGCTGTATCCCATTTCCATTCTAGGTGCCTGTGTGTCACCAGGATGTGGCCCTGCAGCAAGACCATGGGGTATGGCAGTGTGGTAACACATCCACCATGTCATAGGCAGGGTACAGTGTGTGCACTGAAATCCCCAGGCTGAAACACAGGGATTGCATATGCCTCACAGATTGTAGGGCTGAGGGTTGTACATAGGTATATGTTGATTTACATCTGTTGTAGAATCGAGATTGGTATGTGATGTGGTTTGGACACACCTCTGATTGCTAATAACCACAGCCACATGGGATATTCGTCAATCAAACACACTGAGATTACTATTCACATGCACACACACACACACACACACACACACACACACACACACACACACACACACGCACGCACGCACGCACGCACACACACACACACACACACACACATTTGCCAGTACTGAGAGTCTTAGGTTCATTGCATCATAGGTGTGTAGTAGGTGAATGGGCCTGAAGGCCCTACAAGGCTAGCCCAAGGGAATATCCTGGGATCAGGCCACATGAAAATAGTCCCCAGTGTGACTCAGGAGTATAGTCACTGTAGTGGTCCCTAGGGTTGTGTATTGTATTCCCCATCCACTCATCCAGATTTCTATTGTGGGTGGCTGTGATGTGCACTGCTTCACATATATGTGATGTAAATTCCATAACATGGAGAGTGTCTGGGTTGTGCACATGTCCCACATGCATGTTCTTTGAAGTGTGGAAGTGTGCTTGAGGTCTCTGGGGCATGTTGTGTGGACAGATTGGTATCTTCAGAAGCAGTAGCATTCCTGATCTCATTTGTTGAGACCTGGCTATGTAACTGAGGTAGTGATGGCACCTACATAGACAGCATGATAAGGGGAGTCATTGGTGTTATTGGTGTTTGTCCATACAGGGCATGTGTATAAGGCATGGTATTCCCTTTGTGGTGTACATTTGCAGACTCTACAGTTATTGCAGGCGTTCAGTGGGGAACAAGGCAATAGGGCCACTGTACACATTGATTGGGCTACTGAGGGGATGGAACAGGGTGCTATGTCCTTTTCCTTGCTGGATGATACACACTCAGTCAGGAGATGTAACACATCAAAGTACTTTTTGATGTCAGTGGCAGTGTTGTGGTCAACAGGCATGTAGTCCACTGCAATCACACCGTGGATACGATCTGTAAGGCAGTTTGCAGGAGAACTACTGATATAATGGTTGCTACCTAGCCAAGTGTGCTTGTGTATGATCCATGGGTGGAGAGTGGTCTCTGAGTATTAGAAGGGTTGCTATATTGTTCACTAATTCATATTGTCACATAATAATTGCACATGGTACTAGACATTTAGGGCTGTGGATTGCCTATAACAACCTCTATGGTGTTTGACAAATGTTGGCCTTGTAATGTGGACATTGGGACATATACTAAGTACTCAATATAATAATTTACCAACCCGCCCATGGATCCTGTTACTACATAATCACAGCAACCCCCATACAAGATACTGATGACAGACACACACACATATGCCAATACTGATTTTTGAACCCCTATCTAGCTATGTATTGCTACTGCAGTGCTACGCATTTTTTCGCAAGTGCCACGGAGCTTACAGGATGGGCGTTGTCCCATGGTGCTTCTAAGGTGAGGAACATCACCAACCCTTCCTTAGCTGTGCTTAGCTAAGGGCAAACATGGGACACAGAGCTCCAATGAGCTTACAGCAAGCATGACACACCCCTTTATGAAGTCATCCAGATCTTAGACTTGTACTGTTGTATTGCTGTACCTACATGTTTAGGTACAAGCTGACACTTTGAAGAAATATGTGATTCAGTATAACTCCCCTCATTTGCATACCCCAGTGTGTAGGTCATTAGTTACTGCACTAAAAATGGACCCTTTCCCCTCGACAACCAGTATAAATACTGGGATTAGGTGATATAGTTGGTGACAGATTTCACAAAACATTTTACCCTACACACATTTACATTTGCCAGGAGTGAGGTTCAAGCCTCTATCTAACTATGTTTTTGGACCATTATGTTACACATTTACCACAGACCTCACATGGTTTAGGGTTTCCAACAGGTGCTTCTAAGGTGAATGATACCTGCAGGACTGCTAAAGTCAGGCACTGAGAAGTGTATTAGGTGTAAATGAGGTCAAAATCTTTAAGGTACAGACATATATACATGTACACCCACACAAACCCTTGCCAGGAATGAGACTCAAACCCCTACCTATGTAGTTATTGCTGCTACATTGTTCCACATTTATCACATGCGCCACAGAGATTAGAGGTAGAGCATTCTCCAAACATACCTCTTAGGTGAGTGACATCAGCAACAGTGCTAAAGGATGGGTAAGGGAAGTGTAGTAAGTGTGAATGATCACAAAATCAGATGTTTACAAAGACATACACTCTCTCTCTCTCTCTCACACAAGCACACACATTTTCACAGTTGCCAGGACCAGGATTAGAGCTCCTATCTAACTAGTTTGCTACACTATAGTATTACACAGTTATCACAAGTGCCACAGAGCTTATATGAAGAGTTGTCCAAAGGTATCTTTGAAGGTGATTGACATCAGCAGCAGTGCTAAAGGAGGGGTAAGGGAAGTGTAGTAAGTGTGAATGACCACAAAATCAGGGGTCTATATTATATAGTCAAAGTTTCAAAACTTCAAACCTCACACGAGCAAACTCATATGAGTGAAGTTAGAAACATCGACTATATAATTAAAAAAAAAAAAAACTTACCTTAATGCTCTGAGCAGGGGGCAAGCTCACCCTGCATGCCCCAAACCCCCCTACTTAAATATACCAACTCCGAGAATGCACTTCAGTGCAGAAAGGGAAAATTTCCCATTCTGCACATGAAACACCATCGCCTTTCACCTTCGACCTTTCCGACATTCGATCATATGATGTCGACCATCTATGATTCGAACATCGGAACGGTCGCTCATCTAATATAGACCCAAAATCAGGTATCTACAAAGACACACACCCACTCTCTCACACAAACACACACATTTTCAATGTTACCACGATAAGGATTAGAGCTCCTACCTAACTAGTTTGCTACACTATAGTATTACACAGTTATCGAAGTGCCACAGAGCATACATGTTAAAGAGCTGTCCAAAGGTATATTTGAAGGTGAGTGACATCAGCAGCAGTGCTAATGGAAGTTTAGTGTTTGTGAATGGCCTCAACCACATTCATCTAGAAACACACGCGCACACACACACACACACACACACACACACACACACACACACACACACACACACACACACACACACACACGCATACACTCACACACAACTTAACATTTGACAGGACTGAGATTACAACTCTTACATGGATACTTATTTGAACTGTAGTGTTACACAGTTATTACAAGCACCACTAAGACTATAGGGCTGGGGGCTAACCAAAGGTATTTCTACAGTGAATGACATCTGCACATCATAAGATATAGGCCAATGGGATGTGTATTGGGTGGGAAAGGCCTCGTAATGGGATTCTCTTTGTCACTGTCTGTCTTTCTCTTCTCCACGTCTCTTTGTGTGTATGTTTGACATATTACATTATGTTGGCCTTAGGTAAGTGTGAGTATTCCTATCCAATGTGTGTGTGTGTGTGTGTGTGTGTGTGTGTGTGTGTGTGTGTGTGTGTGTGTGTGTCAAGTATCAATGGTGTACAATTTGGTGTGTGTGTGTGCACAGACATCTGCGAATAACCAATATCTGTAGTCCACTTTGTTGTGAGACATGGGCTTCATTTCTCTAAATGTAGGAGCATGCCCAGAATGACCTTCTATATTGAGTGTGTCCATACATTCCAGGGAGGGTTGGACTCCAGTTCAGGGTTTTGTGTGCTACAGCTACACCTAGCAAACTGTTTCTGCAGGATATCTGCAGATAGGTTGCCAATATGGAGACACAATGGGCATAACATACAGGGGATACTGTAACTATTGCTGTCTTTGCTGCTTGTGTGACATGTTTGGTTGTAGCATAAATTTTCTGACAGATGTACTGTTTTACACTGTGATATATCATGTCATCAACTACTGACAGTTATCATTCTTTGCTCACATTTATTTACCAGGGAAATACAGGATGAAGGAAGCTGAGACCAATATACTGAGGCATATAGACTACACATTCTGGCACACCTCTGCCATTGTGGAGGGGTAGCTGCAGACAATAGACTGCTAGTTCTGTGTAAATGGTCCAGCACCTTGTTAGTATGCTGGCTGGGATCCCCTCCTTGTGCTTTTTTCAACTGCATGGAATGGCCATATCCTGCTGGGGCCATATCTCTCAGCTGTACAGATAAAGGTTATCCGGAGGCAGGACTCATATATCTGGTCAGTTTACCTTAACATTGTGGTTTACAAGCAGTTTTGTGGCAATTCATTCATGGGTTTGCAGTCAGGGAGTAGTATGGGCAGATATTAGAGTTTCATACTTCACACACTACATGACATCCATGCTTCTACACCCCCCTCTGTTATTCTCTCCTCTTCCTAACATTATGTAAGCAATATCTCAGAGGTATCCCTATAGTTGGGCCCTTATCCCAGTAGTATTTACGACCTGGTCCACAGTCCTTGCAGTAGGACATGGGGAGGCATGCTACTGGCATTTGTCAACATGGCCTTGCATTTGTTTTCTGTTTACTGTGTTAGATTGTTAGTTGGGACACCCTTGACATTCCATACATTGGCACTACAGGTGAGGCATGGGCCTTTGCCAGAGGACTGTAGGCCATTTGAGAGTGCTGCAGGCCATTTGTTACTGCATTTCTATATGGGATTCTGGGGGGGGGGGTGCACACATGCAGACGTTAAACATTTGCAATGACTGTACTGGTATCTCGGTTACTCTGTTGGCTTCCATTTCATATTGTATTGTGACCTATCATGCAGAAAGGAGGCATATCAGTAGAGTACATGTTAAATCTTAATGGCATAAATTTCAGTTTCAGACTTCTTACCCTTCAGAACTAGAATGCAGCTACCAGACCTGATGTAGTATGTCTGTGTAGGTCTGGTGGGGGGCTGTTCACCATTACCATCATGTGGGGGCCTTAGCCCAGCCTTTCTTTATGGTCATCTACACCTGCCCTGCTGGGTGAGGCTGGTGGTGGATATGTGACCCTCACTGACATCCATGTGTGTGACCTATTGAAACCCACAGTTATTTGAGCCATCACATGTACTGTGGTGGGGTTGTCACCTTCTGTAGTGCTGCCTAGTATGGTGACACCAGTATTTGTTGTGAATTTCCTGCTGTCCCATATAGCTGTCTGCTGCCATCCCATTCAGCCACCCAATTCCCTTGCATGCTTGCATCCATATCATACATACAACTATGAGAACATACTACTCCATGCAGTAATTGATAGGAAGGGTGACTTACCTTGTTGTTGGGCCAGTATTGAGGATGGTGCTGGAGGGCTGACTATGTTGGATGCATGTAGTGCACTCCCTATACATGATAAAGCAGAGGTAGTGTCATGTTTGGCATCCCTTTTACTGTATGTGTGAGTTGGGGAGAGATATCAGTCCTTGGGTAGCTACAGTGTAATTGTGTGTGCTATGTGTTGCCTCTTTGCCAAGGCATGGGCATACTGGGCATGCCTCCTTCTCCCTACAGGGGTAGGTTCAAGATGTTCCTCTTACGGGTCCCTCTGTGCCTGTGCTGGCCTTGGCAATGGTGGGGGGTTGTGTGGCTCTGCCCCATGCTGTTCCTGCTGCAGCTGTTTCCACAGGAGCATATTGTGTAGCATGGCACATACTATGAACATTTGTGTACATGTAGCTGGAGAGTACTGCAAGGCTCCACCAGATATGTCAAAGCAGCAGAACTGTGACTTGAGCATCCCAAACACATGCTCTACAATAATCCTGGTTTGTGTGTGTGCCTCATTATGGTGTTCATGTTTGGGTGTGTGTGCATTTCTGATGGGTGTCATCAGCCACGGCTCCAGTGCATAGCCAGCATCCCCCACTAGATGGCCATATGGGATGCCCCCACTGGCAAACGCCTGATGCAGCTGTGAGCAATGCCAGATGTGGGAGTTGTGATAGCTTCCGGGGCTGCCAGCACACGCATTCATGATAATGCCCTGGGCATCACACACAACCTGGCAGCTGATGGAGGGGAAGCCCTTGTGGTTTATATAGACCCTACCCCACTCACTGGGTGGTGCTTTGATGTGGATGTGTGTGCAGTCTATAGCACTAGCTACCTCAGGGTATTCTGCTATATGGTGGAAGAGAGACGCATACTTCTGGTCAATGCCTCACTGGTGATGGGGAAATAAATGTGCTCATTGGCATGTGGTGTCATGACATCCAGGAACTAGTGGAGTTCCCTGGATGCTGCTGCCTGTGAGACCCCATATATTCCCAGTTGGTCTTTGGAAGGTACCTGTGGCTAGTATTCTTAAGCCTACATGGCATGCATACCTTGGTATGCACTGGGATAGGTTCACCTGTATTAGTTCTGTGTGTGAGGCGTGGCTGGCACAGCTCAATGATTTGCTGTAGAATGTCCCTGTCTACCCTATAGCGCTCCACTATTTCCAGCTCATGTAGCCCCTGGTAGGTACACTCTTCTCCTCCTCTTCACTGTGGGTTGTTTGTCAGCATTCTCCTCCGCACCACCCTCAGTCTCTAGCACATATTGATGGAGTAAAGGACAGCAGCCTCTAACATTTTTAGTTAGTTTTGCCAGTTAAAAATCCCCCATCTGTATACACCAGTGGTGTAGAGTTTGTGGGAAAAAACAGTCTGAAAGGTGTTTGCATAGTTTATAGCAGTGGGGCTGCTGCATGTGTAATTGGCTGATTCTGATACATTCCACCTGCCAGCTATGCTAGTTCTCCTTGATTGCCTTCCTACTGCTGTTTCCCTTCTTAGTTCTTCCCTATTTAAGCCCCAAGGTGCACTGAGCATACTCAGTGCTCAAATGTAAACAGTGCTGCCATTTTTTTTTTTTTAAAAGCCCGGTGCGAGGTGCGCACACCCATTTATTCTATGTACACACTGCTCAGGCACTTCTGACACACCCCCTTCCTTAGCTGTGCTTAGCTAAGGGCAAACATGGGACACAGAGCTCCAATGAGCTTACAGCAAGCATGACGCACCCCTTTATGAAGTCATCCAGCTCTTAGACTTGTACTGTTGTATTGCTGTACCTACATGTTTAGGTACAAGCTGACACTTTGAAGAAATATGTGATTCAGTTTAACTCCCCTCATTTGCATACCCCAGTGTGTAGGTCATTAGTTACTGCACTAAAAATGGACCCTTTCCCCTTGACAACCAGTGCTCCCTGGTAATGTTTACATTTTGCATGCCATTGACTATAATGGCATAATGCAGAATTAACTTAAAATTGACTTTTCTCATTTTTTTTATTTTCGGCATGATCCCGTTTGCGAGCCGCTGCCCTAAGCTTAAACGGCCGAGATCGGCCAAATAAAGAAAAGTTTAATTAAAAAAAATAAACTGTTTTTAATGCCAATGACCTTATATTTGGCCATTGGCATATGTATTAAACATAATACATGTTTTACATGAGCTGTCATGCCTCCATTTTGTCAGCTGCAGAAATGTATTTGGTTACTAGCCAAATACATTTCTGCACTGACACTGTTCTAGCACTGAGACCTGGCAGCTTGGTGTATCACAAAATCACCTCATTTGCATGGTTTTCACCAGCAAATGAGGTGATTTGCATATTTGCCAGTTTTCCGTGCTAGAACAGTGTAGGGTTGCCTGTGCACATGAAAACCGCACTTTCCTGGATCGTTCGGTGGCCATTTTCCATACAGGAGATCCTACACTGTTCCTGCATGGAAAATATCCATTCATGAATCCGGGGGATAGCTTACCTTTCTTAAAAAATGCATTTGTATAATGGCACTTTGATTTTCTTCCATGTTCTGTACCTTAGACTGATGTACACCAGTGCAGAGCAGTAGAAGCAACAGAGAAAACAGACCCCCAGATTTACTATCCTTCCATGCAGGGCAGCAGCCATTTAGGAGCATGATGGCAGCACACCATGCATATTAATGAAGGCACACTGCCTGAGCTCTTAATCTTACATGGAGCATGTAAGAGTGCAGGGGGCGTGTCTGAGAGCAGAGCTCTCAGAATGTACATGCCCCAGCAATGAAGAACAGCAGACAAGTCCAAAAAGAATGAGCGAGACCGCTCGTAGCTGTATGCATACCCCCAGCAACATCTCCCCACGTGTACAAGAGCAATAGTTAAAACAAGAAATATAAAGCTTTTTTTTTTTTTATGAAACAGATGAAATTTAAACATAGGTGCACAGGTTTGCCCATCGCTTAGCTACGGTTAATGCACCTTAAATGGCACAAGAAGATAAAAAGCAAGATATATGCAAATGAAGCAGTACAGCAGTAGTGTAGTGGGCAGAGCATTCACCTTACGATCAATCATTCCCACTTCGAGTCCCACTGCAGCACATTCCATTTTCCATATCAAATCACTTTATGACCAATATTTTTAGTTGCATAACCTACGAAATATATATTTGTGAACTGGAGTACTGCATTAAATGCAGACATGAGGTGTCAGTGTCATAATGTTGCAATGTCCACAGATAATCACATGTGCCCCATACAGTATATGTACACAGGAATCAGGGATACAAATGTAAGGTAAAATGTATAATGAATGATAACTCCATACAGCTTTCAAATCCCCCACCTTCCCAAGAACTGTTAGACATTACTGTCTAAATTAGTGCAGTGGTAAGCGGGATTAAGCACTAGTTAGCAAGTGTAAGCATAATTAAGCAGTAGTAAGTGGGAGTAAGCATATATAAGCACTTGTAAGTGGGTTTAAGCCCGTTTACGTGGGGGTAAGCAATGTGCACACAGGTTAAGCAATATTGAGGCTAACTCTCTGTAGGTATATGCAACTGGAAGGTAGCAATGCTTAACTTCATGCAAACCCACACAAACCAGCTTACAAGTGCTTAAAAGTGCCATTAATCACTCTGTATGCAACAGCCGGTGTTCTGACCAGAAACAAAATAAACAGCCTTTGCGGTACTTGAACCCAGGACCCTCTACACTATAGTCACAATAGTTCACTACCAAGCCATCACAGCAGTACATGAAATTGAGGTATCACCAAATAAATCCTCACTATGATAAAATCAAACTGAACATATGAAAGGAATCTATATACAGTCTTATGTTCTATAACCTACTACATAACATAAATATGTGAACTGGAGTACTGCAGAAAGCCCAGATGTGAGGTTAATTGTAATAAAGTGTTGAAGTCCCCTAATAAACACAAGGACCCCATAAAGTGTACGTACACATGAATCATGGATACCAGACATATATATATAACATGTAATGAATAATAAATCAATGCCAAAAAACAAATATAATGCAAAGTAAATATTAAGTAACACTAAGCATTGCACATGCCAGCTTAGTAGGTGTAAGCAATGTGTAGGTCAGCTAACTCAATTTGCCCATTGGTATACCTCTTTAAACAATATCAACCTTAGGTAAGCAGGTTTGCCCATAGCTTAGCCCTTTCAAAACCGTCCAATCATGGAAAAGTGTGTGAAATTGGCCCTATTTAAACCCAACAGGTGTGAATATATATCATAACTGGTTGCAGCTTCCCCTTGCAGGCAGCATGTCTGGAATGGGAGAGGGAGTGCACTTTCAGGTGCAGTGCTGGGGCATCCAGGAGTCCAGAGTCATGGCAGGACTCTTTGTCAAAGACCATGAGCAGAGACTGCCTGCCAGTACCAGGTTTCCCAATATAAAGCAGAAGCCCAAGACCTCACCAGTGCCACTGGCATACCCCGAACTGCTGAGCAGGTCAGGCATCACTATGCTGACCTGAAGAAGTGAAAGGGGGATCCCTTGGATCAGTGGAACCAAGAGGCTAGGACGACAGGGGAGGTCCCAGTAGTGTGTAAGTATCACTCCACTACCTGTCTAATAATTGTCAGTTCATGTATATTATTGATAGGTATGGCTAAATATTCCTCTTATGTCCTTCACAGTGGCAAGTGAGCTGGCTGTAAGCCAGGAAGCCCAGGGATGTCACTTGGAGAGGTTGCAATGCGAGGCAGGTTAGTAATACTCTTGCATGTACTGTCATAGGAAATAAATCTAACAGTATTAGTAAATTAATTGCCTGTATAAAACCTGTAGTGTTTAAGACAAGTACTGCATACACCAGAGAATATGGCAGGAAGAGTTTCATATAGATTGTATGTAAATAAACGCATAATAGCCTGACAATGAAGGTCTAACTGCTGTACTGCATGTGTTTACTCTGGTATCATATGGTAATGTAGATTTGCAATCACTTAATAGTAGTGTTGTATTAAGCACTGTTACCCACACTGAGCAGCATAAATAAAAAAATGTGTAGGAATGTCTGTATATGACTGGTGTAATCCCCAGAGGTTAGCTAGTACAACTGAGAGAGACATAGACAGAAAGCAGTGAAAATACTGACAACAAAATCCTAATAGCACATGCAACTGAGACATGAACTGTTGTATTTTTAGCACACACAGCCATGGTTCGAATCCTGGGAGTGGTAGTAATCTGCATACATAATCATACCCCACAACTGTACAGATATGTCCAGAATGTCCAGTAAATTGGCCCATATCTGCTGCCTGTCACTGTGTCCCCTGGGAAATCAGTGGGATGATCCTAGACGTATAGGCTGTAAATAAGAAATACAACTGACTGTTACACATCTATAAGAACAAACCTGTCACTCTAGCAACTCCCCAAACTGTTATAAGAGTAATGAGGCAAATATTTCCCATCTACACCACCATGTTGTCAAGCTGTGACCAGAGTGCGTACAGTAACAGAGTGAGATGTAAGTGCATAATACTAATGTGAAATCTGATACTTTGTGTGGCAACATTCAGGTAGTGCTAACAAACATTGCTCCCACAGGTCCATCAGATATGAACAGTGTGCCCAAAAATAAAAGAGTGATACCCTGTACTGGTACTGTTTACTTTGGTATTGTATGACATTGTTAGTGTTGCAGTTGCTCTGAATAATAAGGTATTACTCATCACTGTCACCCACACTGTGCTACATAATCTAACTGTCTAGGATATCCTGTATAAGAGTGCTGTAAGTCACTAAAGGTTGAAGAGGGCTATAGTCTACATATGTCCCGGTTCACCTGCATGTGGTGAAGACATGGCCAAAGAGATGGACAGGTATGTGGATAACATCAACCTGGAATCTGGGAGCATGTGTAGAAACAGTTAGTCAGTGCTAACAAACAATTCCTCCACAGGTATACCAGGTAAGAGGTATATACTGCAGGTAAAACCAGTTTTCATATATATATATATATATATATATATATATATATATATATATATATATATATATATATATATATATATATATATATATATATATACATACTTGTTGATGGTCATATCACTGTCCAAACTAAGGCAATAGGGTAGCGTAGTAATACTTGTAAGGTACAGATAGCAGCACCGACTAGGAAAGTAATGTGAACTACAGGAATATACTAGTTGTTAATTGACATCTTTCTCTCCCTCCACCATATCTCCACCAATACACTAAATACCGAACTCAATTGGTACGTGGATGACTTCACTGTAATGTTGGGACATATGTCCTATTGTTTGATAATTATTTAAATCTGTTTCTATGCATATGTTATGTTGAAATACTCCAACATTGGTGGCATTGTGCCATCAATGTACCTGCATGCTGTTGTTATTACCACTGTGGTCCCATATATGCATGTGTTCTGTTTGCTATGCAACTGTTCCATATCTGGTGTCTGGGATAATGGGAATATCTATGCATGCTGTTATACCTAATCCTGGAATGTGTTGACTATTACTAACCCACATATGTTGATAAAACATAAACACCATCGCACATATGGGAATGCGGGTCTCAGCGAACCCACCTGTCCCACCTCAGCTGGCCTTGGCACCAGGCACCAGCACGTCTGGGGCCCAACCCGGGACCTCCTCATCCGTTGGTCCTGCACCAGCTTCAGGTGGAACCACCTCAGGGGATGGGGCTCGCCCCCCCCGGGAAAGGACGCAGACAGGAACCTGACACCCATTGCCAAGTCCGAGTTGTGGTGCATAGCAAGCTCCACAGGGAGGTCGGAGATCTGCTACACCAGCCCAAGGGCTGCATGTCATAACGAGTGGGTCGGTCTAGCTCTCTGACTCAGCACCCAGAACAGCCACATTTGGGGCTGTGAAGGTGCAGTGATGACTGCCCATGTGTGGGGACCTCAGTCCCACTGTTTCCACTAGGGGCTCATGGGCTTCCGATTTCCCAACACTTCTCCACATCAAGGTGTTTACCCCCCACATGTGTCATATACTGCCCTTGTATGCATCTTGTCTGTCTTGTCTGTTATACTACCCAACCTACCTCCCTAAATATACCTACTATCCCTCCCCAACATCCCACTCTCACCTGAAAATAAAGGGCAATATGTTCTCCCCCCAAAAAAATCACGACCCATACATAGCTATGCATTTCACACACGTGTCCAATGGACACATGTAATCTGGTCTAATTGGCATCACAACATATTATTTTTGTCCTCACCCCTATCTCAGGGGTTTGAGTGTCCAAATCTACCTCCAAATTCAGTGTATATGCGCAGCTGTTGCTGTGGAAGAAATGGGCAGCTATGGACCTTCCCTACACCCTTCCTGCATATCCCTGGTTATTTTCCCTACTGTCTTTCCCTCTTTGGGCCCCTTTTTCACCACTTTCCTATCAACCCCTTTTTTCTTTTCTTTTAAAGAAATCAGCACGGGGGTAAGTGGGTGTAAGCACTTTTAAGCAGGGGTAAGCAATGCCTACACAGGTTAAGCAACTGAGAAGCTAAATCAGTATAAGAAATTGAAGCAGAAGTTAGCAGTGCTTACCTCTGCGCAAACAAGCGCAAACCCACTTACAACTCCTTAAAAGTGCCTTAATCACTATGTATCCAACAGCCCTTGTTCTTCCCAGCAACAAAATAAACAGCCTCTGCAAGGCTCAAACCTAGGACCCTGCACACCATAGCCAAAGTGATTTACCACAAAACCATGTCAGATATACATAACCCTGATGTTTTCACAAACATATCATCCAGCACAGTCATTCAACAGTACAGGGAATGTATTTAAACATGTAGATGTATGTGTGTCTGTATATATATTTATATCTAAATAGATATAACATATCTATATATGTAGATATAGATATATGTATATAAATATATATATATATATATATATATATATATATATATATATATATATACACATATGCATGCATCTATAGATATATATATATGTCTACATCTATATGTATATATATATATATATATATATATATATATATATATATATATATATATATATATATATATATATATATATATATATATATATATATATATATATATATATATATATATAACATAAATACATATCAATACATGTATATACAGACATATATCTATAGATATATAAGAGAACATAACAAAAACATATATGTCCACAAGCACCGTTAATGAATGGGGGTGAGGGGGCCCAAACAACATATGTCTTGTACGTATAGATATTACCCCCCCCCACAGCCAAACACATCTTCCCTGCAATACAATACCAACTGTTGCAAATCCCATAACCAGGACCTGACACAACATGGGCACAAGATGTTAACAGTACTCCATCCCACCTGTAAGATGTCAGGCTGGTAGAAGTAACATATCATGCAGTACAGTCTGGCTACCATAGGGAATGTACAATGTGGAAGCAATCAACATTCCTAAGATACATATACACAGACACATATATGCAGATATATATATATATATATATATATATATATATATATATATATATATATATATATATATATATATATATATATATATATATATATATATATAAAACTACACATATGCACACAGATATATGTATAGGAAGATACATATGTAGAAGGTGCACACAATACTGAATACCCACTATGGCTACAGTTGCCACCTTACCAAGTGGACACTGTATGAGCTACCCATACAAATGACAATTGTTGCCCGCAACATATACCCACAGAGAGGTCAAAGGATGTAACACCACACACAGGTTTGCATAAATGGGAAAGCTTTATCTGTGTGCTATTAGTGTTGTATATGCCATTTCATATAGCTGTTTAGACTCTGACATACATATAAACAGACTAATGCAACTGTAAAATAGTTATATTAATACAGTAGTCTGGAAAGGTTTACATATGTTGCTGTCCAGGCCGAGGCCTTCAAGTAGTACAATAGTAAAGACAGACTGGGCCACAGGATAACAATCAATCAACAGTAAGTAATGCAGATGTATAGTCCAGTAGCCTCTATCTACACTCTGTACACAATCCCTAGGGGGTAAGGACCTCAGTTGACACAATGGGGTGTATCTGTTACATAATAAGGCATGACCAACGCCATCACAATCACACTGAAAAACAGAACAGTCTGTATGGCAGGAAGCAGTAGGCCTCCATTTACCCAAAGTGCATTGTATGGTAATGTACATCCAGATACCTTAAGGCAGCTTAACCCTGATACCCCCACATGTAGTAACAGCCTAGGTTAGTTATGGTGCATCCCCCACCCATAGACTGACATACAGGGCCATATACCACTGTTACATACACTGGCCTCTGGAGTGCATAAGGGCACACATGTATTGTGTAGTTGAAGGCTGCACATATATGGACCCAACCCCACAATATGTGTGGGGGCCACAACAACAGTGGACTGATGGCAGAAATGGCAGCATGACATACTCACAGCCCACTACATAACAATCCCTGACAGCATGTCATATTGACAAAGCCTGGTATGTAGGTGGAAGACAGTGGCTGGAACACAGGCCCATATGTGAAATACTGTTGTCATACACTAAGAAAGTCACTGGTGTTACAGGATAGGCTGCAACATACCCTTATTCAGGCATATGAAGTAAGAAACACAAATGGATGTAGCCATGTACAGATAGCACTCAACACACACACTGCCAGTGAAATATCTGACACAAGATCTGTGTGGTGGACAGACAAAACATAACAGGCACACCTCTGGTCATCAAGTGGCTAGGCCGACAGTTGAGAGCTATGTAGACAGACTGCATTATATGTTAAACTAGTATATGCACACAAACCCTGTAACACCAGTGCTATACAATGCATACAACAACACTACTCACACTATGTCTGTATTTCTGGAACCTCATACAAATATGTAGCTGGCCTGAGTGTGCAAGTTCTCTTGTAAGAGGTATTGCTACTTGCTGTCTATAACACTGCTGCCCACACACAGGAAGGATGTCCGCCTTACAGGAAAGGTAAAGGAATCATGCCCACATGATGTAGGGATTTATAGTAGTGGGTTGCCATGACAGTGGTAATTGGAAGTACTACACAGAATGCTGCATGTAGGTAGCAAGTGGAGTATACAGATTGGTGCATGTGCATCACCTACAAAAGCCATGCTGTAATCTATCCAAAGCAGCTCAATCCACTTACTGGAGAGAGACAGAGATAGAGAGAGAGAGAAAGAGAGAGAGAGAGAGAGAGAGAGAGAAACTCAGCAACAACAACAAAAAAAAAGCAACAGAAAAGAAAAAAAAATACATCCAGCAAACTATCCAGGAGAGACATCATTCCCACAACAGGTATGTGAAGTATATATGCATGTAATTGTCTGTAGTACTTGGTCCATAATAATGGGACAGATGATGTGGAATGATTTATATGTGCCATCAGTGTTGTTGTAATGATGTTCAGCTGAACAACTGCTAAGGACAATAGAGTCTGTCCCTCTGGGTAGTGGACCATATCTGTCAACTGTGCAGAGTAGCACTGACTGATAAGATGTAAGCCATCATAGTATGTGTTGTGTAATGTGAAGTATGTATATTACTGTGGCCAATAGCTGGTGGTGGAAGTAATGCCATAATGATGGACACATGGGTTCCACAGCCCACCACTTGCAGGATACTCAGGGTAACCTGTATTGTAGCATGCTGGAATGTCATAGGCATGTAATAGGTTTACCTGCAATCTGGCCCTACATATACCCCCCTAATGTCAGGCTGTGTCCATATGTGGCACCTGTCTGTGTTGTAGCAAGGCAGAACAGTGCAGCTGTGCAGGAAGGTGTTGTGAGATTGTGAACCTGATGTCTGAATATATCCCATATATAGGTATGTATTTGTGTATACACACACACACACACACACACATATATATATATATATATATATATATATATATATATATATACACACACACGTATGTCCACAAATTTACAGATACTCATATGTAGTCATATATATATATATATATATATATATATATATATATATATATATATATATATATATATACCTATATGCACATGTCTACATTATACAAACACACAAACATATATGTAAATACATGTCCCCTATATTACCACCACAGTGCTGCATGATATGTGTGAGGGAACAGCACACATAGCAATACACACAGATATCTAGAGCTGTTAGTGTGTGCAACATGGACGGGTATGTCACATGTGAGCCCCTTGTTGGGACCACATTGCCCTTGTCTGTGAAGTATAGAATGGGAATATGGTGAAGTATGGCAGGTATAGTTGTGGAGGTGGTTAGGGGTTGGTAAATATAGAGGACAGCCTACAGGAGTGGTATGTGACACATGTGGTAGGTAAACACCCTGGATGGTGTGTGTGTGTGTGTGTGTGTGTGTGTGTGTGTGTGTGTGTGTGTGTGTGTGTGTGTGTGTGTGTGTGTGTGTGGTCTGTGATGTGGAAGCCCCATGGGCCCCAGTATGCACACAATGGGAACAAGCCTCCCACCCACTGCTACTCACAACAGCAGTCCATGTCCTGAAGGTGCCTGGCCTGGAGGCTGAGCAGGAGAAGCATGTGGACCCTGTGAATGTGTATTGGGTGCCTCAAGGTGATGTACCCCATCCCACATGTGTCTGTGGAGCCCACTATGGAATGGACCCTGGACCTGATCTTGGGGGACAAGATCATGTCTGTGTGTGCCCCTGGGGGGACAACATCCCCTGAGTTGGTTCCATCTGAAGGTATTGCTGGACTAGTACATAAGGAGGCCCCAGGTTGGGTCCCACATGTGATGTGGCCTGGTAACATGGGCAGATGAGTTTGAAGACATGGTTCTGCTGGCCACTAGTCCATTAACATGCTATTGTGTCACTGTTATAGAACATATGTGGGTAGTAATAGTCTACACAATCCTAGAACATGTCCAGCACATGCATATATATCACCAATAACACAGAATGTCAGATATGCAGCAATCACATAGCAAGCATACCACAGGCATATATGGAACCATAGTGGCCCTGACAATGGCATGCAGGTGAATAGTCTGTAACAGGCCAGCAATGATAGTGTCCACACAGGGAACATGGCTACAAACACATCGCACAAAGTGTTGTACAATACAATATCTGTCCCACTGGTAGGTAAGCTGTAGCCATACCTATTGAGTTGTGTGTACAGTTTGTTGTTGCTGATATAGCGGGTGGGGTGGGGTGACAGTGATGTGTATTAAGAACTGTGGTAACCTCGCTGTATGACTTGCTCACACCTGTTTCCATCTTTATGTCTTTCAGGCAAGATGTCACATGGAAGGCTCCCAGCTTACTCAACTGCTGAGAATGGCATTGTGGTAAACCACCTAATCCAGCACTACCCTGTCTTGTTTGGCCAGTCCGCCCATGAGCAGCAGGAGTGGACCACCCTGTGGAACGACCTAGTCCACAGGGTCAATAATGTTGGGCTGCAAAATCGCAGTTATGAGCAGGTCCAGCATCATTGTTCTGACCTGCTTCACAATGCCCGTCGACATGCTGCTGCAGTCCAGGGGGATCACCTCACAACAGGGGGGGGCCATGCCATCCACCCCCCCTAAACATGTTGAGGAGCTCCTAGCCAGTCTTGTGGCACCTGCCTGTCCGCATAGCCAATAACTGCCGAACACCATTGTGGAGGTGGGTGCTATCCACACACTGGCTGAGGAGCATGCAGTTATGGCCACAGGGCACATCAGTAGACCACTGTTGTGTATGCATCTGCATCTGTACAGGTAGAGCATGGATATCTGACATGTCACAGATATAGTTTGTTGCAGCATAGTTGTGATAAACAGATGTGCATACATGGTAGTATTGTGGCCATGTACTGTTGATGTAGTATAATGCTGCACCCACCCTGTAGCAATGCCACAGGTAATGCCACTAACTTTGCATCTCTCACCCTCTTATGTAGGTCCCTCAAGTATACCACCAAGGCAGCCGCCTGTAGCTGGTGAGTATGGTTTATGTTGATGCTTGCCAATACACCGGGTGTGTAATAGCTATGGTATATTCCATGCACACATCTAAAACACCTACCCAGAATGCATGCTGTACATGTGTATGCATGGTTGCTGTTAAATGCACGGCATCACAGTGGTGACCATGATGTGGTATTGGAAGGGTATGTCAGACACCTGCAAGATAACTAACATCCTGTCATTGTGGTATGTGTCCACAGGGAGTAGCATAATGGTGGGAGACATGACCTACAGTTGGGACATGTTTGAAACATCACCTGTATACAGTGCAACACAAGTGTATATACCAGTAGTACAATGGCAACTGTTGCAGTTACACTATGGCATAACGTATTACTGTGGTCCACATTATCAGCTGGGACTAGGCTGTAACGTGGTTTTCAGTGTATGAGACACTGCAAACTGACACACATGTGTAGGCCTTACTTGTCAAGCATCTGCAAAAAGGCTGAATGTATGGGGGGGTGTCAGCATGACACACCAGTGCACTGCAGCAGTGATCCTAAGGATGCTAAAAATGGTTGTATCTGCACACAGTCAGGTTCAGGAATTGTGGCAGAAGTAACCCTACCCCCACAGCAATAGTGACAGCAGTGTGTGAACACCAAGGGATGTGCACATGAGTAGACCTTGCAATCATGCAGATTAGGGGGATATGTGTAGGGCAGACTGAACATACATTGGCAAATGCAGATGGCCAATGCTAGTATATCCCTGCCAGGAGTAGTGACTGCTGTAGTACACATAACAATAGGTGCAACAAACCGTCATGATAAGGGTGTGCACAAATATGCTCACACAGAGTGTATGCATCGCGGTCAGCATCCGCACACCTAACACATTCCATAGACACTCCATGTGAATGTACGGGACATATGTCACATATCGGGCTCATGTACTGTTAATATATGCGGTGATGTGGTCCCATGGCAGATCAAGGAAGGGTGCATCATATTGATAAAGGTGTGTATACTCCCCATAGCCATGGTATGCTCTGACGGTTGTCATTGTAATAGTACAGGATTGGTCATACATGGTCCGTTGATGTTGAGAGCTGTAAACCAGACATCAGGCATTCACAAATGACATCTGTCCACATATCATCCCAGGTATGTGTTGCTGAAAAACATAGGGGCTGTAAGCATTAAAGTTGACATAACTTACACAGTACTACACATTCGGCAATGGGTTGTATACCTGTGAGGTGTGGTGCACAGTACATGGCAGGGTGCAGAACAGGTGCACAACAATACTGTGTACATGGGTGCAGTGGTATCCAGGGGAAGGGGCATCACCTAGTAACATAGCACATGCATCACACAGATGTTGCTAGCATGGACTGACTATAGCTGCACTGCATGCTGTTGTGTACCATATGTTTTGCATGTTGACAGATGGGTAATAGGAGGACTGTGTGTACTATCATTGGGCAACCTCACCTGTATGTGTGTGTGTGTGTGTGTGTGTGTGTGTGTGTGTGTGTGTGTGTGTGTGAGTGTCTCAGTGGGTGGTTAGTTTGTCTGTAGGGTCACTCTGGTAAAGTGGAGATAAGTTGATGCATGTAGGATGCATGTGTGCATGTGTGTGTGTTTGTGTTGGTGTCCATGTATGCACATGTGTGATTGTGGGGTTGTTCATACAGCAGTACTTCCCTTTGGGATCGTGCAGTACATGGACATGGAGTGACACATGACACACCAGGAATACTTGTCATGTATGTAATCACAGGACAGCTGATAGTATAATAAGGTCTGTAGCATGGAGCAGGCATTGGGAGGGAAGGTAGACATGAGGTATTCCCTTAATATCACATTCAGCAGAGAGGTGACTGACAACCCACGTATGTGGCACTACAGATATATTGGGGAATTACTAGACAACACCAGGGAATGTATCCATATATTACAGTTGTCACATGATAGGCTGATTGAGCAGCATATCTGGCATGTACTGAGCAATACATACACATGACACTCCAGTGCATGATATTATGGAGTGAGCATAGTAACCCCTTACATATAGGGGCCATGCTCATGATGTCCAGACATATACAGGGTGAACACTGAATAACAGCAGTGAGGCCATGTAAAACCACTCCACTCAGGTCAGGGAGGTAATGGAGTAACAGGTCTTGTGTTGTGATCACTTGTCTAGGCATTTAGATGAATGATACGTTAATGAGTGGTATTAATGAGTGTATGTTACCAAGTGTGATGCAGGATGGAGAATGCATGGGAATATACATGGGACTGTCTCTAAAGTCACGGACAGGTAGGTATTAAGGTGGTGTGTGTGTGTGTGTGTGTGTGTGTGTGTGTGTGTGTGTGTGTGTGTGTGTGTGCGTGTGTGCATGTATGCATGTGTGTGTGTGTGTGTGTGTGTGTATATTGTTATGCAATGCTGTACAAGTCTTACAGTGCATTTATTGTTTTCCGCCACAGGTGGCGAGGTGGGTCAGGGTCCCTCCTGCATGCAATCTGATGTTGGTGTCCATACAGACACCAAAGATGATGATAGTACTGTTGAGGCACAGGTGAGGTTGTCAGGGGCTGAAACAGCGCCATCATTTGACATCCCCCTTTTAGCCACCCCAACCCTGCACACAGTTTCAGCGCCTATACATACCCCATTACCAGTGGTCATAGTGGAGGGACAGCTGGCACTTGGTGGCAGTGCACAGGAGAGTATGGTAACCATGCCTAGTCTGTCTGGTCACAGCAGGCACAGCCAGATGTCCGGCAGGGCAACACATAGGCAGATGTCCCAGGGTTCTCATGGTAGGGCCGCTGGTCTTCATGCACCTGGCAGATATGCCACAACAGGTACCACCAGGTGCATGTTTCAGGCTGTTACAGTGGCACAGGCACGTATAGAATGTTACACCAGACAGGGCCTAATGCTGCAGAGGGCTGCTCTCACATCTGCAAGCAACAACTTCTGTGAACTGTCTGGAGCCATCCATGCTTATACCGAGCTCATGGATAGATGGTCTGGTGAGATGATGGCCCTCACTGGCCGTGGTATGTCCATGCTTGAACGTGTGTTGGGAGTGCATTAATGGCCGCGTGGACGTAGGCCAGCAATGCCAACAACTGGCAATGTGGACGTGCTAGAACACCAAGGGGTTCCCATAGTGGCAGTACCAGCCCCGGCACTGCAGGGGGGTGCTGTCCACACCACACCACAGCAGGCCATGCGCACATGGTCCTGGCCAGGCCCAGGAGGGACCTGGTTCCAGCAGACATCTGTCATCATCAGGGGAGAGTAGCACATTGAGGCCTGTACCTGGACGTGCCCATGGCACCCCTGGCAGGCATAGCCAATATGTCCATGGCCAGAGGCAGTGAACTGCACACACTGCCAGGTATGGCCTGCAGCTGTCCATTAACACCTGTGTAGGGCAGCCACATGGTAGAACTGTCTGCATGCATACCCACACACTATACAAACACACCTAGGGCAACCCCATACCTACACACACCATATCACCACACCCAGTTCACCTAATTTCACCCCTCATCCACACACATGGTGTCAAATGTATGGCCCACCCTCAGACTCTGGCAAACCAACAACACAACCTGTGCATATGATGATACCTGTGCTACATCCCTGTCATCCATAACATCAATGCAGGGACAGGCTAATATGGTTCTGATGCACATGGTGACTGTACTACAGTGTATGAAAGTACTGCAGTGTAACGTTGTCAGGAGTAAAGTTTCATGCATACATGTCAGGTAGTGTAGCCGTCCAGCAATGATGCATTATAGCTGTTAGTAATGCTGGTTGATTGTGGTCTCCATAATGTTATCCATTTGTGTTGTAGGTGTACATGTGTCAGCACGAGGATGGTCTGCAGTCATATTCCACAATGGGGTATGGCACTGTGGTGATACCATCGCTGTGATATATTTGGGGCACAGTTGAACATGTCACTGGTTTGTATAACAATTATTGCCTGTGCCACATGGACAGGTGACCCGCTGGGACGTGTAGAATCTGCAACCTGATGTAGACCCATCCACATACATGCACACTCTTACTTGGCAACACTGGGACTAGACCCCTACCTAGGCGTGTAGTGCTACTGAAGTGTGTGGCTTTTCATTGCACACACCTTACAGCGTTTAGGGTGAGGTGTGTTCCAGGTTACATGTTACATGCAGAACATCTCTAGACACGTACAGTATGCTAATGGGGGATGTAATGGGTGTATATGGACAATACATAGTGTGACATACCTTCATATACAGATTAACAGACACATAACAGGCAGACACACGTCTGAGAGACCTGGGCCTGTCGCTGCTAACTAACTTGACTGTGTGCCCAATGTGTTACAGGTAGGCTGCACACAACACATGCATAATTGGGCTGGATTGTGGTATCAGTTACCTGTATGGTTGACGGTGACAGTGGTAACCATAAAGTGGTACATGGGTCATATACCGGGTGTACCTTGGTGTAATGACAGTGTACACAGCACCCACATCCCCCAGTGGATATTGCACTCCCTGAAACCCATGATGACACTCTGACATACCCACCATCACACATTGTCCACGACTGTCATACAACCCTTTGTATATCTCAACAGTGGTAGTACAGGGATATGCATCTAATGCACATGCCACAGGCATAGTAGGGTGTTGCATTGCCATGTCTCACCTATGGGCAGCAACAATATTATCTGTACTACTGTGTGGCAATGGGTAGTGTAATAGGAGTATGTGGCCTCGCAATGCTGTACTCTACAGATATACTGACATGCACACATACACACACTTACCAGAACTCAATGGGTATCCCATGCCTATCAGCCCATTTGTGCAACACTGTTGTGCTTGTACTGCAAGGCTAATGTAGCCGGTATGAAGAGGAGCATAACAGGGTACATGTAATGTCCCATACAGCAGCAGCCACAACTGACTATGGCAATGGGTGTTGCAGTGGTTGTGAAGGCCCTCATGGAATTCCCAAGTACAGGTGTGCTAACACACAGAAACTGCTATACTCAGTAATGCACACGTACATATGTGTCAGTACTGGGATGTATTGCTGCAGGTGGTCATAGCTGTGTAGCTAGCTATTGTCCGTGGAGAGATGGGTTGTGTAGGGGATGTGTGTACAGTGGTATCCTGCCACCTGCCATGTAGCAGCAGGCAATCTATCAACAGACACCACTGTGGTGACCCTCAGGGTGAGAGTGAGATGCATCAGCCAATCCTCTGGGTGCCTCCTGCACATGGCCACTGAGGTGATCAATTTGACACTTATGCAACATGTATTACAACACATGGTTAGTGTCTGTGATGGAGACCTGTACCCAAGCATGTTCTCTTGACTGTGGTAGTGTAGTGGAGGTACCTGTGGCATGTGGTGCATACAAGGTGTTGTCTCATATAAGTGTCAGTTCTTACACAGCTGGGCAGACATGTAAGTGTCAATCAAGCATAGGTTGCCTGTACATATCCCAGCTGGATACCTGCCATCTGCACATCTGTACAGGGACTGGCAGTCATCAGCTTGGCAAGTAGCTATACAGTAGGATGAATGTGTTGACAGATAGACATTTGACAACAATATGTATGCCATAACTACATGTCGGAAGCCCTCACTAACATGTGCTGTACAGACAGTAGTCTACAGTTGCATTCCACATGTCGGATCATTATCCAGTAGGGGATATATACTGTGACACAGCTCACACACCAGGGATACAACAGGGAGGCCTCAGAGTCCAGCTATGCCTGCAGGTGTGCCTGTTGTCAGTACTACATTTAGCACTCTTCCCTTGCCTGGGACAGCACTGTCAACAGTAGTACCGCCATAATACACTGCATGCTAGTGTGACAGCATATACCCTGGGCTACTACCCCTGTATGTAACACATTCACATGGATAACAGTGCTATACAAGCCTCATATACATTTGTGTCCTAGACATGACACTCACACCCCTTGCTACTGTAATGACAGCACATAGGCGCATATATTGTACATGGGATTACATACACTTATTACATATGTCATTACCCTGCTATGTTAACAGAATGGGTGGTGTGAACTGGTTACCAGGGCTAAGCCATGCTTAGCAGTTATCAAAATTGCTCCAATATAACAGCAATGCTGATTTGCTCACTGGTAAGCAAAGCCTACACTGTGTAAGCATCTGTATGTTTACCCGTAGCTTAGCAGGGCTTACCATCATGCAAACTCATGTTTACAGCTGCTCAAAACTGCCTTAACTACTCTGTATCTGAAAGCCCTTGTTCTGCCCAGCAACAAAATGAATAGCCCTTGCAGGTCTTGAACCAAGGACCCTGTAGACTATAGTTACAACACTTAACCACTATGCCATGACCACTGCAAAGACAGCTGTTGTTTTTCCAATATATCTGTCAATACACATATTGATTAGTACTGAACAATTGTCTTTACTTCCACAATTGTGTAGTACTTGCTATTAATATGACTGTTGCATCACATATGTTGTTTTATCATAATGTACACATATCAGATACATACGTTGAGATACATCTGGGAGGGTATACACAACCGTGAGGTTTACACATGACAGGAATATGGATATATACATATACTATGTTGATATATGTCTACATGTACATACACATGTATAGTCATACATATGTCTGTTTACACATCTGTACAGTGCATCATATATATGGCCATGTGTAGATCTCTTCATATATATATATATATATATATATATATATATATATATATATATATATATATATATAGCTATATATGTATGCACATCTTATGTGTACAGATATGCCTATTTATGTAGATATATATGTAGATTTCTTTAACTATATGTGCATACATATCTATTCTGATATACCTATTACTGTCAATATATATGTAGATATCCATAAGTATATGTGCATATGTATCTCTATCTGTATATGTGTAGACATATATTGCTGTGTATATGTAGATATCTGAGTGTTTATATGTACATATATATACATATACATATCCATCTATGTATGTCGATATGTATATGTGTATATATCTATATAGATATATGGATAATTATATATATACATATATGCTCATATGTCCAGAACATGGAGTGGAGTCCTACCTCAGCCCCAAATAGTCCCAACCTCTTAGTGCAAGGGGATGTCATGTATGTGCTGCAGGTATATATGTAGACTGTTGCTACTGTAATAGGGGTTGACCTAACAGACATGTTGTGTGTGGGAGGTCACATCTGCTTGTAACATGTGCACCATTGGCTACTGACAGACATCCTAAGGACATCATAGTACAGTAGCACTGCTAGCACAGTAATGATCCTGTGGACTACAGCAGAGATATGGCCAATAAATGTGGACAGTCTGACACACTCTGGTCAGTCCAGAGGTATACACAGAACCCCTTAGTGCAAAACATGTGGACCAAGCCTGACAATGTGGATGGTAACAGCCATGTAGATGGCTATATCAAGTAAATACTGGTATATATTTGCCCCCATAGGTTATGCATTCACACACCCCTGTCTGTCCTGACACATAATAACCGCTGGTACGGAGGTGACATGGCCACATACTACCCACTAGTTAGTGACATACATCTGTACAGCATCCCACTGCTTTGTCAGAAATACATGACTGTTATGGTGGCCCAGCAGCAGTACATCTGGTAAGTATCTGGACATAACATCACACTGGGTAAGTACACTAAGCTACTAGGCATGTAACAAAGCACTGTGCAGGTTACAGGCAGATGGCCACAACAATGGTCTACATTTCTTATGGGGGAATACACATGTACCTGCATATATAGCAGGCTCAACAGGCATGTCACAGCACAGAGTAACAGACACCTGTGTGAAAGTGCATTAACACAACCAATGTGAACACAGCCACAGTCACATATGGTAAGCTAGCTTAATATTACAGTATATGGACTATCTGATCAACACCATCCTCACATGTGCCACTCACACACTAACCCTACATATACTGGGCCACTACACAGTGTGGTCTGATGCCTGTCTGTGGTATGGGACATGTGTGTGTGTTTGGCCCTACAAACATGTAAGCCGATAAGGGTAACATACACGGGAGCAGCATGTAACATCAGCTAGAATAGGACCAAGAACAATGACATCTACCACAGTCTGTACACAGGCCAAGGTACATCTTCATAATACACACACTGTCAACAATCACCATAAGTACACAGACCAAGGTACTGTACACACAACCACAGAATGCTGAGGTTATGTCCTGAAATATAACCCCTACTATACATAACATGTGTAGCAATCTGATATCTCACTGGCTTTTTATCAGATATGATGTGAATAAATTATGGTGTACAGAACATATGCACCTCTTACTGTATGACATATGTACAAAGGTTGACAGAGTTGTGGCTGGAGGCACAAACACAGGGCCAATATTGATATGTTGCTGTGATAACCTCATACATTTACTGTTGTAACAGAGTTTGTTGAGACATATGTCCTATGAGGGATACAAAGTCAGTAACTCTCATGGCTGTCACCATGTACAGACTGCAAGCCTCAGACTATGCTTCTGCAGTTCTCAGATAGATGCTCTGTGAGTAACGCAAGAAACAAAAGGCACCACACACTGCCTAGTCTGCAGATGATCCTACAGATGGGGGTCTGCAGATGATCCTACAGATGGGGGTTTCCAAACAAACATAGCACTGTCATGACAGATATTAAAACATGTAGCCCAGCCATATCCACACACACCCTGTTAAACCGACATCACTCCAAATGCAGAATAGCAACACGCACATTCTGTAGTCATGTCAGGCACATCCCCCTCCTGTGTGTTGGCCTGTTTCCACAGTGTATGTTGTTAGAGGTAAATCTCCATTACATCTGTGATGCTGTTTTCCAAACTCCAGATCTAGGTCCTGCTCACAGTGAATGAAAAGGCCCAACACCAACATGATGTTCTTAGATATTGTAATGTGTTTCCTTGCAACTGGCTATGGGAATGTTACCACAGCTATTGCACATGCAATCAGCTAGAGTAGGTCTGCAATTCATGCAGAGGCCATCAGCTGATAATGAGCATCACATACAAAACACATGCTGCTGCCTAAGCAAAGCAGGTGTAGTTCTCCACATCCACCAGAGAGGGAGTGTGAGAGGCACACAGAGACAAAGTATGTCAGGGAGGGGGTGGGAGAGTAAAACCTAAGCATGTTTGTGTCACACACCTACCAGTACAGGGTATCAAACCCCTGACTGACTATGCATTGCTATCATATGTCTAGACAGTTATTGCATGCACCACATAGCTTACATGTTGAGAAGCTGTCCAAATGTATATGTGATGGTGAGTGACATCTGCAACAGTGATATGGTAGTGATAAGGTAGGTGTAGTACACATGCCTGTCCACATGAACAGGTGTCAGTGTCAACACAGACACACTCTCTCAGGGACTCACACACATTGACACACTTGGCAGGGTCAGGAATACACTTCCTAACTAGTTAGTTTGCCACAATACAGTACTGTGCAGGTATCACATGCACCACAGGGGTTATCCGGAGGTTATATGGGCAAAGGGTATGTGAAGGTGTCTGACATCAGACAGCATGCTTCAGTATGCCACTGGGGGTTGTAGTGAGTGTGAATGTGGTCAAAAGCATCATACACCACACACACAGACACAGGGTGCCAGTACTGACATGCATGCATGCATTGCTTCATGGGTGTGCAGTGGTTGACTGTGCCAGAAGGCTATACAAGGCTACGTGAAGGGTATACCTTGGCATCAGGCCACATGACAATGGTCTGCAGTGTGGCTCAGGAGTGTAGTGTCTGGATTGGCCCACACAGGTGGGTATTGTATTCACCATCCAATCACCTGGGTAACTATTGTGTGTGGCCATTGCTGTGCAATGCTTGCCATGTATGTGTTCTTTAGTCCATGACATGGATGCTGTCTGGGATGTGCACACATCCCACATGCATGTACAGTGACATGTGGAACTGTACCTGGGGTGTTTGGCCTATGTTGTGTACACAGATTGTTATAATCAGATGTGCCTGTCCTGGCCTCATGTGCTGGGAACAGGTAATGGACAGCAGGTTGACTCTGCGCCCAGATTGATAGCATGATACAGGTATTCCCTGGTGTTAGTGGAATCTGTCCATACTGTGCATGTGTATAAAGCACGGTATGTCCTTTGTGGGTCACATTTGGTGGCACCACAGGTGTTGCAGGTGTCCAGTGGGGAACATACTGAAGGCACACTGTCTGCACGTACATGCATATTGTACTGATGGACAGGGTGCCATGCCCTCTGTAGTCCACTGCAATCATACCATGGTTACTATCTGTGGGCAATATGCAGGGTGCTACCAACATAGTGGTTGTTGCCTAGGCAAGTGTGTTTGTGAATGAGATATGGGTTGAGAGTGTTCTCTGTGTAATACAGGGGTTACTAACTTTCTTCACCAGGCCTTGATGTCACATATAGGGGTATGGATAGCCACCCAAGCCTCTCAGCTATTTCACATCTGTTATCATTATAAGGAGGACATTGTGACATATAATAGGGCCACCATATAAGAAATTTGAAAAACCCACTTCACAGTGAGTCCAGTTGTTACACACTCACAGCCACCTCCACACACGATACGAATGACAAACACAGACACACACACACTTACCATGTCTGGGATTAGAACTCTTACCTAACTAGTTTATTATACCACAGCATTACACAGTTATAGGACACACCACTGAGTTTACTGGAGTACTCCTTCCCAAAGGTGTATTTCACTGGGTATGACATCAGCAGGCTTGCCAAAGAAGGTAATTGGAAGCTGTAGTGACTCTGAATGGCCTCAAAAGAATTGCTCCCTACTCAGACAAGGACACACACACGAACATCCACACTTGCCATGTGTGGGAATAGAACCCCTACCAAAGTACTACATCACACTACAGCCTATGTTATAGGACGCACCACAGAGATTACTGGGCTGTTTTTTTCCCAAAGGTGTATTTCACAGTGAATGTTATCAGCAGGCTTGCCAAAGTAGGGCATTTGAATTGTAGTGAGTGTGACTAGCCTAAAATGTATTGTTCCCTACAAAGACAGGAACACACACACACAAACACAGTTGCCATGGCTGGGATTAGAACTCCTACCTAACTCGTTTGACACACTACATCATTACGCAGTTACAGGATGCATCACAGAGATTACTGGGCCATTTTTACCCAAAGGTGTATTTCACAGTGAATGACATCAACAGGCTTGCCAAAGTAGGTCATTTGAATTGTAGTGAGTGTGACTAGCCTAAAAAGCATTGCTTCCTACACAGACAAAGAAACACACACACACACACACACCACACAAACATCCACACTTGCCATGTGTGGGAATAGAACTCCTACCAAAGTACTATACCACACTACAGCATTACGCTGTTATAGGACGCACGACAGAGACTACTAGCCTACTTTTTCCACAAAGGTGTATTTCACAGGGAAAGACATCAGCAGGCTTGCCAAAGTAGGGTATTTGAATTGTAGTGAGTGTGACTAGCCTCAAAAGTATTGCTCCCTACACAGACAGGGACACACACACACAAACACAGTTGCCATGGCTGGGATTAGAACACCTACCTAACTAGTTCATCACACTATGCAGTTATAGGATGTGCCACAGAGATTACTGGGCTATTAATTTCCCAAAGTGTATTTCACAGTGAATGACATGAGCAGGCTTGCTAAAGTCAGGCATTTGAATTGAAGTGAGTGGGACTAGCCTAAAAAGCATTGCTCCCTACACAGACAAAGAAACACACACACAAATATCCACATTTGTCAATGTGTGGGAATAGAACCCCTGCCAAAGTTTTATAGCACACTATAGCATTACGCTGTTATAGGATGCACCACAGAGATTACTGGGCTGTTTCTTTCCAAAGGTGTATTTCACAGTGAGTGACATCAGTAGGCTTGCCAAAGTAGGGTATTTGAATTAATAAACTAAAAAGTTGTCTCAGTGCCAACCCAAAACCAATAAACAAAAACAAAGCACCGGGAAACCAGCAGTACAGACAGTTCCTTTTAATACACACACGAGAAACACGTTATCCAACCACAGAACAAGCACAGGGTAATAATGTTGTAATAAAATTTCCTTTTACGTTTTTGTCAAACGAACTTCATCAGATAAAATAAACCCTCCAAAATTATATATATATATATATATATATATATATATATATATATATATATATATATATATATATATATATATACATACACCTATCAATTTTAAAATATCCAATGAAGAAACAGAATCAATCAGTGTTACATAGTTACAAATTCTCTATGTGAAATGCAGTATATAACATATATATAAACATTCACAAATGTAAAATGTGAAGTGAAACTACTGTCCTCAATAATTTGAAAGACATGTCAATAAATAAATAAATAAATAGTTTTGTAAAACCGTGGAAAACCAGGTAAAAAATGATTGCTAAAAAGGATATAAAAAACTATTATAAAAACCTGGGGATATAGCACCCTCTAGTGGAATAAAAAATATATAGTCTATGGAGCAAACTTAAAATACAAATTATTCAAAAATAACTTTTAACAACAAGAACATTTCTAACCTATAAAATATAAAATGATATAAAATGAATGGAGTAGCTTAATAAAATGTAAAATTATGTAAAAATATATATAAAATGGTGTGGAGCACACCTATGAGAGAGTTTCATTGAATGAAATCAATATAGCTTATAAGAAACTTTCCCTTTGCCTCAGTGATCTACTACTTGAGGGACTTATAGATTTAGAAACATACCATTTTTTGTCTGTAGAAAAACCGAAGGTCCCCTCGATTTTTGGTATACCAAAGGTCCACAAGAACCTCACTGACTTTCCCCTTAGACCCATTGTATCTGCCGAAGGATCTGTTACTGCCCCTCTAGCGAAGTACATTGATTTTCATCTAAAACAGGTTGTGATGGACAACCCTAACATTTTAAAGGATTCTTGGGATTTTCTGAGACATATTGACAATACCAATCAGGCTAAAACACTGAGTTTTATTACCTTGGATGTAGTAGACCTATTTACTTGTATTCCACATGAAACAGGTCTAGGTTGGTTTGAAGAATTTTTGGGTAGTAAGAAGATTATTTCTTTTAGTGTATTCCATACATGCTTAGTATTAATGGATTTAATACTAAAAAAACTATTTTATCTTCTTCCAGGGGGAGTATTATAGACAATTAAAAGGTGTGGCTATGGGTGCACATTGTGCACTCACATATGCACACATTATTTTATTATATTGGGAGAACAAATGTGTTTTTAATTCTGAGTTCAAACAATTTTGGAATTACTATGGGCGTGTTTTGAATGATGTTTGCTTATTTTGGAACAGTACTGTTGAAAAATTTTTTGATTTTTATCAGTATATTTCAAACACCACAAATTTTCTTAAGTTCACATATAATGTGAATCATACAGAAATAAATTTTTTAAATGTGAATATACAGAGGTTAGGCAATGGTTTTAAATATAAAATATATAGGAACGGAACCTTCTCCAATGCCTATTTACATTATACTAACTCCCGTCCACCACATCAGAAAAGGGCAATTGTTAAAGGCCAGCTGATACAAGCTAATAGAATGACTTCAGAAGAAGATGATTTTAAACATGAATGTGAGTTTATTACTGATATGTTTAAGGCTAGGGGTTACCCTAATGATTTATTATCAAAAGCAACTAGTAAGGTAGTTGAGGCTAGGCTGTCTAGGTTTGCACCTATTTTAGGTAAGACATCCTTTTCTTCAAATACACCAAACCCTAACACTGATGCTCAATTTGAGGGGAAAAGATACCTGTCAGCCCTGGTTACTACATTTGATGGTGAAAGCAACTTGGTGAAGAACATTATTAGTAATGAATGGAATAAATATGCTAATTTGTCCGACTTGAATTTTATATTTGATCAACCTTTCAAATGTGTTTATAGAAAAGGACGAAACATAAAGAACATTTTAGAGGGAGCCACTATTGATTTTTATAGTAGCAACAAAAAAGGCACTCATAAATGTGGAAGCTGCCCCCATTGTGTTAAGATTAAGGAGGGTGACTCTATATTCTTGAAGTGTAGGAGTGAATATATTAACACAAAATGTTATGCCAATTGCAATACCACTGGGGTGGTATATATTGCTTTATGTGTGATCTGTGACTCCTTCTATGTGGGCAAGACTGAAAAAAAATTGAAGCAAAGGATGTACGAACATGTTTATGACATTAAAAAGAAAAAAAATGACAAAAATGCCTTGTATAAACATTTGCAAAAGTGTGACAAAGCTGATTTAAATTTTTTTGTAATTGAAGTTGTTCCTTTGGATCCTAGGGGAGGTCTATGAGAAACTCGTTTGGAGTATAGGGATCTATACTGACAACTAATTTTGGATGCCAGTAACCCCCCAGAACTTAATGATATGTTAACTTTGAAACCAGTCTTAAAACTTAGATCTGCTAAGTTATAGCAATACATGAAGTAGTAGCAATCCCTGTGACTATATATTTTTTTTATATATTTTTCCATAATTTTACATTTTATTAAGCTACACCATTCATTTTATATCATTTTATATTTTATAGGTTATACATTTTCTTATTGTTAAAAGTTCTTTTTGAATAATTTGTATTTTAACAGTTTGCTGCATAGACTATTTATTTATTGACATGTCTTACAAGTTACTGAGGACAATAGTTTCATTTCACATTTTACATTTGTGAATGTTTATATATGTTATATACTGCATTTCACACAGAGAATTTGTAACTATGTAACACTTTTATTAATTCTGTTTCTTCATTGGATATTTTAAAATTGACAGGTGTATATATATATATATATATATATATATATATATATATATATATATATATAATCTTGGAGGGATTATTTTTATCTGATGAAGTTCGTTTGACATAAAAGGAAATTTTATTACAACATTATTACCCTGTGCTTGCTCTGTGGTTGGATTACGTGTTTCTCATGTGTGTATTAAAAGGAACTGTCTATACTGCTGGTTTCCCAGTGCTTTGTTTTTGTTTAGGGTATTTGAATTGTCGTGACTGTGACTAGCCTAAAAAGTATCTCCCCCTATACAGACAGGGGCACACGCACACAGTTGTCATGTTTGGGAATTAGAACACCTACCTAACTAGTCTAGCACACTACAGCATTACACAGCTGTAGGACACTCCACAGAGATTACTGGGTTACTCCTTTCCCAAAGGTGTATTTCAGAGTGAATGATATCAGCAGCTTTGCTAAAGTAGGGCATTTGATTTGTAGTGAGTGTGACTAGCCTAAAAAGCATTGCGCTCTACACAGACAAATAAGCACACACACAAACATCCACACTTGCTATGTATGAGAATAGAACCCCTACCAAAGTATTATATCACACTATAGCATTATGCAGTTATATAATGCATCACAGAGAACACTGGGCTCTTTCTTTCACAAAGGTGTATTTTGCAATGAATGACATCAGCAGCCTTGCCAAAGTAGGGCATTTGAATTGTAGTGAGTGTGACTAGCCTAAAAAGCATTGCCCCCTACACAGACAGAGACACACACAAACAGTTGCCATGTCTGGGATTAGAACACTTCCCTAAGTGGTTTATCAAACTACAGCATTACGCAGTTATAGGATGCATCATGGAGATTACTGTGCTACTCCTTTCCCAAAGGTGCATTTCACATTGAATGACATCAGCAGCCTTGCCAAAGTAGGCCATTTGAATTGTAGTGAGTGTGAGTAGCCTAAAAAGCATTGCTGCCTATGCAGATAGAGACACACAGAAGCATGCGCACACACACACACACACACACACACACACACACACACACACACAGTTGCCATGTCTGGGGTTAGAACTCCTATTTAGCTAGTTTATCACACTACAGCATTATGTAGATTTAGGACACGCCAAGCAGATTACTGGGCTACTTCATTCCCAGATGTGTATTTCAAAGTGGATGACATCAGTAGGCTTGTCATAGCAAGGCTATGGGGAGGGCAGTGTGTGTGCATGGGCCATAAACTGTTCATCTAGAGGTTGACACACCACACGCAGGCACACACAGGTTTATATTCTGCAGGTACATGTATACAACTGCTATATGACTACTGCCTTGTACAATCATATTGCACAGCTAGCACTTGCACCACAGAGTCTGTACTGCTGACAGATACCAGTGGCTAATTTCTACAGTGAGTGACATTTACACATCATGTGGTTGTAGCCATTTGGCTGTGTGCTAGGTGAGATAGGCCTCATGATGGAAGGCTCTTTGTCACTGTCACTCTCTTACACACATCTATGCATGTCTACTTTTGGCATATTATAGTGTGTTGTCCTTGGATATATGTCTGTATTCCTATCCAATGTGTGTGCAAAGCATGACTGGTGCATACTGAGAAGTGTAAGCACTAACATCTGCGGTTGTCAGATATGTATGGTACACTGCTGTTTGCAGACATGGGCTTCATTTGTTTGTGTGTGAGCATGCCCAGTATGACATTTCAGTATGTTGTTGTCTGACATTGCCTTCATTTCTCTGTGTGTGTGAGCATGCCTAGTATGCCCTTCTGTATTGAATGTGTGGATCCATTCCAGGTAGTTTGTACTCCAGACCATTGTGTTCTACACCTCCAGGTAGCAAACTGTTTCTGCAGGATATCTATAAATCGGATGGCAATATGGCTCAAACTGTGCAAGGGAAAGTCTGTACTGTAGGTGATTGTGTCTGTGCTGCTTGTGCTACATGGTACTTGTGTTAGCAGAGATATTTAGACATGGACTGTTATACACTGTGATGTTTTATGTCCTCAAGTACTGTCAGGTGTACATTCTTGCTCACAGTGATGTCCTGGGGAACAAGGATGAATGCAGCTGTGTCCAGTATTGTGGGCAAACGCCTACATATTCATGGAAAGTTATGCCATTCTGGAGGGGGAGCTGCAGACACTTGCTGCTGGGTCTGTGTATCCAGTTCAGCACCTTGGTACAGTGCTGACAGAGGATCCCATATTTATACATCCATCAGCATGACAGTATGTCCTTATCTTGCTGTGGCAATACGTTACAGCTTTACAGATTCACATAGGTTACCCAGAAGCAGGGGTCATAAGTCAGGACATTACCCCTATTGTGGTGTGCGGGCAGGTTTGTAACCACCCATGTATGTGTTTGCAGCCAGGAATAGTATGTGCACATGGCTTTTTGTCAGACCTTGCACATTCCATGCTGCCCATGCTCCCACCCCCCACCCCTCTATTATTCTATCCTCTTCCATACATTATGCATGCATTCTCTGATACTTTCCCTAAGGTTATCACCTCATCACAGCTGTGTTTTCATGTTGGTCCACAGTTCATACAGTGGGACATGGTGGACACGTTACTGTGGTTTGTACACATGGCCTTGCATATGGCTTATGTGGAGTGTGTTATATTGTTATTTGGGTGTCCATGGCATAACATGCATTGGCAGTACGTGTGAAACACAGGCCTTTGGCAGAGGCCTGTAGGCCATTTGGTGGTGATGCAGCCCAGCTGTGGCAGGCCGTTGCATTCTGTCGGTCCTACAGTCCCAGACCACCATACAGTATATTCCCCTGAGGTGACAGGGTAGGTGTGCTAGGTGTTCATGCCAATACTTTCTATCAGTATTGATCAGGTGGTGTGGATGCTGGCAGGGTGCTACTTACAGCTAGGGACACACCTGCATGGGACACCTGCACTGCATGCTGACATTCTTTTGCTATTGCCATACACCAGTGGGGGTCATATTGTATCCATTCCCAACAGCAGGGATATGATCAGAGAGGTACCTGTGGGTGGTGTTTGGGTGAGCTGGGTGCATGTGTGCTATGGACACTATTTGCATCTGACTCACAGATATGCATGGGGCAATCCAGTTTTGCTGACTTGTGCAGGAACATCAGGTGTTTCCCAATACATCAGTCCTATCACCTTTGTGATCTGCAAGTGTTCTGCCAGACATCAGGTGTTTCCCAATACATCAGTCCTATCTATGTTCGGCCAGATGACACCTCTATTCCCTACTACAGGCCCAGATAATGTGATGCATACCTGTATGTACAATTCCAAGGGTGTGTCCATTTCACGATTATACATTATATACTGTATGTCTGGGGTACTTTTCCCTGTGTACTGCTTGTATATCTAGCCCAACAGCCATGCCATGTCCATCTTTCAGATGGTGACACATAGTACCACCATACATTTACAATGGCTTACTGCTAGCAGTGTTATACTGAGGGGAATTGTCTTTGGCACTGCAGTTGTGAGGACTTAGTCCTATCATCGGCAGTAGTGGGCAATGGCCACCATGTCAAACCTCAACATGCATACATACTGACCACTCTCACACAATATGAAACACATACCAACCTAACACACATACCTGCATATTGTGCAAATGCTACAATATATCCTGCTACCTTGGCCACCTCTGGGCATCTGTGCTCCACTGGTATTATACCTACACATACATATTACTACATGTCTACATCAGATTGCGGGGCACACCTGAAACTTGTACACATTTGCTATGACTGTCCGTGCTTTCTTGGTCTGGTTGAACAGGACTGAACAGAGTTTTCAAGTTTTACTGTTTTAAGTGTTCGTGTTTTGAAGTTTAGTACCTACACATACATGTTGCTACCTGTCTACATCAGATTGGGGGGGCACACCTGACTGTTACTACATTTCTACATAGGATTTGGGGGGGCACCTGACTGTTGCAATGTGTGTACATTGGATTGGGGGGCACACCAGACCATTTCTACTTTTCTACATAGGATTGGGGTGGGCACACCTGACTGTTACTACATGTCTACATAGTATTTGGGGGGGCACACCTGACTGTTTCTACATTGCTACACAGGATTGATGGGCAAACCTGACTATTACTACATTTCTACATAGGATTGGGGGTCAAACCTGACTGTTAATACATGTCTACATAGGATTGGGGGGGCACACCTGACTCTTACTACATGTCGACATAAGATTTTGGGGGGGGGGCACTCCTGACTGTTTCTACATTGCTACACAGGATTGGGGGGACACACCTGACACTTGTACACATTTGCTATGACTGTACTGGTATGTCAGGTACTCCATTTCATTCTGTTTTCTAACCTATCATGCTGACTAAAGGCATATCAGTGTACTACAGGTCTTAGTTTTGGTTGACCTACGTATTAGTTTCTGACTTCCTACCCATCAGAACTAATATCCCTCTGCCTGACCTAATGTAGTCTGTCTGTGTAGGCCTGGGGCTGGTTACCCATAGGCATCATTCAGAGGCCTTAGCACAGTCTTTGTTTGTGTTTGTCTACACCTTTCCTGCTAGCTGAGGGTGTTGTTGAGCATGTGAACCTCCCTGACTGGCATGTGTGTATCATATGGACACACATGTGGCCCAGCACATTTCCTGCAGTGGGTTTTGTCACCATATGTAGTACTGGCTACTACGGTGACACCGTATTTGTTACAGATCTCATGCTGCCACTATAGGTGTGTACTATCTGCTGGCATCCCATTCAGCCACCTGATTCCCTTGCATGCTCACATCCATACCATAGATACAAGTAACATCACATACTACTCCATTTGGCAAATGGTAAGGAGAGTGACTTACCTTGTGGATGTGCCAGTATTGAGGATGGTGCTGGAGGGCTGCCTATGTTGGGTGCACATAGTACACTCCCTACACATGGTTGAGCACAGGTAGTGTCATGTTTGGCATCCCTTTTACTGTATGTGTGAGTCAGGGAGAGGTGTCATTCCCTGGGTCCCTCCTGTGTCAGTGTATGTGCTATGCGTTGCCTCTTTGCCAAGGCCAGGGCATACTGGGCAAGCCTCCTTCTGCCTACTGGGACAGGCTCAGTTTGTTCCTCCTCTGAGTCACTCTGTGCCTGTGCAGGCCTTGGCAATGGTGGGGGGCTGTGTGGCCCTGCCTTGTGCTGTTACAGCTGCAGCTGTTTCTGCAGCATCATATTGTGTAGTATGGCACATACAATGACAATCTGAATACATGTAACTGGTGAGTACTGCAAGGCTTCACCGGATATGTCCAGGCACCGGAACCATGACTTGAGCATCCCAAGCACACGCTCTATTATAATTTTGGTCTGTGTGTGCCTCATTATGGAGTTCTTGTTCGGGTATGTGCATTTCTGATGGGTGTCATCAGCCATGGCTCCAGTGCGCAACCAGCATCCCCCACTAGGTGACCATAAGGGTTGCCCCCCATTGGCAAATTTCTGGTACAGCTGCATCAGATGCTAGATGTGGGAATCGTGATAGCTTCCAGGGCAAGCAGCACACACATTCATTACAATGCCCTGGGCATCACACACAACCTGGCAGTTGATGGAGGGGAAGCCCTTGTGGTTGATATTGACCCTACCCTGCTCACCGGGTGCTGCTTTGATGCATATGTGCATGCAGTCTATAGCACCCACTAAATCAGAGTATTTTGCTATTTGGTGGAAGAGACGCATATTGCTGGCCAATGCCTCATGGGTGTTGGGGAAATATACGTGCTCACCGGCATGTGCTGACATGGCATGCAGGAACTGGTGGAGTACCCTGGATGCTGATGCCTGTGAGATCCGCATGAGATCCCCAGTTGGCCTTTGGAAGGTACCTGTAGCTAGTATTCTTTGGCCTATGCATACCTCGGTATCCACTGGGATGGATTCCCCTCTGTTAGTTTTGTGTGTGAGGCGTGGCCAGCACAGCTCAACAATTGCTGTAGGAGGTCCCTGTCCACCCTATAGCACTCCACTATCACCAGCTCATGTAGCCCCTGGTTTGTTACCCTGGGTCTGTACATTCTACTCCGTCTCCTCACTGTGGGTTGGTCAACAGCATTCTCATCCTCACCACCCTCAGCCTCTTCCACATGATGTAGTATGAAAGCTATTGCAGCCCCTATCATTTTGTTGGTTTTGTTTGTTAAACTTCCCCTGCTTGTATACACCGGTGGTGCTCACCGGCATGTGCTGACATGGCATGCAGGAACTGGTGGAGTACCCTGGATGCTGATGCCTGTGAGATCCCCATGAGATCCCCAGTTGGCCTTTGGAAGGTACCTGTATCTAGTATTCTTTGGCCTATGCATACCTTGGTATCCACTGGGATGGATTCCCCTCTGTTAGTTTTGTGTGTGAGGCGTGGCCAGCACAGCTCAACAATTGCTGTAGGAGGTCCCTGTCCACCCTATAGCACTCCACTATCACCAGCTCATGTAGCCCCTGGTTGGTTACCCTGGGTCTGTACATTCTACTCCGTCTCCTCACTGTGGGTTGGTCAACAGCATTCTCATCCTCACCACCCTCAGCCTCTTCCACATGATGTATTATGAAAGCTATTGCGGCCCTTATCATTTTGTTGGTTTTGTTTGTTAAACTTCCCCTGCTTGTATACACCGGTGGTGTAGAGTATGTGGGAAAATCAGAGGTAAAAGTGTTTGCATAGTTTATAGTAATGTGCTGGGCTGCTTCCTGTGTAATTGGCCGATTCTGATACATTTCATCTCCTAGCTATGCAAGTTCTCCTTGCTTACCTTCCTACTACTGTTTTCCCATCCCATTGCTTTCCTGTTTAAGCCCAGGGCACGCCACACAAACACAGTGCTCAAATGTGCACAGAGCTGTTATTTCCTGGTTTACTTTTTTTTTCTTTAGAACCCGGTGTGCGGTGCGCACACCCGCTTAGGCAATGTAAAGAGTGCTAGGCAGCCTCAGACACACCCCCTTGCTTAGTTCTGCTAAGCTAAGGGCAAATCCAAGGCACAGGGCTCCAATCCACTTACAGTATGCCTGACACACACCCCTATGATGTCAGCTAACTCCTAGGCTTGCACCAAGCTATTCCTGCTCTTACACTGTTGGGTGCTGACTGGCATGCAGGGGAGATCTGGGATTCAGTATCATTCCCCTCATTTGCATAGGATTGACTGCTGATGCATAGTTACAGGTCCTACACTGAGCCTCCCCCCTTAGCAACCACTATTCACTGGCCATGTTGTCTTCTGCCTGCCATTGAGTATAATGGCAAAATAGTGGTTTTGGTTTGAATGCTTATTTTAGGTTTCTTTTTTTATTTTTCGTCCGATCCCATTTGCGCGCCGCTGCCCTTCGTTTAAACAGCAGAGACTGGCTAAAAAAAAAAATAAAAGTTGATTTTTTTATTTTTGCAACTGTTTTCCATGCCAATGGCCTTAAATTTGGCCATTGGCATGCTTTCTACATAACATTCACCCTTTATTTGGAGCTGTCATGTCTCCGTTTTGTAGTTTGCAGAAATGTACTCGGCTACTGGCCGAGTACATTTCTGCAGATTACATTAGTCTTGCATGGTCAGCTTCCAGCTTCCTGGATTGCAAATGCACCTCATTTGCATGGATTTCACTTGCAAATGGGGTAATTTGCATACAGGGCCTGAGTCCATGCAGGACTAGTGCAGAAGTGCTCATGCACATCCCTACAGCTTATTTCTGGATCGCACGGCAGACATATTGCCTGCTGGAGCTCCTGCACTAGGGGTAGAATCTTTGTTGCTGCTTAATTTTTACAGTTTTTTTTTTTTTTATGAGGGACAAAAATTTAAGGAAAATTGGGTAGGTTTCTGTTTGTTAGTTTTGCAGAACATACCTGATATTTCTAGCATTTTGGTCTGTTTCTCAGTAAATCCGAAGAGAAAGTTTGGACACTCAGTGGTACTTCAGCAACTGGACTTTTTTCTATTGGTATGTGCTTGTTTTTGAATATTAATATACCAGTATTACATAATAATCTGTCTAATAGGTGCTGAATGTATGTAAATATATTTGTGTAGGAGGGTTTGTGGAGTTGGCAGGGGAATGTTGCTAAAGAGGAGAGAATATGCTGTCTTCTAGTTTAGTTTAGTTTTTTTAAGATGACCCACTGTAGGAGGTAGGTAGTAGAAACCAGGATACAGAGCAAACAGAATATAGCAAACTATACATTACTTCAAAATGGACTATTTTTTGAAGAAGCAGCAATGAAAAGGGTAGAAGAAATGAGGAGAGAAATATATGAAAATAGAGATTAATGAGGTGGGTGGAAATCCTGCAATGTAACAAGGGGCTTTGCCATGTCTGTAATGGGATTTAATGTATCATAGGTTTAACTTTTCTTAAACACAGAAGTTGTAAAATACTAGTAAAGGAGATCCCATTCTTTAAAAGTAAATCACTGAAAGAAATATTAGGCATGAACTGCTATAAAAATGTTACTCTGAGGATATGGTGTGAATTGTGCATTTATATCATATTATTGGATGATGAAAAGAGTGAATGCTGATTCATTGTACTGATAATGTTGAAATCACAAAAACACAAACACACGGAACAGCAAATCTTTCCCAGGGAAAAAAGCGCTGCTCCGAAAAAAAAAAAAGTTTAAACACAAAATTAAGTGCCCCCCCCCACACTACTTAAATATACCAACTCCAAGATCGCACCATAGTGGAGAAAATGGCAAAATCCTGAAGACGGTCCACGGATTTTTTTCCCTGGGAAAAAAAATCGATGTTCCGTGACTTCGCTATTTTCTCCTTTCGACATTATTGGATCGATGAAAGAGCATTTGCTCTTTTCATCACCCGATAATACAATATAAACCCATGAATTGTTGTAACACAGTGCAAATGTCTTGATTAGGTTTACAACAGAGGCAAACAGCTGCTCCCTGCCTCACCATGCAATGTAATGCAATGTAGATGGACTGTAATAAAGGTCATGTTACACATTAACACTGGTTAGATGAACCTGTACATTATACTAGACACAAGGAAAAAACTTCTGCTACTGAATATGGGCTGATGTGGATCCAATAACTACAAGCTATTTGCAAGTATGAAGACACAATCATCTAAGCATTTGTCAGATATGAGTTATAATCAAAGGCATATGACTGATAACCAAGTGATTCTCATATGTCTGAATATTTCATTGCAGTTTTAAAATGGATCATATTTTTGAATATACCATTATACTATTAAAATGGTCTACATTTTATATCCAGAGAAATTGGGAGTAAATCATAAGCAATTGTGTTTAGTAGTGATTTTCCTGTCCTAGTTACTGGTAGAACAATGCTTCTACTTGAATGAATTTGACAGTATTGTAGAAAATGGGGAATAAAAGAAAAAGATCATTTACACATGTGCATATAAGTGTCTGTGTGAGGGAAGAGTTCTCATGTACTTTCTTATATAAAATTTAGGATTTATGTCTGAATTTTAAATTCTTTAGAACTGCATTTGAGCAGTTCAGGTTTGCCTTTGCCTATGTTAACATTTGCTAACTTTTTTTGATATTTATGAGACAGCATGCACAGCTTGGCTGTAGGTGACTTTCGCTGCTGATAGAACTCTCCAGCCCTATGTATAAAAGAGGACAAAAAGAGGTTAACACTGATGCTGGTGCATAGCTTAACAATCCAAAAAGAGTGTAATCATTTGTAGAACCATCTTAGTCTTTCTGACTGATAAAACTCTTACTTTCATAAGATATATGGCACAATATAGCAGAGAAAGAGAAGATTCTTGAATGTGTGAGGCTGAAAGTGGCGGAATTATTTCTTTTTCATATTAGCTTAATATGCTTTATTGTAGTTTCTCATGTGGAGTGAAGAAAATGATAAATCAAATATTGTGAAAGTGCATAAGGTTTAGAAACATACAATTAGTACATAAGGCAATCATGGGTAATAAATTAAATCAGAATCCTAGTCAATCTACGGAATGCATTGTGGCAAACAACAATGCCCATCAACATCTGCCCAATCCTTTACTTGCAGGCAGTACATTAACTCAGACAAATATAGAAACTAAATGATTTCATGTGTTAATTGGAACAGTTCTTGGACAGGTTTGCCTTTAGATAACATTTATGAATGTGTTATTTGCCTAGGGGCCATTCACCAGTTTTGAGAATACTTGAGTGTTTCCAAAAGCATAATAAAATGATTAGCTCTGCTATTGTCAAAATGTGCTTGTTTATTATACCTGTCAGTTCCCTGTTGAATAATACCTAATAATCACAAGACTCTTGTGAAAGCTGTTCTTTATCCCTAGCACTAATTCTATAGCTGCATTACTCAGGCCCTGTGTCTGTTGTACTTGTTCGCATTGTCAAAGCATATTGTCAAGCTCTGATAACAAGAAATTATACTTTTTCACCAAGGAACACTTGGGAAGTAAAATAAGTCTTCTACCATATTTTAATATGATTTTGTGGAAGAGTAATAGTTTTCCAAGCAATGAAAGCCAGTTTACCAGACTGTTACATGAATTAACCAAGTTTTATATAGACCATTAATTAAATATGTATTTTCTGGGATATGATTGAATGACATATGACATCATAAAGACCAGAAGACTATGTCATGTTACAACCAAACTAGTGAAGTATGCTATGACTTTAGAAAGAAGGTAACTTCAAACCCTGCTAGAGTCTGGAAATATGATCGCCCTTGTCAAAGTCCCTCTCATGTGTAAACATAAGATTAATAACAAACACAAAGTAGAGGTAATACATGTTTATGGTGGCAGAACAGAGTATCTCCTTACACATGTTGAAATTCACACAGTTTTAGGTAGACCGTAACTTCCTTCAGCTCAGATTTGACTCATGATATATTATTAGGAGAAGGTTTCCCCCAATATAAAACATTATAAAAATATGGGAAGAGAGACAATCTAAAGACATGGAGTGACAGGTTCTTGCAGTTAAAAAGCAAGAGGTAGAAGAGTGCCTGATATAACCATTCATTTAAGAATGAGGGAGAGAAAGACAATGACACTCATATAAAGATCTACAATAAAAACAGAAGAGTATTGGCATAGAAGTTACAAAATAGACTAGAATTTTGTTGAAGCATGTCCTAATGGCAGAATCGAAGAGACACAAAACTTTAAGAGAAGTCAGTATAGGAAATGAATATGAACTAACAGAGAACTCTGAGGTAAAACCAGTACAAAACAGAAGTCAGCATGGAAACTTACAAAAAACATTATCAAAGAACCTGAGGGAAACAGAATGGATCTTAAGATCTTCAGAAAACAATGTTTACTATAAGTGAGATAAGCAAGAGTTCTGATGCTATTATTGTCAGTGTCGAGGAAAAAATCAAGTAAAGGCAAGCTATCAGCAATGCGTATCTGTGAATAAAGAAAGACGTATCTGCCCAAACTCTTCTGTTTATTGTAGATCTGTATATGAGTGTCATTGTCTTGCTCTCCCTCATTCGTAAATTATTGGGTTTATCAGGCACTTGTTCTGTGATACCATTTGAATTGGGAAAGCAGTATGGAGAAGGGAAAAATAAGAGGGTGGTTTGTATCTTTTCAGACTAAAGAAGAGAAACAGCAATCTATAAGAAAAGACAACTCTCACTGAAAGGAGAGACAGGAATGCAGAAGATATTTTTTTGTTTATATCTTCCCTTTGCAGGGAAAGATACAGAAGAGGCTGCATTGCTAGTGTTTTGAGGGGAGAAGCTACACTTTCCTATTTGAGGTAAGTTATTGAAGAAAGTAATGATGGGTCATGAAACTCAATGTGAAGTGATAATTTATAAACAGTAAGAGAAAACATAACCAAGGCTGTAAGGGAAGACAGTGAGCAGGATGTTCCCATTACTTCTTATCCCTATTCGGAGCTAAGAAATGACCTCTTATATAAAGTAAGTTAAGAAAGGGAATACATTTTTCATATGTTACTAGTTCCAAAACCTTATAGGACACCGGTAATTAAGCTAGCTCATAGTCATGCATTGAGAGGTTTCTCAAGGATGCACAAAACTAGATGAAACTACTAGCCTGATTTTACTGGATATGCATAATGAAAGCGAGAGAAAACGTACGTGCATCTTGGCTAGAATGTCAGAAGACTGCACTCCATCCTGAGTACAAAAGTCTCTTAACCCTAATGCTATCACAGGCATACCACTTGAATGCACTGCCATGAACATACTCTGGCAATTAGTGAATACTAGCAATGGGATTAATACATAAGGACCTATGCTACCAAATTGCCAAAAGCTGTGCCATTATGCAAAGTTAATGCTAAAACTATTGCCAGGGAAGTTGTACTACTATCTGTAGAGTAGGTATCTCTAATGTGACACTTACTGACCAAGGCTCACCCTTTATATCAAAAGTACTGCATTAGCTGTGTCAGTGCTTTAAGCAGTTCAAGATAACAGTTTAACACCTGCAGACTGATAGAGTAGTAAAGAGTTTTACTAAAACACAGAAGTTCACATTCATGAAAATTATTGATGGAGATAGTACATTGGGAAACCATTTGTGGGCCTGATTCCTGTTTGCAATCAGAAATGCCATAAGCTTCAGCTGAGCATGTCCCATTTGAACTTTTGTATGGCAGCTATCTAAGAGAATTGCTTGGCATTGGTGGTATCGGCACCTTTTTAAAAATGAGACAGAATACTATCTTACATTTCTGGATGAGTTAAAACTGGTAATGCAACTAGGGAGAGAGTACATGTGGGGATCCAGGAATGCAATAATGATTATATATTAAGAATGTCTGACATATAGCGTTTAGCCCAGGAAGTCAGGTACTAGTACTAGTGTCCTCTATGGAATCCAGTTTTTTGAACAAATGACAGAGGCCATTTGATGTGATGGGAAGAATAAATGCAGCTAAGAATAAAGACATAGATGCACAAAAAAGAAAGATGGATTAAATTTGCCCCATGAATGTACCAAAGCCAAGAATGGAATTATAGAATTCTGCAGAGAGGTTAAAAGGTAAAGTTCATACAGGAGAGACCAGGAAGACTTTACCTGAAGTACAACTATATGAATCCTTGTCAAGAATACAAAAGCACAACCAGCTCCTTTGGCATACAGGGTTAAAAGTCTGAGTAGGACCCAGGTGGTACAAGTCTGTGTAATAGCTCAGATGTCTGCTGAAGCTGGCAATGGGGGAGGGGAGAGTGACATGACTGAGCAGCTTACCTCTTATGACTGACTCCCCAGAGGAGGCTGGATATCCTATGTGAGCTTTAACTTCAAGAGGAGCAAAACTGTCCTGAGAGATTATGTCACTGACAGAAAGGATCACACACCTTTGCTGATGCCTATTGCCAACTCAACCCTGGACATAGTATGGGACATGCACACTGAGGACAGAGTTATGAAAGTAAAAACAAAACAGTCCAATGGCTGTTTCAAGGAATGAACCAGTATACTGAGAGATAATTATAAGGCTGATAGGTAGCAGGGTCAAAAAGGCAAAAAGAGGAGTGCAAAATCAGGAGATAAGAGAACTTATTTGATAAAATGAAAGAGTATTTTCAGAAATGTCTGAAAAAAATTTAACTTATAGCACATAATGTAGAAGCAACATATTCAGTGAGCTTTAGACTAAAGACGTCCCTGAGTACCAGAGTCAACCAGAGTCACAGAAATGGTTAGTAAGAGAAGTTTAAAAAAATGCTCAAAGTAGATATGATAGAAAAGTTGCCATGTGTCTACTTATTAGTCTAGATGGAAATATTGTATTCATTAATGACTATAGGATACTGAAGAGCATATCAAAGCTTTGTAGTTGGCCAATGCAGAGAACTGATGAATTAAGAGAGAACCTGGGAAAGGTCAGATATGTCATAACATGTCAACACCAGACTTCAAGAAGGGATACTGGTAGATATCACTTATCTTCTTTTCCAAAGTAAAAGAAAACAGTCTTTTCCACCCTTATGGTCTGTTCAGCTAGACATTGTTTACATTTGCTTTACATGGAGTTGTAGCCTCATTTCAGAGACTGATGGTTAAAATACTGAAACTTCTCTCTGTGACATACCAGAATCACATGATTATTCAAAGAGGTCTCGCTATAAGTGTACGCTGTGTTAGAATCCATAGCCCAATCAGACAGACAGACTTCAATGTAAATCCTAAGTAAAGTGCACTAGGTATAATGGAAGCCATGTACTTAGGATACCGTATGGTAATAGGTGCGATAATACCACAACTTGGAAAAACAGAGGCCATTAAAAACAGGGATGTATACTTCAATAAGACACAAAAAAACTTTTATTGGACTAACTGGGTAGTACAGCAATGTCATTGCTAATATTCTGACTTCTGTTTGTTCTGACTCTTGATTTGGATACAGAATTTAATGTAGTAAATGAATCCTAATGTGCTGAACCTGTCTAGGTGACTACTGATTTTACTAAAGAATTTACTCTGTATATCAGTACATCAGAGGTAGGTTTTAGGGGAAGTGCTCTTTGAAGACTTCCAAGATGAGGAATATCCTGTATGCTATATCAGCAGAAAAAATGAGTAAACTGTGAACATATTCTACCACTTAAAGAGAGAATCGGAATATAAAGTGGACCTTCTCCATCCCGGAGTACTATTTGTAAGGTAGGCACCTCAGTTTACTAATGGATCATGTCTGATTGAACTGTTTAAGTAGGCAAACTGATGGCAATATGAACTTGCACTATTGGGCACTATCGCTTCAACAATTTCAATATCATTTGACCCAGAATCTTGGCCTAATCAATAGAAATGTTAATGCTGATGGACTACATCCCACCATTATTTGCTCAAAGCCCCTGATTTATTCCATGAGGAGATAGATGTGCCATATTGGTGCTAATGAACAGGTAATATGTTTTTTAAAATATGTGCTACAGTATGGAACATGAAAATATTTCCACAGCAGTTAGATAGACAAACATTATATAATCTCCAAAGATGTGCACCTATTAATGCTGTATAAAAGCAGCTTAGGGGGTTAAAATCAGGAAGTTCTTCTTCAAATGGATTTTCAGAAATGGTGAACTGGATCTTTTCCTAAAAGATCTGAGTGTCATAGAATGCTGGAGCCCAGTGAGGGCTCACTTGTGGGATATACTTGTGAATTCCACTTGTAAAGAAAGTCATTTGGCATACAGAGCTGTTAATGGGGTTGGTTTTGGAATATAATCTGGGACATTTAAAGATAGCCTATTCCTGGAGAGGCTTTTGTTGAAGAAAATAAACCACATGAAATGCACACAGGTCACTCACTCCAGGGATCTTAACCTAGCCTCTGACCTGAACAGGTCATGCTGGAGAAATAGACACATCTCCCAGAGACTGCCACATCTCTGGAGCAAGCTTCCAATTCATGAGAAACAGAGCCCCTCCCTGATCCTCTTTAAATGCAAACTAGATCAATGGATGTGTGACCACAAATTCACTCCTGGGAAGGTGCCCATGTCCCTCCTGGACAGAGGAAGATGGTATTAACTAACATAGACCCTCTGTAAACTTCACTCACCTAACCACCAACAATTGGGTCAGTTCGGGATAAATATGGCTAGGCTTGTAAAGCTCTATGGCTGTTAGCCTAGTAACCTTCTATGAAACTATTAACTGTTCTGGTTTGTTTCAAGTAAAGTGAGCTGTTTTGATTTTAAAGTGGCTTTTAAAAACTAAACCTTCACTTTATATACAGCCTTCCACAAGACCTCCTTGAACATATATATATACACACACATTTACATATGCACACACACATACACAGACACACACACACACACACACACACACACACACACACACACACACACACACACACACACACACACACATATATAGATAGATATGCACACACACACACACACACACACACACACACACACACACACACACACAAACAAAAGTGTATGTGCACGGTTAGTGTTCATGCTGTCTTGTTTAGTGGTAGTGTTATGGGAAGGACAATTTTTATTAATGATGCACATGAAGGTTGGTGCAGGGTCAGGGATAGGGTTAGGGTTTGGGTTAGAAAGTATTACTACTGTGGTGTGCAGCTTTACTGTGTGTGTGTGTGTGTGTGTGTGTGTGTGTGTGTGTGTGTGTGTGTGTGTGTGTGTGTGTGTGTATGTGTGTGTGAGTGTCTGATTAGGTCAGGGTATGAGTTAAGTAAGGGGATATGCATTGTATTGGTAGTGTATGTGTGCCTGTGTTGGTGCATTGTGTGTCCGAGTTTGCCTTGTGCAGTAGTAGTGTTACAGAAAGAGGTTTTTTTTAAGGTAAGGTGTAGGGTTATTGTTGAGGACAAGGTTAGGGTTAATGTGCATTACTAAGGTTGCTCCCTGCACATTTGATAAAATGCGGGGGAATCATATATACAGATATATTGGTATACAGTATGGTTAGTACTTACTTTTCTTATTTACTGAATGCCAGGAAACATGACTTTGTCACAGATTCATATTACTCCTTTAATATAATATAAAGGAAAGCATTTTAACTCATTCATTAGAATGGATCTCTGGAGATTTGTACTCCTACTAAAGATGATTTTATCCTGAACATTTTTGACAAAATCAATTTAAGTCTTCACATTTCAAACAAATGTACAGATCCCTGAAGTTATAAGGGCTACTAAAGCAATGTAAATGACAAACTGTTTAACCAAAACAAACCTTTACAGTGACAGTGTTCTGGGTTTTGTATCACAATAAACATATTAAATATTAATGTTGTAATATTTTATAAGCATCTTATAATATCTCAGTAGCCACATAAGCTATACACATACTACAGGCATTATTTTTTTTATTTATCCATCTGTAAATTTTCCTATGACAATATAAATAAGTAGTGTATAATGAGCAACAATTAATATATCTTTAGCAAAAGTATATAGAGGTCAAATATCAGTGCACTTGTGTTGCCCATCGTTTAAGGTTTAAGACAAAATATTTCAAAAGTTTGTAAATAGCTTTGTTTGGATATTATTCATGCAAATGTGAGCAGACATTATCTGACGATTACAGGCAGCAGTAGGGTAAAACTACAGAAACACCAGGAGGTATCACTGGGCCGTAAGGAGGTCATAAAACAGGCAGAATGTTCTTTTAGAAAATGTTGACAATTTTTCTATTTTACCAGCTACAGCAGTGCAGCTTTTTTTCTTACAGAATTAACAGCGAATGATGAAGTGACACCTTGACCCCATGTGCAAAAATGGGGAAAGGGTTATGGATGGATGGATACTATTCATGCGAAAAGTACCATATTTATATTAAAATAGCCTTCATCTTTTTTGTGGAACTCAATCATCAAGAAATAAAGTCTCACATAATCAGAATTTCCAAATCTCCATGTTATACTGCCAGCTGTAAAGCAAACTCCTTTACAGGCAGCTGTATTTTGATATTATTGTGTTACTGTATAATTACTATTTGTTTTGTCATCTCAGTTTTGTGTTGGGTATGCACATGCACAATTGCGTCATGTTGTTTCACTTGGAAGTTCTCCAGCGGGCAGTATGCAAATGAACAGACCTTAAAATCCTTATTTTGAAATAAAGTTGATGCCAAAGTTTCTTCTTATGTGTATTAAATAATATGTATTTACTTGTGCTTACTGCTTAATTGTTATGTATGTGCTGTGCAATGCATTCAGAATGTATTTATTAGTAGTCGTGATGAGGAGTTATAACTTGTAGCATAAACCTGAACAAAGTCACCGCTATTTTCTTCCTTGCTAGCGATCTCTGTCCCGTCTATTTTATAATTAACACTGCATTGCCATGTGTTGCTTTATGCACATAATTAAAATGCTTGCAGTATAACGTTATATTAACACAGTACAGTCTCTATTTGATGTTGTATGCATTTCCCAACTGGGTATCTTGTTATTTCTATGGTCTTTTAGTGACAAGTGCCTCTTTTATGTAAATATATTGTCCTAGCTTTGCTTTCAAAAATGAAAATGCCACAGCTGTAAAATATGTTTCCCGTCTCTGTATGATTTATAGTAGTCAGTAGACAGATTTAAACATCTTTTCTGGTACTTCCTTGCAGCACATCTTCAAATTAGTTCAATGCATTTAGTACAGCAGCTACATTATGTTTTAGGTTCCATAATAATGCTGTATGGGTAGCATTTTAATGTCAGCAAAATATTTTACGTTTTCTGTTTTTGAACTACCTCTTCCATTTTGTATGTATTTTTCTGTCTTTACAGTAAAAAGTGCATAGAAAGATGTTATGGCTACACTTACCAAAATGGGTTTCCTACTCCTGTGTGCACTAATATTTACATCACATACTAGTTCTTTTTTCACTGTTTACTTCAGAGTGAGTATTAGTGAAGAAGCTTTAGGATAGTCTTTTTGTGTGGTTTACATCCCACCTGCTGAGTTTCAGAGAACAGTGGTTATCATGGGATCATTCTTTGTCCTTTCTCATTACATACTGCGCAACATAAGTTGTGTATTTCATCATTTGCTCCAATTTGATATTGTAGAATGCAGCATATTATTCGGTTTTTATCCTTTTTAACCAAATAAAAATAAATAAAACAATCACCACTGCAAGCTGTAAAGTCAGGCTGACTAAGTGCTTGTTACCTCCAAATAAGTCCAAAACTGCTGTTCATAAAAGCAAGAAATATTTATTGTAAAATACAATGAACTGAGCACTTTTGCCAACCATAAAGCTAGGGCATCATCAGAGTTGAAAGCAGCACATCACTCAATCCCTAAATAAGGAAAATCAAACGCAGGTGACCCTTATCTAAGGTAACTGCTTAAAGACATACACCATATCATAAAAAATTCATTCTGAAAAAACATAAAAGTTTACACTTTAAAACCTTGTGTGTTGTCAGGTATATGGATACCTTGTAATAAAAACATTGTGTTATATTAGCAGTGTTGAAGCCACTATTTTAACTGTGCTTTTAGCTTCCATATGCTGCTAATAGAACAAGTTCCGTTAATACCAGGGCTAACCATGGCATTCAGTCTTAGTTGCCTTGCCAGTTCTTTATATTCCAACATATTTTTGGCATCCTTCCCCCACAATTATTCATTTGCACTGTTATGTGACAGTCTGACCTTAACCCAGAAATAAGTTCCTGAATAAAAGAGGATGGGTGGAATACAGATCGACTACAGATGTCAGGTTATACTTTGTGAAAAAGAGGTGGTTATGCAGCATAAGCAGGTGTGTTACAGATGATGGGTATTCTGACCACTCGGTTATATTGAAACACAATATACATTCATAGAGAGAGATACGGTTTCTTTTCAGACCCAGTGTGCATTGTACAAAGCAGTTACCTGGAGGGCTAGGCACAATGCATTTAAGGGATACTGTCTTCTCTGTCCTTGTAATTTATTTTCTACCCTATGAGGTCCGGTTCCTCTCATTATAGTACTTCAAAGAACCTGATAATTATGCATGTTTGTTGTTCTTTAATCATTTAGTTGAATCTGATTATTCATAACCTCATGTACTTTAGCACATCAGTGTGTTAGGACCTGCTTGTCTGAATGCTTGTAAATTCATATTCATTACCTCAGTAATGCTATCCATCTGTATAAACCACTGTTGTCTTCTCTAGTAAATTCTGTTTTCATATTATGTAGTCAAAACATCTAATTTTTAGTTTTAATATTAGGCCATCCAATAAACAGTTTGGCTTGTTTCTCAGTATTGACCAATTTGATCTTCTAGCAGTCACAGATTTTTCATGTTTTCTTTTCAACATAACAGTTCACTAGCATCAATCTTCTGGTGGACAGCTTTAGTTATATTGCAACCATATGCTATCATTGGGAAAAACATAGTTTTAACTATAAGAACCTTTGTTGACAATCACATTTGTTGACAATCTGATGTCTTTGTTCTTTAAAATCGGATCCATATTTGTTATTGCTTTCTTTCCAAAAAGGAATCTTCTGTTATTTTCATGGCTGCAGTCACAATCTACAGATATCTTTGAGCGTAGGAAAATAAAATCTGTCACAAACTCCTTTTTCCCTATCTATTTGAAAGTCTTGGTAAGTGTAGATAATTTTACTTTTTTAAGATGAGCTATAAGACAGCTTTTGTGCTTTCTATTTTCACCTTCATCAACAGGCTCTTTAGTTCTTCCTCATGTTCAGTCATTAGAGTAGTATCATCTGCATAACTAAAGTCATTATGATTTCTCCTAACAATTTTGATTACAGAATCTGATCAATCTAAACTAGCATTTTGCAGGATATACTTTTAAGCATTTAATCAAGCAATGATGCCTGACAGGGTATGCGTTGATGTGTAATTAACACCCACCCATGGGTGAGATAAGGTCCGACACCGTATGTGAAGGGACTCTACACCCTGGAAGGGCTTTAATTACACATTAACACACACCCTGGATGGCATTATTGTGCTTAGAAAATGGACCACTTGTGGCTATATTTAGAAAAAAAAGGATTTCGATTACTTATTTTTTAATTTCTTTTAATTAATTTTTATAATGGTTTTGACATAAAATAGTCCCTTATTTATTTATTTATAGAACTGTATTGCTGCTATGTATTTCTTTTTCATTAATAGCATTTTATTGGAACATTCCAAATTATGAAAACTATAATATTTTAATGAGAACAACTAAATGTATATGTTTACTAATGTAATGTTTATTTGTCTTTGTTTTCTGTAACATAAAATATTATAGGTGCATTGAATATGCATGATGTTGGTTAAAATAAGTTGCTTCTGGTTTCAGATTTTCTGCTTTTTGTTGATTGTTGGTTGTTTTGATGACTGTGTTTTGTTCCTGTAGTGTTGTTTCTTCTGTTGATGACAGTATATTGCTCCATTGTTTTCTGTTTTCATTTGTTGGTGTCCAGTAGTTTATAAGGCTTGCTTCTGACTTGTGTCCAGTCATTGATGTTATTTCTTTTGGGCATAGCCCTGCTTCTACGAGAATTTTTTAGCAGTTGTTCTTATACTGTGGTTGGTATATCTTCTGATAATATTTGTTAGGTTGCTTATCCGTGGCATCATCTTACCTAGGTAATTTTATTCTTATGGGTTCTCTTGTACCAGGATATATGAAGATCAAAATGGTGCTCTGGTATTTTCTTTGGATGTAATAATAGTGCTGGTGGGTTTTCTGGTAATTTTGAGATGTATTTCTGATATGATGCTACTGGGCATAATGGACTGTCTTTTTGTTCATAGATTTGACCTCTGTATCATTGTTTATTACTATCAGTTGGGGTTTTGTGGTTTTTAATTTCTTTATTCATTGTTAGTGTCAGGTATTTTGTTCCTGTGGAATCTGATATTATTGTGAAGCATTCTGGTTTCAGTTGTCTTTGTTCTTCTCTCCCTCTTCTTGCTATGTAGAGCTATAAGTCAAACCAGACCTTTATGGCAAGACCTTGAGGTTTGTTTGGCGACAGTGCTTTACAGTCTTTAATTTTTTTCATGTCTTGTTTTGTACTTGCAGCATGATGACTTGCATTATATTGTTTTTTTTTTTCTTAGTTTTTTTTAATCAAGGAATGTAGTATATTGTTTGCTGTTCTGAATAATGAGTCTTTTAAAATGTTTATTTTTATGTCATTATTTGCATCATTTAAGGCTCTGTTTAATCCAGCTTTTAATGACATATAGCTCTGCGCTGAATATTGTTTGCCATTGGTTGCTCTTACTTCAGTGTAGAATAGTTTTATGAAGTTAGCAAGTTTTTGTATGCTGTCAGTTTTTAAGTTTATTTCTATGTTTTTGTGTTGAGCCCATTGCCCATTTTGTGTTTTTGTGAGTATGTTCTTGTTTACTATAGTGTTTTATTTCTTTAGTTCTTCATCTGATACTGTTCGGAATCTGTTGTTAGATGTACCCTGAGATTCAGTAAATGAAAATCCTGTGTCAGAATAGAGGCATGGCTCAAACATGGAATTCGGAGCCTGTGCAATTCAGTAAACCAGGCTGGGGGCATGCATGAGCCTGACTGAACTATTCTGGCACAGACACCACTGAATAATGCTAATTACGTCATTTGCTGGTGAAAAACATACAAATGAGGTAAATTAGTGATTCTGTAAGCAGGCAGGCATCTGTCCCAATAGTAAGAATAAAAATATCCGTGACTCGATAAAACCACAGCTTTACTGTAAATGTAGAATCACTGACTTCGGTCTTTCACCCATAACATTGGGCTTCTTCAGAGTCAGTTACAATCAAAAAAATCAGGACTTTTATAGTCCTAAACAGGCAATCAGCCAATATAAAAAACATCTATTAAAATCAATTATCCAATTAAGCATTTAACCCAGCCCCTGCTGCAAAGAAAAAAAAAACAGCACAAGAAATACTATGATAAAACCACATCTTAAAACAGAAAAAATAGTTGTAATAAACTGTTTCATGTAAACCTCTTTGGTGAATACTTTGTCCAAGGAAAGTTAAAAGAGAGTTAAACGTATAATCATCTGTTAAATAAACTGGGATTTGTGTTTCAAAACTCTTGCAATAGAAACGTTTTCATTAATGCCTGGTATTTTTGTTGCATCCAGGTGCAACGGCAATAGACATTCTCTCATCTCTAGTAAGGTTTTAACATCACCTCCCATGTCTTTTTTGGGCACCCTGTCAATGACAAAAATAAAAACTTTTTGTAGTTGCCACACGTCTTACTGTGGTTAAATAAAGCACTTGTAGGCTTCTTGTTTTTTATGTCTCTGTTGTGTTCCAAAATACGTCGCCTTAATTTACATGTGGTCATTCCTATGTAAAATGCCGGACATGATAGACAGGAGGCTACATATACTACCATGTCAGTATTGCAATTACAGTACCCTGGGCAGTTTAGTGTTCTTTTGTAACTGTCTATGTGTACATAAGGTCTGTCATTAATAAACTTGCAAATACTGCATGTACCATACATACCCATCCATGCGATGTTACTATTAGTTGTCCCTACACCTCTTTCCAACAGCTCTTTCAAGTTGGAACCCCTACTTTTAATGAATCTGGGGCTTGGACCCAATACTTCTTTTAAGTCTGAAGGAAATACATTGTCCCATACTGTCTGGATAATGTTCTTAATTTTCATACCTGAATCATTATACTCCAGCACCACTGCCATAGAGTTGTTAGTAGTAAGTGTATTAATCTCAATGGTACTAGATGAACCAACACTTCTACTTGAATCCAAGAGAATAGGTCTAAAATTACTGCTTCTTCTCATTTTGACATCCTTATTTAATTTAGTCAGTAAATCCATTGGATACCCTCTATTTGTGAACATGTCAATAAGCTTCAACAGTTCAAATTTAAAACAATCATCCTGACTATTAAGCCTTGACAATCGAATCATTTGACCCTTCACCACATTTTTCTTTTGAAACTGAGAGTGGCAACTCTCATAATGTAAAAAAGAGTTGCTGTATGTTTTTTTAGGTAATACTAATTACCTCATTTGCTGGTGAAAACCATGCAAATGAGGTAAATTAGTGATTCAGTAAGCAGGCAGGAATCCGTCCCAGAATAGTGTCTGCTGCAGAAATGTATTCGGCTACTAGCCGAATACATTTCTGCAAAAATCAAAACAGAGACATGACAGCTCAAAGTAAAGCATGTGTTATAATCATTATGCATGCCAATGGCCAAAAATATGGCCATTAGCATGGGAAAGAGATGCAAAATTATAAAAATTAAAGTTTTTTTTTTTTGGCCATTTTCAGCCATTTAAGCAAAAAGCAGCAGCGCGCAAATAGGATCATGCCAAAAATGGAATAAACATGTGAAAAGGCAATTGTAAGGGAAATCTGCATTTTGCCATTATAGTCTATGGAATGCAGAATTAAAACAATAACAGGTCACACTGGCTGCTAAGGAGGAAGGCTGCGGTGTAGAGGTGTAACCAGGGACTAAAGCAATGGGGTATGCAAATGGGAAAATTTTACTGGGAGACCATTCTATGGCTGCACCTAACCATGTAGGAGCTATTATTCAACAGTGTAAGCAGGAGGAGCAGCTGACATGAAAAGGGTGTGTGTCATGCTTGGTGTAAGCACATTGGAGTTCCACAACTCCCATTTGAGCTTAGCTAAGTGCAGCTAAGCAAGGGGGTGTGTCCGAGGCTGTATTGACTTATTCCATGAAATGAAGAGTGTGTTCGTGTCCAGGGGAGGGCCATTTCTGCTTAAAAGTGTTTACTTTAGCTAAACAGGCTTGAGTGGCATGCACTATGTTTAAAAAAAAAAGAAAACACACATGGTAATAGGAGGACTGTTTACATTTGGACACCGGGTTTGCGCTGCACTGCTCGGGGCTTAAAATGGGGCGGAAATGGGAAGGGAAAAAAAATAGCAGAATAAAAGCAATCGAGTGCAAATAAAATAGCAAGCAAGTGGAATGTATTATAGCCAGTTAATCATACAGGCAGCATCTGCAGCACAACAGTATAAACTGTGCAAACACCTTTTGGTCTGTTTTTTCCCACAAACTCTGCATCATTAGTTTACACACTCGGGGGAATTTTAACCAACAAAATATTAGGGGCTGCTGTACTTTGTTACATCAGTATGTGCTGGAGGCTGACAGCAGTGAGTGGAATAATGCTGGCAACCACCCCAGACTGAGGAGGAGGAGAAGAGTGTTCAGACCCAGGGTACCCTACCAGGGGCTACATGATCTGGAGATACTAGAGTGCTACAGGGTGGATAGGGACATACTTCAGCAACTCTGCAAGCTGTGCTGGCCTCACCTCAGACCCAGAGCCAACAGAGGGGAACCCATCCCAGTGGATACCATGGTATGTGTAGTCTTAACAATAATAGCTACAGATACTTTCCAAAGACTTATTGGGGACATCATGGGAGTCTCACAGACATCTGCATCCAGGGTACACCACCAGTTCCTGGATGCCATACTACCACATGCTGGTGAGCACATTTACTTCCCCAGCACCCGTGTGGAGTGGACCAGCAATATCCGCCTCTTCCATCATGTAGCAAACTACCCGGAGGTACTGGGTGCCATAGACTGCACACACATCCACATCAAAGCACCAACAGGTGAGCAGAGTAGGGTCTACATAAACTGCAAAGGCTTCCACTCAATCAACTGCCAGGTTGTGTGCAATGCCCAGGGCATTATTATGAATGTGTGTGCTTACAGCCCTGGAAGCTAGCATAACTCCCACATTTGGCATTCCTCACAGCTGTATCAGGGATTTGGCAGAGGGAACTTCCTGTATTGCCATCTTTTGGAGGATGCTAACTATGTATTGGAGCCGTGGATGATGGCACCCATCAGAAATGCACAGACACCCATTCAAGAACACCATAATGAGGCACACGCACAAACCAGGATCATTATAGAGCATATATTTGGGATGTTCAAGTCACGGTTCTGCTGCCTTGACATATCTGCTGGAGCCTTGCAGTACTTTACAGCCACATGTACACACATGTTCATAGTATGTGCCATGCTACACAATATGATCCTGCAGAAACAGCTTCAGCAGGAACAGCATGGGGAAGGGTCAAACAGCACCCACCATTGCCAGGGTCCCCACAGGCACAGAGGGACTTGGAGGAGGAACCCCTTGAGCCAACTCTTGCAGGTAGATGGAGGCATGCCCAGTATGGCCTGGCCTTGGCATAGAGGCAATGCATAGCACAAACACGGACACTGTAGGCACCCAGGGATTGACACCTCTCTCTGACTCACACACACACACAGTAAAATGGATGACACACACATCACACTACCTGTAACCTACCATATATAGGCAGTGTACTGTGTGCATCCAATATAGGCAGCCCTCAAGTCCCGTCCGCACAACTGCCACAGGCACAAGGTAAGCAAGTCTTCTTAACAATAAATGAATGTATTAGTATGTTCTGGTAGCATACCTATGGTATTGCTGCATGCATGCAAGGGAATAGGGTGGCCTACTGGGATAGCAGCTGACAACTGAAAGCTATGTAGGACACCAGAAAATTATTGCCCAATACTGGTCTCCCCACACTATGCAGTAGTACCCAAGGTGACAAATCCTACTGCAGTATATGTGGGGGGACCAACTAACTGGGGGGTCATAGGTCACAGGCATGGATGTCAGTGTGGGGGTCCCATACTCACCCCTCAGCCTCACCCGGCAAGTCAGCTACAGAAAACCATAAAGAAATGTATGTCAAAGGGCCACAAATGGTGACAATGATGAAATACCCCCCTAAAGTCTTACACGGTGATAGCACAGCAGGTCTTGCAGTTGCAGTAAGGCTCTGAAGGGTAAGACGTCTAAAACTCAAATGTATGCCATTACAATCTGACCTGTGGTCTTTAGTGATATGCCTCCAGTCCCCAAGATAGGGCACAATAGTATGCTAAATGGAACCAAAATGTAAAGCAAATATCAGCACAGTCTGTGCAAATATGTACAGTTGAAAGGTGTGCCCCCCATATTCCCACAGAAATGCAGTAACATGTATATTTGCAGGGAAATAGCAGCAGAGCACACATTGCCAGGGCTGTCCCAATATGCACAATAACTTGTTGCATGTCCACAGTATGCATGGGTCAATGAGCTATGTGTATGTGTGGTTAATACTGTCAGGATTTGGCCAGCACTTACTCCCGGCTGTTGTGTTGTAGTGGCCTAGGTACAGTGCTGTCTTTGACAGGGCCACGTTCAGAGAACTGCAGTGTGAACTATTATGCATGGCAGCTACACCTACAGTAGGAGATGTACACACTGTCCAGATGTCAATATCTGTTAATGCAGGAAAGCTGTACACGTCATGGACAGGGGGCCACTCATATGCACATTGCACAATTTGGAGTAACCTACACATCACCTACCATATCTCTCAGCTAAACAAACCTATTGCAGAATGTCCAGAGGTTTGCATCATAATTGTGGTCTGTATAACATGAAATAGTGGTTGCCTGGCAATTCATTGTCAAATCATGCAAGACTATGGTCAGAAAATAATGACAGATTGTAGTGTCAGACTGCATACCAATAGAAACATGCATGCTAATGCAAAACCTGTTATTGAATCACCTTTCTAGGCTTGTAAGGCCAATACTTAAAAATGGTCCCTACATTTAGGCCTCCTTCCCCCAATCACTTATGGTGTTGTCCAGATGTCTGGCTCTCAGAAGTTGAGGTACCTGAAGGTCGGTGTACTGCCAGTGTATAAAAGGCTGCCACCTTTCTGTGTCAGCATTGACAACATGTTAGTGGCCAACAGCCATACCCCTGAAATGACACAGGTTGTCACAGAAGGAGCACAAGTATGCCTTGTCTATCTGTTCTGCTTGTCCTAACATTGCGTTTGCCTACCAACTATTTGCCATACAAGAAATGGTCATGTCAAAACAGCAATGGCAGACAGTGGGGAAGCAGACATCAAACTCATAGGAGTAAACAAGCAATTACTAAACCGGTCTCACAACTGTCTATGTTTGGCAGAACATGATTAACACCCTGTCCCCATGTGTGTGCCTTTGTCTGACTGTCAGATTTTGGCCTGTGCAAATGTCACTCTGTGATGGTATGACAGCTAGGCCCACATGTAGCCTCATAATAACATATAGCAACACAAACCATCTAAGGACCACAGCAAATGGAGTGGTGCAATGATGGACAACCTGCTAAATAGGTACACTCAGAGGTGTGAAGACCACAGCCCTGTGTATGATGTAATGGTATGTACCCCACCCACATCAGAATTACAAAGATATAACAGCAGCCACTGTGGCCAAAGCCTATGACTGGACTACAGAAGGACTTAGAGATACACATAAGGGGAAGGGGAACCACTAGACAGACAAATGGGGAATGTCCACACCAGAACAGATTGTGCAGTAACATAGGTGCCACACACTGTCATCATCCTCCTCATCATCATCATCAGTCCCCTTTTTCCCATTTTTTCTACATGGGGTCGGGGTATCATGCTAACTGTCGCCAACTCTCTGAATTTAGTGCCACACGCCTGCCTTCTTCAACACTCATGCCTGACTGTCACAGATCTTCTTTCACACAATCCATCCACCTCTTTGCTGGACATCCTCTCTTCCTCTTACCTTCTTTCTGTCTGTCCCAAATCTTCCTCAACAGATTGTCTTCTGCTTTTCTACACATGTGCCCAAACCACCGTCATCTGTTCTCTTTGGTCTTTTCTGCAATTGGAGCTACTTTGGCTTTTGCTCTTATGTCCTCATTTCTTCATCTGTCCCACAGTGTGCACTCTTTCACCTTTCTCAGGCACTTCATTTCCCTCACCTCTAGCTTCTTCAACTGTTCTGCCTTTACTGCCCTGGTTTCTGTACCATACAGGAGTACTGGTCGCACCACTGTCTTGTACACCTTACTTTTCAGCTTCTTTGGCATTCTTCTGTAATAGACTACACCTATGAATATGCCAGTTGTCTGCAGCTCCTCTGATTCTAGCTTTGACCTCTTCATTCAGATTACCCTTTTCCTCAGCTTCCCCTCCCAGATACTTGAAGCTGTTTACCTGTTCCACTATCTTCCCTTCTATCTCTATTCTCAGCTTCTTCTGATTTCTCCAGTTTGCTGCCATTACCACCATCTTATCTGTGCTTAGTTTCATCCCATGTGCCTATAGATTTGCCTTCCATTCTCCTATCCTTTGCTGAAGTTCTAGCTCAGAGTCTGCCTGTTCTGCCACATCCTTTGCATACAGCAGCTTTGTTGATCTGTCCCCTCCAACCTGTTTGCTAATGTAGTCCATCACTAGTATGAACAGCAGTGGACTCAGAGTTGAACCCTGATGTACACCCACTCCCACTGGGAATCCCTCTGTGAGGCCGAACACTGTTCATACTTGAGTCATTGGGTCCTTGTACATAGCCTGCACTAATTCTACCAATGTTTCTGGGACTTCAAACCACTACAGTACTGCCCAGATCAGCTTTCTTGGGACCTTGTTATATGCTTTCTCCAAGTCTAGGAATGCCCAGTTGGAATCTCTCCTCATTTCTAGCTTCTTCTCAAGTATCTGTCTCAATGCAACCATCGGGTCAATTGATCTGAATCCAAACTGCTCATCTCCCATCTTATATTCTACTACTCTGCGTATCCATTTATCAATCATCCTCTCCAAAACTTTCATGCAATGTGACAGGAATTTGATGCCTCTGTACTGCCCACAGTTGTAGATGTCCCCTTTGTTTTTGTACACTGGCACAGGTATGCTTATTTTCCAGTCATCTGGGATATGTCTTTCTCTCCACACTTCTATTAGTACCCTCAGGTGACATTTCTCCCTATCTCACCCAGCATTTTTATCATATCTGTTGTAACCTCCTCTGAGCCTGCTGCTTTCCCTGACTTCATCTTCCTTAGTGCTGTTCTTACTTCTTCTAGGTTTGGCTCCTCTTCTTCTCTCATTGTAGGCTGTTTCTGGGACAGTACAGCTTCTGTGGGGGTTTCTTCATTTAGAAGCTGCTGGAAATACTCCTTCCATCTGCCTTTGACATCCTCTGGACTAGTGAGCAGGTTGTTGCTGGCATCCCTTATGAAGGGTGTCTGACTATCTTCTTTATCTTTCTGTCTTTGCCTTGCAACCTGATATAGTTTCTTTGTGCCCCTTACTGAGTCACTTTCCAGAAGTTGGTGCAGTGCCTCTGATGCCCTATTCTTTGCTATTACAACGTCTTTCTTATCCTCTTTGTTAGCTAACCAGTAGTCCTTCCTAGCCTGGTCAGTCTTTTCTATCTCCCACTTCTTCCTGCACTCCTTCCTTCTTTTGATGATTTCCTGGACTTCTGCATTCCACCACCAACTTTCCTTATGTACCTAATTTCCATACCTGGCTCGGCCACATATCTTTTCTGTAGTCCTAACACATGCTGTTTTTTAGGCACTGCCATTCTTCTTTAACTCCACCTATTTCCTCCTCTTCTTGGGGTGCTAGAATGCTGAGTAATTCCTTGAACTGTTGCACGTTCTCTCCAGTCAACTTCCAAGTCTTCAGCCTGTTGTCTGTTGACCTTAGAGCCTTCTCTGACCACTGCTTGCAGCTGATTCTGGCAACTACTGGTTTATGCTGTGGGCCAACTGTTTCCCTGGGGATGACTTTGCAATCATAGATTCTACCCCAGTGCCATTTCCTTACTAAGAGGAAGTCTACCTGAGTTGCATGTTGACTACACTTGTATGTGATCTTGTGACTGTCTCTCTTTCTGAACCATGTGTTGACTACTATCAAGCACACTATCCATGTGCAACTAACAGTGGGTAAAACTGCCTTCCAGTTTATAGCCTGCTACAGACCACCCTCCCAAACCCAGGAACCCCACTTCCTGAGATCACTGGAAAATATGAAGGTCTCTCCAAACACCATTATATTGGGCGACTTCAACTACCCAAACATAGACTGGGAGCATTACTCTAGCTCCAACACCCTAGCTCAAAGGTTCCTAGAATTTATAAACTAAAATGCTATGGAACAACTTGTTACCACTCCCACAAGAGGGGAAAACATACTGGACCTGATCATCACCAACATGGGGACTCTATGCTCCAGACAAGAAGTGTATCATTCACTGGTAAGATCAGACCATAAACTAATCTCTCTGGATATTCACATCCCGACCCCACCCCCTGCCCAGAAAACCACAGTGAAAAACTTCCCTAAAGCAAATTTCACATTCCTCAAAACTGAGGTGGAATCCTTCAAAGCCCCCAGGCCTGTGGAAAATACGGCCCAGACCGCAGAATCCTTTATAAACGCATTCTATGAACACCTTCAGGAATGCATGGATCATGCAATCCCAAATAAAACCAAGACCCAATCCTCCAAAGGCTGACGTCCTGTCTGGTGGACCCCAGCCATAAACAAACTATACAATAGAAGGAGGAAGCTACTATATGATAGAGCAAAATCCCAAAAAGGGAAGGCATCTCTGATCAGTATTAGCAAAAAACTACGGGCACTCATAAAATCGGCTAAGGCCAGCTTCGAGAGAAAAATTGCACAGGACACTAAGAATAATCGCAAGGCTTTCTTTAGTTATGTCAGGAACCTGGGTAGGAATTCCCAGATATGCTCAGAATTAGTCCAAAATGACAAAAAAATACACCAAACCCACAGACATTGCCAAAATCCTAGCTGACAGGTTCAGTGCAAACTTCTCCCCCCCTCCCCACAAAAAGGGCAAATATCTATCCCAGCAGAGTGCTGCCCCTCTGACATCTCAGATGCTCAGGTAAGAGCCGCTCTCTCCAAAGCAAAAAACACAGCATCAATGGGACCAGACGGTGTCCCGGGCTGCATCCTACATGAACTCCAAGAAGAGCTAAACCCAAACATAAAACTACTGTTCAATCTCAGCCTTACTACAGGATATGTACCCAAAGAGTGGCGTACAGCAACAGTGGTCCATCTCTACAAAGCTGGTGCCACAACGGATCCTGGAAACTATCGCCCCATAAGCCTGACTAGCTTGGTCTGCAAAGCTATGGAAAGGATCATCATGGACCTCATAAATAAAAATATTGGGGACCTACAGACACTGGATCCTACCCAGTTTGTCTTTGTTAAGGGCAGATTCTGCCTCTTAAACCTGGTTGATTTCTTTGAAACAGTCACCAAGGCCATTGACGAGGGGAAGGTGGTCCACACAGCCTACCTGGACCTCGCAAAAGCCTTCGATACAATACCCCACTCGGGCATTATAGATAAGCTCACCAGCTTAAATATAAACCCTATGTCACTAGATGGGTTGCAAACTAGCTCAAGGACAGAACCCACATGGTTAGAATTGCTGGAGCCATGTCAGACTCCAAACCAGTTACAAGTGGCGTCCCACAAGGCTCAGTCCTGGGACCTCTCTTGTTTGGTATATATTTCTCAGAGGTACAGGCCAACACGGAAGGACTGTGGCTGACCAAGTTCGCAGATGACTGCAAACTGGGCACCATAATCGACTCTCCAGCTGACACAAGCATCCTCCAAAAGGGCCTCATAGAAACAGACAACTGGTGCCAGAGCCATGGCCTCAAGCTAAACACCAAAAAGTGTATAGTCATCCCCTTTGGCAAAAACAAAGTGCCCACAGATTACCACATAGGTGGTAATCCATTCAGTACAGAAGAAGTAATTAGGGACCTGGGGACCCAAGTTGATAGCAATCTATCATTTGACAACCACGTGGCCAAAGTGGTTAGAAAAACATTTTATATAGCCCGCCTAATCATGAAGGGATTCACATCTAGATCAGGGGAGGTCATCGTGCCTCTTTACTCATCCCTCATCAGGCCCATAATTGAGTACAATGCCCCTTTTGGGATGTACCTTACCAGACACCTGCAGCAACTGGAAAGACCCCAAAAGTACCTCACCAAGAGGATCAAAGGGCTCAAACAGATGCCATATGCGGCCCAGTTAAAGAAACTCCGGCTCTACTCAGTGGCATACCGCCTGCTCAGAGGCGATCTGTGCCTGACATATAAAACCCGGAATTAATGGACATGCTGCACCTCAGAAAATCCAAATCCCATCGAGCTACACACTCGAGAGACTTGAACCTCAGCACTGAAATAAATAGGACATGCTGGAGGGACAGATTCATAACCCAGAGGCTCCCTTCACCCTGGAATAAAATCCCAGTCCAGGTTAGGCAGAGTCCCTCATTGACTCTCTTCAAGAGGAATCTTGATGAGTGGATGGGAGATTGTAGGTTTACCCCAGGTATCACTTCTGTGTCACTGTTAGACAGAGGCACAGTATACTAACCTTGAAAAAGGGTATAGCAAAATTAATTTAAAATGGGTGGCAAAAGCCAAACACACTCTGGCTAGGCTTATAAATGCCCTAGGGCAGATAGCCTAGTATGAACCTATGAACCTAAGCCATTTGCCAGACAGAAGTCTAGAATGGCTTCTCCTTCTTTATTCCTGTTGCCTGACCCATGTGGGCCCAGGCAGTCTTCATATCCTGTTTCGGTCCCGATATGTGCAGTCAAGTCACCCATTATCAACACCAGTGTTGCCTTGCTTTATCTAGTAGGTACTGAATGCACTATTTTCTTAAATATCACAACCCTGCTGTGGGGCATAGGTTGAGATTATGAATACTGCCCTATAATTACACTGGAGTCTGACTGTCATGAGCCTGTCATTAATTCAGATAATATCCCTTACTGCCTTCTGAAGCCTCTCTCTCACCACAATTCCTACACCATTTCTAGCCTGCCCTCCTCCTGAGTAGTAGACACTGGATCCCAAGCCGAGTGGCTTTGCTGCATTGCCCTTCCATCTCATCTCTTGGATACATAGGATGTCCAGCCTCCTCCATATCATCATGTCATCCACTTCCAAGCTGCATCCTATCAGTGAACCTACATTAAGCGTAGCAATATGTTTGGCAGGTTAGTTGGTTTTACGTCCAACTTTTCCTCAACAGAGCTATCCCAGATAACCCAGGTTGGGCAACTAGATACCGGCCAGCCAGTAGCTTATTGACTTATGGCTGCTGGGCTTTATGGTGGGGACACACTGGCCAGTAGGGGCACATATACTCCTCCCACCATTAGCAAGGGTGCCTGGCATGGGTCAGAGTAGCGGTTGGACTGTACAACTCTTTCCCCTATAGGGCACCATGTACAGCCTGTGCTGCTGCCCAAAGCTCCATTCATTGGTGAGGTTGAGATGGAAACACTCAGCATGTCCTTTGGACATGGAAAAAACCCCAGGGAGACACAGGAAAAACATGCAAACTCCAAACAGGCATTGGTCAGAGGTCAGGATCGAACCTTGTACCTTGTGCATGGGAGGCGAACATCTTAACCACTAAGCTATCTGGTGACATGCAGTTGAAGGGGTCAGTAAACATCACCTGCAAATACACAACACACACCCATGTAAGTGGATGTCCGCAACAAAAGAAAACTCAACAATGGACACCTCAGATGGAAAATCACATGAGAACCCCACAAACCTACCTACCACAGACCATGTATACTCCACACACAAGGGTCTTGTAAACACTGAGGCCTTACTCCAATCCCCAAACACCTACCTTACACAGATAGGCTAACAGCACTGTCCCTCTACTCCGGTCCATACAGACTCTGCTGAGATAACCCCTGTCTGGCATACAAATCAATCCAGACCCTGCCTTAATGGGACCATAGCACATTTGGAACTCAAGGTCCACTCCATCAACCTGTAGGCGCAGCACCAACCTGGGCTTTGCTATTAGTACAGCTTGTTGGTATGACAGACATGTGTACCACACACTCCCCCATCTGTGGAATTCACTCCTTGTCAACAGCAAGGCAAGTGCCTCAATAACTCTAGTGATGTGCTCCTTGTATAAGTGCACAGGAAACACAGAAAACAGTCCTGTGATCCCAACTGTGTCCCTTCTGGACAGGGGCTCCGTGTGCTGACATGTCTTAACATGACTTACACTCTCATCTGGGTGGGTTATAAGGGCTTCAGGGCCAATACCCTACTAACGTCATAGCAAACCACCAGCCTATACTCAACTGTCTGTCAGTGGCTCACCACATTACTCTGTACTGCTCTGCCACTGACATACCTGGAATTCACAGTGCTATGTGGAATATGCTACACATATAATGGACATGTCTGCACAGTAGAATGCACTCTGTACCCACACCCATATCTCCCAACCTCTGATAGCAAGACATCTGGACAAGGTCACAAATAAAAGTGGGACAAAGGCACAATGATAGGCATGTGTTGTAAATATTGCCCTTACATACTGAGAAAGTTGGTAGAATGAGAGGTTTTGCATTTGTGGGAATTGTCTGAAGGTTATGTAGTCTGAAACAGTAATGTCTGTCATTATTGTGTAACATCAGTCTTCAAATATATGCAACTAACTTGCCATAAAAACACAAGTTTATGTATACTGGACAAAACCTCTAGGCAAACACCTGGACAATCTGCCAAAAAATGTACAGTTGAGAGGTATGGCCAAACCAGGATATGACATCTCAGGTAAAAAAGATACCAAACAAGCAGGGGATCCCCAGCCTGTATATTATCATGTTTCAGGACTGTTTACACAGCATCATCAGTCAACTGGCTGTAGTCACACCTCCAAACTGGCCTTGGGCAAGAATGTATATAGCCAGGCTCATAATATTGGTCTGTGCATCTTATATCTTGTATTCCTCTGGTAAGGTAATGACACAACACATTGCAGTGTCAGACTACAGATATGTCAGAAAAATGTCTGCTAAACAAACCCAGTACCCCTAGGAAAGTCCTGTTTACATCTGGGAGGTATGGCTGTAGCACACAAAACCACAGACCGGAGTACACCTATCTCTGGAATGGAGTTCCACTGTCACTATAGAAGGTTACACTGGGCATGCTCCTACACTTAGAGAATCACGGGCCATGTTGGAACCCACATCAGACTATATGTATGTATTATGTATATATGTGTTTGCATATAGACAGCTATATACACCTTAATTGTCCATACATACACCCATCAGACAGGATTACCCTCAGCTAGCTGTAGGTGGCCCATATGTGATATATCTGCATCTGTTATGTGTGATACACAGACATATATATGGGCAACAGATAACAATATGTCAAGCATACACACACATAGATGTGGGGAAGTGAGAGACAAACAGTGATACAGAGAGAGACACAGGGAGACACACACAGATTGAGTCACACACACTGATACTCTGAATAGCATAGAGTGATGTCCTGCTGTGAACAGTGGCATACCGGTTGTAACCAGTCGCATGTGCCAGCATAAAGATGAGCCCCATTGTGTAATACTACTGAGGTGGGGATTATAATATAACATCACCTGCCTGTGTGTGTGTGTGTGTGTGTGTGTGTGTGTGTGTGTGTGTGTGTGTGTGTGTGTGTGTGTGTGTCTGTAGGTATATATTAGGAGACTGTTCCCACTCAGTACACTTCCCATTGCCCTACTTAACAAGATCTGCTGCTGTCATTCACCCTAGAAGTACCATTGGTCACCTGCCAGCCCTATAAGCTCTGTAGCATGTGTGATAACTGTGTAACACTATAGTACAAATAACTAGGTATGTAGGGGTTCTAAACTCAGGCCTGGTAAATATGAGTGTGTGTGTGAGAGTGAGGGAGTGTGTTTGCTTGTTTGTAGGTGATACAGTTTTAGGCCATTCCCACCCACAACACTTCCCAGTGCCCTACTTTAGCATCCCTGCTGATGTCATTCCCCTTAGAAGTACCTTTTGCACAGCCCCATCCTTATAAGCTCCTTGGTGAGTGCAATAACTATGCAACAGTATAGTACAATTAACTAAATAGGCAAGAATTCTATTCTCAGTTCTGGCAAATATGTGTGTGTGTGTGTGTGTGTGTGTGTGTGTGTGTGTGTGTGTGTGTGTGTGTGTGTGTGTGTGTGTGTGTGTGTGTGTGTGTGTGTGTGTGTCTGTGTGTGTGTGGTGTGTGTGTAAGTGTGTGTGTATGTGTGTATAAGTATATGTGCAAGAGTTTGTGAGTTCGTATGTTTGTAGGATGAGGTATTTTGAGAACCTTCCCACTCAGTGCCCTACTTTAGCAGTCCTGCTGATGTCATTCACCTTAGAAGTACCTTTGGGTACTTCTCAGTGCTGTAAGCTCTGTAGTGCATATGATAACTGTGTAACACTGAAGTAAACATTACTAGATATGCAGGAGTTATAATCTCAGGTCCAGCAAATATATGTGTATGTGTGTGTGTGTGTGTGTGTGTGTGTGTGTGTGTGTGTGTGTGTGTGTGTGTGTGTGTATGTGTGTGTATAAGTGTATGTGCAAGAGTTTGTAAGTGTGTATGTTTGTATGATGAAGTATTTTAAGGACTTTCCCACCAACAACACTTCGCAGTGCCCTACTTTAGCAGTCCTGCTGATATCATTGCCCTTAGAAGTACCTTTGGACAGCACTCTTCCATATAAGCTCCATGGCACGTGTAATAACTAAATACCAGTATAGTACAGATAACTAGATAGGAACGCGTTTTACATTCAGTTGTGGCAAATGTGTATGTGTGAAGGTGTTTGTAGGGTAATGTATTTTGATGCCGTTCTAACCCAATACATTTCCCATTGCCATACTTTACAAGGGCTCTTGATGTAATCACCTTAGACATACCTTGTGACACTGTTAATTCTTATAAGCTCCATGGTGCATGTGATAACTGCTTAACACTGTAGTATACATAACTAGATAGGTAGGGGTTCTAATCTCAATACTGGCAACTGTGATACTGTGTGTGTGTATGTGTGCGTGTTCGTGTGTGTGTGTGTGTGTGTGTGTGTGTGTGTGTGTGTGTGTGTGTGTGTGTGTGTGTGTGTGTGTGTGTGTAAGACTCAAATCAGTGTGTTTGGGTGAGACTGATATCCTCTGGGGTGTGGTTTATACCATTTTGAGGCATGTACCACCCAGTACACATCCCATTGCCCTACTTTACAAAATCTGCTGATGTCATTCATCCTAGATGTACCTGTATACACTTGTCACCCCTCTAAGCTCTGTGGCATGTGCAATAATTGTGTAATACTATAGTGGAAAGAGTTACATAGTAGGTTTTCTAATTTCAATACCGACAACTATAGTAGTATGTGAAGCTTATCCCCTGTGGCTGTTGTGTGTGTGTAGGTTATACCATTTTAAGGCCTGTTGACCCCTACCCATGACATTACTTTAAAGACCGTCTTAATGGCATCTACCTCATATGTACCATGTAACACTATACAGCCCATACCAGACATCTGCCCAGATGTACATGGGATATCCTCATGTTTGCAATCTATATGTGGTCTGTGTTCCCTGACAATGAGCATTCCTGTGATATCATTGCCAAGCATGTCACAGTTACTATTCTGACACACATGCCAGCATCAGGCATCGTACCTGACTGAAACATCATGCTGATACAAAGTCTGTCACACTATCACTTGTGCAGGTATGTAGAAGAAGTAGATGAGACCAATCGCTATGTCTGGTGGGTTATCCCACCATCCATGAAGGCATTTGCAAGAGTACCTGTTGTAAGAGGTTGTGTGTTATATCCCAGGTATATAATGTATGTGGAGCATGGCATGTGTAAGCAGCACTATAGTACATACAAATGGATACATAAGGTTGCTAATATGTCTATTGGCAACTGTGTATGTGTTTCAGTATGCACAGCCCCTGTGGCTATCTTTAGTTTGTGTATGTGATGGCTATACTAATTTGTGTGCCTCTTCCATCCTGTGAACTCCACCACTGCCAACCTAGTGTCGGCCCATACAGATGTCATCCACCGTACAAGCACCTGTGGTGCAATGGTTGTATCACTGTGTATTGTACATTAATGGATGGGTAGGTCATCGACTCTGATAAATTTTACCTCCATGTGCATGTGTGTCTCAATGCATGTCCCTATGCAGCAGTGTGTGTGTGTGTGTGTGTGTGTGTGTGTGTGTGTGTGTGTGTGTGTGTGTGTGTGTGTGTGTGTGTGATGGTTCTAACATGTTAAGGGTCTCTGAACCCACCTTTGCCAATCCTAATAGTCCCCGCAATTGTCACCCACTTCAATAGTAGTGGCAGACACTGCCACACTACAGTACCATTCTGATATCTGTGTTATGTATCTAGTGCTATCATTCATAAGACTATGAGGCAGGGGCTGTGCTCAGCCCTTCGTTAGCTGCCCCATGTACAGGACTATGACTCTATGTGCACTACCAGCATGAGAGGCCAGACATGCATATGCGATAGCAGACACACATGCTGATGATTGACAGGTTAGACTAACACAGGCTGACCTGTGTCAGGAATACATACCCCAAACCTGTCATACACAGTACCAGCCAAACCCTCATTAACTGAATGATGGTCGAGTGGATGTGACAGAGATGGCAGAGGCAACAGGCTGATAGCCGAATCTGTTGCAGTGAATGTAATGGCTAGGCTGGTGAGGGACCTAGTGCAAGTACTCAAGTAACCTCCTCTGTATGTGTGAGCCTGTGGTCCTATGGAACACACAGGTAAAATGTATTCAGGCTAGGTGGCTGTGTCAAGGGTATATATGCAAGGTCACACTGTTTGCCACAATTTCCCCTCACAGACTGTTGCATGTAAACACACCTGGTAAACATGTACATGCACAGCTGTGCCTTGGCAGAGAAAAGGTGACTGTGTTTCTACTCTGCTTTACTCATCATTGCTACTTTCAGCAGGCTTGCAGCCTGCAGACACACAGACAGCTGGAACAGAACCAGAATACAGTACGTGACACTACAGTCACCAGTACTAACAGCAGTAGTGCAACATGGCTAGCAAGCTACATACACCTCAATGTGTACCCATAACTACTGCCAGCAGACAGCACCTTATACAGCATGACATTGCTACACTGTACCATAGTCACCCTGTGCATCAGACCCATATGAGCATGTCCATGCATCGATGGTATGGATAACAGGGTTGTGGTACATGTATCATCACATGCACAGGGTGTGGTGTTGGATTGCCAGAGGCTTAAGCTGGGCCATATGGCTGACATCATGTGTGTGTGTGTGTGTGTGTGTGTGTGTGTGTGTGTGTGTGTGTGTGTGTGTGTGTGTGTGTGTGTGTCTGGAGGGAAGATGTTCAACTGGGCCGTGCAGTGTAGCTGTGCATGTCTGGTGGTGACTGGCCTGGGATAGGGATGTGTGAGTGTTCATCTGGACACCTGCAAGCAATCTGGATGTCCAAAACAAGGCTATGTTAGACAACTGTGGACCATACATGGCAGGATGTATGGTTCATCATCTCCTGGCAGGAATGCAGTAACTGGTTCTGCGAGGAGTATCACTGGCATCACCAGTACTAAGGACAGATGCAGTACTACTCCCTGATGGTGACTGCTGTCTGCTGCATCCATGTCCCTGATGGGACTGGCCAGGACAATGTGCCTATGGCCTGCTCTGGTGTGGTGTGGACAGCACCCTCCCTTCAGTACTGTTGTTGGTACTGCCACTACTGGATTGTGAATGTGCACGACCATGTGGACTCACCTGGCTGATGCCCTACTCCCACCATGTGCTCAGGCACAGACATTGCACGGTCAAGCCGTGACAATGTCTCACCCCACTGTCTATTCACAACATTGGCAAGATGACATATGGCCTCACAACTGTTGTGGAGGTCATTACAAATGGCAGGGAGCACTGCATGCATGACCCTGAGCATCTGTCTGGTGTTGCAGTCAGTACGTGCCTGTGCCTCCATAAAGGACCATAACATGCGTCTGGTGACACCTGCTGTGGCACTTGCGACAGGGGCTTGATGGGTAGCAGTCCTCTGTGGAGCACCCTTGTTCATCTACCTGTGTGTGACCTAGCCTGCTCTCTGCCTGCGGCTGGTGTCTACACTCACACTCGCAATACTCAACACACTAGCCTGTTACATCCCACCACCCTTAACCTGTCCATTATTCATGGCTGCTGTAGACTGGGAATGTGTGGGCATATGGACTGTGTGCGGGGACATGGTGGGTGAAAGTGTGATACCAAACAATGGCACAGATCTGGATCCAGGCACCGACAACCCCACCTGTGCCTCACTATGACCACCATCATCATGGGAGTCCGCTAGGACACTGACATCAGGTTGTGAGAGGGAGGGACACCAATCCCTGTGTTCACCTGTGAGGGGAACACAACATATGTAAATTAATACCCTGCAGTATTATGTTTGCTGAGATACACACACACACACACACACACACACACACACACACACACACACACACACACACACACACACACTCCTGGTACAGTCTGGCACAGCTGTGACACCTATGGGCCCTACAGGGCAGACCTTATGGTAGTTCTGCCTGTCACAATCCATCTGTTTCACTGCTACTGTCAGCCCCACAACAAAGGGTGACAAATACTTCTGTGTGATGGGCCTAGTAGCAGAATGGTAATTGTGGCCAAGACCAAGGCTATTGGAGTGAGCTATACAGTGCCACCAAGTGCATATGCACGTACTGTAAGAGCTGACTTAGTGCTATACAGACCACACACAATGACAAGGTGTAACGATATGTGATGTTAACTGATGAGGGGACAAGACTATACATTATCACTGCAGTACATACACAGTTCAGACTCACAGTGATTCATTTCAGACAACATTGCAGGACAGTCTGCAATACATACAGGACACATGTAAAGTACTAGGTGCATAGCCTCATAAGATGATACCAGGCTATTGGCCCCAATGTATATTAATATACAACCAAACACCCTAATACTGGGTGATTTCAACTACCCTGCCATTAACTGGGAAAACTACTTGTGTACCTCCACCTTTGCCCAACGGTTCTTGGAATTCATAAATTCCAATGCCCTGGATCAACTAATCCAAAGTCCAACCAGGGGCTCCAATATCCTAGACCTGGTCATTACCAACATGGGAAATAGATGCTCCACATCTATGGTCAGCCCTTCGTTGGTTAGGTCAGACCATAAGCTAATCACCCTTAACATCCACATCCCACCCCCCTGTAAGAAAACCTCCATAAAAACTTCTCCAAAGCCAACTTCATGCTACTCAAGTCAAAAGTTGCAAACTTCATGACACCCATGCAGACGGGAACTGAAAGTTCAACTGCTGAGTCCTACACTAAGGCACTGTACGAGCATATCCACTCATGCATGAATCATGCCATCCCAAATAGAACCAAGATGTTCTTCTCCAAAAAAAGGACGCCAATCTGGTGGTCCCCTGCAATAAACAAACTTTACAACAAAAGGAAGAAACTGTTGCAGAAAAGAGGAAAATCCCAGGATGCAAAAAACTCCCATACCAGCCTCAGTAAGAAGCTGAGATCTCTCATAAAATCCTCCAAAGCTAGTTACAAAAATAAAATTGCCAAAGATTCCAAAGACAACCACAAGGCATTCTATAACTATGTCAAGAATCTAAATAGCAATGCTCAGATCTGCTCTGAGCTACAACAGAATGGCATTAAATATACTGATCCCAAGGATATTGCCAATATCCTGGCAGATCGATTCAGTGCTAACTTCACCCCCCCTCACCTCCTAAATGGCCCATCTCAATACCGGAAGATTGCCATATTCTGGTAATAAAGGCAACACAGGTAAAAAATGCACTCTACTACATGAACTACAAAATTAACTGGCACCTCACCTAAGTGTCATGTTTAATCATACCCTCACCCTGGTGCACAGCTACAGTTATCCCACTCCACAAGGGGTGATCCACCTTGGATCCTGGGAACTACTGCCCCATTAGTCTGATGAGCCTGATCTGCAAGGCCATGGAACGTATTATCATGGAACTTATACACAAAGACATTGGCAACCTTCAAACACTGGACCTCACCCAGTTTGGGTTTGTGAAGGGCTGATCCTGTCTCCTGAACCTGACTGACTTCTTTGAATAAGTCTCCAGAGCCATGGACAACCTATCTGGACCTTGCCAAGGCCTTTGACACCATCCCCTACTCTGGAATCATAGATACACTTACTAAGCTGGGCATTAATCCCTACATTACTAGATGGGTTGCTAACTGGCTTACTGACAGAACCCACACTGTAAAAGTAGCTGACTCCAAATCCAGCTCCAAACAAGTGACAAGTGGAGTACCTCAGGGTTCAGTCCTGGGACCTCTCTTGTTTGGCATCTACTTCTCTTAAGTACCGGCCAACACTAAGGGACTCTGACTAACAAAGTTTGCAGATGACTGCAAACTGTGAGCCATTATTGAATCCCCAAATGATGTGGATACTCTACAAAAGGGACTTACAGAAACAGTTGCTTGGTGCCAGAGCCATGGACTCAAGCTCAATGCCAAGAAATGTATAGTTATCCACTTTGGGAAAAAAAAAACATGCACCCATGAATTACCACATAGGTGGCAGTACACTAAACACCAAAAGTGTCATAAGAGACTTAGAGACACAGGTGGGCAGTGGTCTCACCTTCAATAACCACATCACCACAACAGTCAGGAAATCCTTCTATTTGGCAAACCTCATCACTAAGGTCTTTTCATCCAGAAAAAAGGAGGTCATTGTCCCACTTTACTCATCCCTCATTAGACCCATTAATGAATACAACACCCCATTTGGTATGTACCTCTCAAAACATCTGCAACAACTGGAAAGGCTGCAGAAATACCTCACTAAAAGAATCACAGGCCTAAAGCAGATGTCCTATGCTGACCGCCTTAAAAAACTCCAGCTATACACTGTTGCATATCGTCTACTCCAAGGCAATCTCTGCTTAGCATACCTACCACCCTAGAACACAAAAAAGGAAAAAAACTAAGGGTAATGCTGCTCAATGCCAGAAGTCTCAACCTCAAGATGCACACACTTGAGGCCCTTCTCAGTATGGAGAACATCAATGTCTATTTTGTGACTGAAACCTGGTTCAAGGCTCCTGAGAGCACCCCAGCACTATCAGGTTTTACCTCATATCATGCGTTCCGGCCCCAAAATCCGGAAAACACCAAGAAAGGAGGGGGGGTGTCCATATTCATCAAGGACACCCACACCTCAAGGTTGGTGGCAACGCACGATGCATCGGAGACCATCCAGGTGCAATTAACCATAGGCAAGACGGCTCTGCAATTTGTAACATGTTACAGGCCACCCTCTCAAACTCAGGAACCTCACATAGCTTTCCTGAAAACACTGGAGGGGATAAATGTATCTCCAAACACCATCATACTGGGTGACTTCAACTACCCTAATATAGACTGGGATCACTACTCAAGCCCAAACACTCTAGCCCAAAGGTTCCTGGAGTTCATAAACTCAAATGCCATGGAACAACTAGTCACCATCCCCACAAGAGGTGAAAACATACTTGATTTCATCATCACGAACATGGGATCACAATGTTCAACACCGGAAATATACTCCTCACTAGTGAGATCAGATCATAAACTAATCTCACTGGAGGTCCTCATCCCGCCCCCACCTGAGATAAAAAAGACCACAGTGAAGAACTTCTCAAAAGCCAACTTCACACTTCTAAAGACTAGTGTGGTCACCTTTAAGGCCACCGAGCCGGCGGCAAACATTACTCAAGCCGCTGAATCACTTACAAATGCCTTCTACCAGCACCTACAGGACTGCATGGATCAGGCAATCCCAAACAAAACAAAGACTCTTTGTACCAAAGGCAAGCGTCCAGCCTGGTGGACCCCAGCCATAAACAAGCTCTACAACAAAAGGAGGAAGCTACTACAAGATAGAGCAAAATCCTTGAAAGGTAAGACACCTCTGATCATTATAAGTAAAAAACTAAGAGCTCTCATAAAATCATCCAAGGCAAATTTTGAGAGAAAAATCGCTAAGGACTCAAAAGACAATCATAAGGCCTTCTTTAGCTATGTTAGAAACCTGGGAGGAAACTCCCAGATATGCTCAGAATTAGTTCAAAATGATGTGAAAATTACTGAACCTACAGACATTGCCAACATACTGGCTGACAGGTTCAGTGCAAACATCCCCCCCCCCCAAAAGGAGAGATATCTATACCAGAGGATTGTAGCCCCCAAACATCTCTAACGCCCAGGTGAGAACTGCTCTCCAAGAAAAACACAGCATCCATGGGACCGGATGGTGTCCCCGGCTGTGTGCTCCATGAACTCAATGAGGAATTAAACCCGCAGTTAGGACAGCTGTTTAATCTTAGCCTCACCTCAGGATACGTACCCAAGGAGTGGCGCATGGCAACTGTGGTCCCACTTCACAAAGGCGGTGCCTCCACTGACCCTGGAAATTACCGTCCCATCAGCTTGAAAAGCCTGATCTGCAAGGCCATGGAGAGGATCATAATGGAACTCATAAATAAAGACATAGGGAACTTGCAGACTTTGGATCTAACCCAGTTTGGCTTTGTCAAAGGCAGATCATGCCTTTTAAACTTGGTTGACTTTTTTGAAACAGTCACCAAGGCCATTGATGAGGGAAAGGCAGTCCATACAGCCTACCTTGACCTGGCAAAGGCTTTCGACACAATACCCCACTCAGGTATCATTGAAAAACTCATCAGCTTAAATGTAAACCCATACATCACAAGATGGGTTGCAATCTGGCTAAGTGACAGAACCCACAGGGTCAGAGTTGCTGGCGCCATGTCAGACTCAAAGCCTGTCACAAGTGGTGTCCCACAGGGCTCAGTCCTGGGCCCACTCTTGTTCGGCATCTACTTTTCTGAAGTACAAGCAAATACAGGAGGGTTATGGCTGACAAAGTTTGCAGATGACTGCAAACTGGACACCATAGTCAAAAACACATCTGACACAGATATCCTTCAGAAGGGTCTCACAGAAACGGATAACTGGTGCCAGAGCCATGGCCTAAAGTTAAACGCCAAGAAATGAATAGTCATACCTTGCGGGAAAAACAAGGTTACCCCTAGCTACCATATAGGTGGCAATCCACTGAGCACAGAAGAAGTGATCAGGGATCTAGGGACCCAGGTTGACAGTAACCTATCGTTTGACACTCACGTTGCTAAAGTAGTTAGGAAGACCTTCTACATTGCCCACCTGATCATGAAGGGATTCACATCTAGATCAAGGGAGGTCATCGTCCCCCTGTACTCTTCACTCATCAGACCAATGATTGAGTACAATGCCCCATTTGGAATGTATCTGACCCGACACCTGCAGCAGCTGGAAAGGCCCCAAAAGTTCCTCACCAAAAGGATAAAGGGTCTCAAAATATGTCTTATGCTGCCCGACTGAAAGAACTGCAGCTCTATTCAGTCGCACGATTGCTCAGAGGTGACCTGTGCCTGACATACAAGGCCATGTCAAACCCAGAATTGATGAACATACTTCACCTCAAAAAATCTAGATCCCTCAGAACTACAAGGGCGGGAGACTTAAACCTTGACACGGTTATTAATAGGACGTGCTGGAGGGACAGATTCATCACCCAGAGACTCTCTATGCTGTGGAACAAAATCCCGGTACATGTGAGGCAGAGCACCTCACTGGCCTTGTTCAAGAGAAATCTTGACCAATGGATGGGAGATCGCAGATATACCCCAGGGATTACCTCAGTGTCACTGCTTGACAGAGGCACAGCAAAATAATGGGCATAGTTTTCTTCAAAATAAAGGGGTGGCGAAAGCCACAAAACTCTAGGCTAGGCTTATAAATGCCCTTGGGAAGATAGCCTAGTATGAACCTATGAACCTATGAACAAGGCCATGTTAAACCCAGAGCTGTTGGACATGCTACACTTAAACAAAACCCAATCCCTCAGAGCCACATGCTGCAGGGATCTAAACCTTGTCATCACAATAAACAAAATATGCTGGAGGGATAGGTTCCTGACACAGAGACTCCCCAAACTCTGGAATAGACTGCCCATACATGCCAAGCAAAGCGCCTCTTTGGCCCTCTTCAAAAGGAACCTTGACGATTGGATAGAAGAAATGAAATTCACTCCGGGGATCACATCAGTTGCCCAGCTAGACAGGGGTCCAGGGAAGTAAATAGTGTGGGAAGAAATAGCCAGGGAATTGTTATGGCTAGACTTGTATAGGCCCTAGTACCAACCTATGAACCTATGTTCTGGGTCAGTGGATTGCTCTGCCTTTGTTTATAGGGATGACAGTGGCTGTCCACTGTGCAGATGGGATGACGTTGACTACAGTGCAGAATGGATCTAAGAGCCCATGCCTGTGTTCATGTAGGATGCAGCTAGGGATGGTATCAGGCTTATGGAGACTTTTGTGTGTTGCCTTTGAGAGGTCATTACAGACCTGCTTCCTGATGATAAGAGGGGGGCAGGTGCTGTGCATGCACATGTGTACCAATGGGGGACGAGGCTGATGTTTACACTTCACCTGTCTGCATCCGGTTGCCTATATCTATGCTGTATGTGTATGCGGTGTTATTGACTACCACTACAGAACAGATTTGTGTGTTGCCGCTGGGATTGCAGACACGTGTGGAAGGCCTAGTGATTGGCCTTGGTGGATGTGTCTAATTTGCACTCAAAGATAGCTTTAGAGTAATTCACCAGTGACTTTATTTGTTTGTGCAGACCAAGGTGACATTGCTTCCAATAAGGCACCTGTTCCTTCTTGGCCCTGTCCAGCAATTATTTACACCTGTTATGGCATTTGTGTAGTTCTGCTGACCACCACGGATGTTTACCTTACCTTGAGAGAGATGATGTTGTCCTGTCAGGTATTGCTGAGTCCATACAGCTATGTAGGTGCCCACATACTATTGTGGTGTGGGCCTGGGCACTGCTGCTACTTCCAACCTAATGGGATGTTGACTGTAAAGCTACTTCTACCTGCTCTGAGGAGATTTATAGTAATTTGTGCAAAGTTAATTTTGTTTGACACTGTAAATGGGGGTGAGTGGGCAGGGGAGATGGTGACCTGAACAGTGATGGCTATGTGGTCAGAGATTACCAAGGAGAATAAGACTGTAAGAGTGCTACGGTGGCCACTCATGTTGTTTAGGACCAGGTACAGGATATTTCCACCCATCGTAGGAGTGTTGACCAGCTGATCCACTGCATTGCCATTGACAAATCCGAAAAATTTGTGCATTCATGTTCAGGTGGCATAGGTCATGCACACTATGGTTGGGTAGTTGAAATCACACAGGAGCAGGGTAGATGATTGAATCCTGACATATTCCAGCAGGTCCCAATAGGTGTGGTGGGTGCCTGTAGTCATGGTTGAATGCCTGTAGCTAACTATGATATGAGTAGGTGTTGGGTCAACTGTTAACTGCACATGGGATGTCTCCCATGTGTCATACTGTTTGGCCAGCCTGGAGGTGTTAATGTGTATGATAATGTTCAAAATTCCACCTTCTGTGGCTTTGCAGGCCTCCATTTCAGGGTCTAAATGTATGATGGGATGAGTAACCTGGCAAGGTTGGTGCGCTTTCCACAGCTACACAGCAGATGTCAGTGACTGCACAAATGTCGGCTTCCTACAGGACAAGATACACTTGCATTGATATGGGTTTCATTTTAAGACACCTAGCACCTGTTAGAGCAAGACATCTGCACAAAGGCATGTATCACTGGTGGGCAAAGGCCAGAAAATAGTGTCACTGTATGAATCTAGCTGAAACACACTTAGTTGCCAGTAAAGACGGTGTTGAATTCACAAGTCTACTCTGCAGGATATGACATCTGACAATCAAATGTATGCTATTATGTTATGACTTCAGTCTTTAATGGGTTGCCAGTAATGTGCCAGACAATACACAACTGTATGAGGCACTGACTACAAATATGAGGCAGACATGTGGTCAGTCTACAAAACTCTGGACAGTTGTCAGATATGGGCTCAGTATATCACATACAGTTCAAGACACACTTTTGCACCTGTTGTGTACTATGCATAAACCCTATATAAGTCTCTTACATTTGTGAGACAAGCATATGTTTCAGAGTAGCCATTCACATGTGACATATGAATAATTACAACATCCCAGGTAGCTGGTCTAGCAGTGTCACACTCTGTACTGGACAACAGACACTCCAGTAGTAGTCCTACATGAGCTGACCTTTGCTGGAGTGACTCAGGGGCCAGAAATATGAACCATGTCACTGCAGACAGGGCAAGCAGGAATGAACATAGGTGCCAGACAGCAGCATGTAAGTCCAGCAGGTCTTGTTGTGGCCTAGTGCTTAATGTCCCATTTGAAATTATTGCATCCCCCCTTCTACATTCCATTACAAGCTTACGTGAATAACATACCTGTTTTAGTGCTAAAGAGTTTCCTCACAACAATCCAAATGGTTAGGTTTGTGTAGTCGCAGTCTGTCTTTGTGTTGATGGGTTCAGACCTGTGTTGCATAGGCAGCAGCTTGCCTTTTGTAGGTAATGCTCATGAGCAGGTGATGGCCTATGCACCAGTCAGTGTCTCCCACTTGCTACTTGCATCCAGAACAGCTGTGATGTCTTTCCATTAGCCAATGCCATAGCAACACAGTGGTATAATTAAGTCCCTCATGTGGGCCTTGCCCCTTTTCCTTGCCTGTGTGTGGGACATTATGGAGGTGTGGGGACAATAGCTTCACAGACAGTAGGTGGGAATACCTCTCAGGACAGGATATGTAGAGACAGCCAAACAACATGGGGGATAAATCTCCAGAATTAGGTACAGATTGTAAGTAAGCATTGCTGTTATACACATAGAGGATTGCTAGATTAACAGTGTTTGTCTGGACATGCATTTTCTGTGTGACTTGACATTTGACAGTAATATGTCTCTGACATACCTCTCAAATGCCCTGATGTCCACAGACTGCCCAGAGGTTTGTCTGTTATGTTTGGTCTGTTCCTGAGACAACTTCTGTTTTTGTGAAATCAGTAGGATAATGTGATATGAGGTAAATGTTGACATCATATCCTTCAGGGATGTTATGTTACAACAAACCCTGTAACACCAACAACTGTTTCAGTTTGTAACACCATTATGTGAGACATCCCTCTCTCCGGCCCCCTGTCTCTCCAAGTATGTCATGCTTTGCCCAGATGTCTTGCAGTAAGAGGTCCAGAGGTATGGTATATCATTATTTAGTGACTGCACTCAAGGTATCATCCCATTGACTTAGCAGACTCCTGGAAGTGGTATGCAGCAGTGGCCATGAATATGGTCTTACACTTTGGACTTTCTGTGGAACTCTGTACAGTTGAGAGTTATGTATGCCTGGCCATTGTTAATAGACTGCCAAGACTGTGTAGCAGTGTTGTGTGTAAATGTTTGTTGGGCTGAGTAGGGAGAATAGCAGATGTGAGTGTCATAGATCCTTTTCTATCTGACTGTGCATGCTTCTACAGTTGCTGGGGGTCTATCTGGTGTATATATTTGTAGAGGCAGACTAAAAAATGTCCTGTAACACCTCAGGATTCCTAGTAGACTGTGAGTTTTGCTAGTATGTGTCAGTGTGGTGTGTGACTGGCCATCAGCATATGTTTATTCAAACAGCTGTTCTACTCTAGAGTTCATTTGGGGTACCAGTATATTGCTGTGACTGTGGTGCAAATGGTTGTTGGTGGAACTTTTTGCACCAATATCTGCTTTTACCTACAGTTCCATCCCTGTAGTGCATGATATATTTGAAAGCACATGGGTAATGCCCCAGAGCTGATATGGGGTAGTGTCATGTTGGTCTTATTGTGGTTGAGAAGGTGCTGGCTGAAATGGTTGACAGCTGTCACTGGTTTTTCTAATCTGTTACATGACTGCAGTCATACGTCTCCACTGTCCAGATGACTAGACACTGTCCAGATGCGTGGCTCATATGTTTGTTCTGTTGCCCATAACAGTTGTGGGTTTCTGACAAATCACTGGGATGATGTGAGTATTGACATCAGTAAATCATGACATTCATTTGTGTTTCAGACCTGGACTCTATCAGGAATTATATGTTAAATCAAACCAAGCTACTCTAGCAGACTTCTACACATATAACAGCCATATTTTAAAGATGTCTGTATTGTTTGCCCTTTATCCCCCACTTTGTCAGTCTTGCAGTAAGAGGTTGGTTATCTATCTATCTATCTACACACACACACACACACAGACACACACACACATATATATATATATATATATATATATATATATATATATATATATATATATATATATATATGTATGTATAAATAAATATATATATATATATATATATATATATAGATATATATATATATATATATATTATATATATATATATATATATATATATATATATATATATATATATATATATATATATATATATATATATATGTATATAAGAGTACTATGGGTATATATTTTCCATTATGTTAAATGACTGTAGAGCATGATATGCTTGTAAAAAATGTTCGAAGTCCCTACAACTCAGATGGGGTTGAGGTATGTTGCTGTGATTGTAGTGCACAGGGTTTCCATTCAAGACTTAGAAGTGATGACTTTTTTCATTAATGTTAAATGACCAGAATGCATGATACATTTGTAAAAGTATTACAGATTCCCACAGCTCAGATGGTGTAGTGGTATGTTGCTCTGATTGTAGTGCACAACATCCTGGGTTTGAGACTTGGCAGTGCTGATTTTTCTGTTTCTGGGAAGCACAACGGCTGATGGAGACAGAGTAATTAAGGCACTTTTAAGCAGTTGTAAGTGGTATTGCGTGGAGCTAAGTAATGCTAACAGACTGTTAAGCCCTCTTAACTTCACTTAGCACTGCTTATACCCATGCTAATCTTAATTAAAGAAAAGAAAAAAGAGTGATAAGTGAAAAGTGGAGAAATGGGGGCAGGCAGGGGGTAAAACATTAGGAAAAGCAGCTAGGGATGTGCAGGGCGGGTGTAGGAAAGGACCATAGCTCTACATTTCTTCTGCAGCAACAACTGTGAAAATGTATAAAATTTGGAATGTACAGCCTCACACCCCACAAGGAGTGGTGTTGGTGACAGACATTTGGACAATAATTTGTGGTTAGATTGATTAATTTCACTGTACATGGGGGCAAAATGTAGAGCTATGTATGGGGCAATAATTTTTTGTGGGAGAGATGCTCCAGTTTTTTTTAGGTGAGAGTGAGATGTTGGGGAAGAGCTGTAGGTATGTTTGGGGATGTTGGTTGGGTAGGATAGGTAGCATTTGCAGACAGACAAGACACACAAGACAGAAGACAGGGGTGTTATATGACACATGAGGGGGGTAAACACCTTGGACAGGGAAGGTGGTTGGGAATTAGAGGCCCATGAGCCCCCAAATGGATACAGTGGGACTGAGGTCCCCATCCATGGGCAGTCACAACTGCACCTTCATGGCCTCGAAGGTGGCTGTGCTGGGCACCTGGGCGCTGAACAAGAGGGGCAGCCTGCCCCTCGAAGTGCATCAGGTGGCCCTCCATCTGGCACAGCTGGTCACTCAACTCAGAGCAGATGATGCTGTGCACCATACCCCAGAACTGTCAGTGGCTGATGGGCTCCTCTCTGTGCTCGTGCCCAGGGGGATGGGCCCTGTCCCTTGAGGTGGTTCCACCCAAAGGTGGTGCAGGATCAGGTTAGGGGGATGTTCTGGGTTGGGTCCCAGATGTGCTGGGGCCTGGTGCCACGGCCAGATGGGGTGGGACAGGTGAATCCACCAGGATCTGCCTTCCCAAATGGGCTATGGTGTGGTTTTCCAAGAAATATTAGTTAGTCATGAACAACACATTTCAAAATTAGTTATAACAGCATGCATGGGTGTTCCCATTAATCCAAACCAACAGATCTGAAACAGTTGCATAGCAAACAGAACACATGCATAAATGGAACAACAGTAACCATTTTAACAGCATGCAAGGTATGTTAATATGCAACCAATGGATTATATGAACAATAATAGAACACATGTCTCAACAATAGGCTTTGAGAACAACATACCCATAGTATATGAATAATAAATATTGATGCTGATAATGGGTGGGGGGGGATAAAAAGTCCATTAACAACAGTATTGGCTTCTGTTTTTCACAACAGTACTGCTCAGTACACTACAGGTCTGCCCTAACTTTACATCTACCTATGGCCCATAGCTTTTGTGGTACATACATACCTGTTAGACTGTCAACCTGTAATGGTATGGGGCAGACTGGGTACACTGTGGCAACTTTACTGGAGGGGGCTTGTACATGTCAGGGTTACATACTTGACATAGAAGGGGTACCCTGCAATGATGTTGTGTGAGTCTGCTACTAGCATACTTCACCTGGATTCCTATCTGTGTCCAAGGTGATTGGCAGCAGTGACCACTAGCTGTGACAGCGTGACACTTGAGAGACATGTATCGGGAAGTGGGCATTGTGTATGTTCCTATCCTACTGACATTTGCAGGTGTATGGGGTTGGACAGTCAAAACAGTTGTACACGGTGTATTCGTATACTGTTCATACAGCTACTACACACATTTCTTTACCTATAAGACCTGTGGAAAAATATCTGTTAACACCTTCTGAATGTTTCTACAAATATTCAGGTCTATTAGTATACCCTTCATACAGCTACTATACACATTTCTTTGCCTATAAGAGCTGGGGAAAAATATCTAACATTTTCCGACTGTTTCTATAAATATTCAGGGCTTCTAGTGTGTATATATGCACACATCTCAGTACCACTTCCTGGAATCGAACCATGTCTGAGTGTGCTAAAATAAATAACAATGCTGTTTTCCATCATACTGAGCTACTTGGGAACTGCTGTTTTTTGCTTGACTGATTTCTGATTAATACTTTCTGAGCTGGACAATCTGATCTTGTAATCCTGAAATTCATGCATGGCAGATAGTTATTGTACTGTGTATTCCTCCTTTGAAAAATCTGGAAAGCAACGATTAACACAAGTCTGCAATGCATACTAGCTGTTTCCCAGAACAACCTCAGTTATTTCATGCTGTCAATGCAATATTTGCTGTGAAGAACCTGTACACATTCTATTTCTACAACAACATACCAGAGTAAACACCAAAGTTTGTTGTATATTTTTATTACAGTGAAATGACACTTTTATTAATGGACATCCTATGGATAAGTATTAATGTGACAAATGTGTTTTATTCATTAGACTCTGTATACAATATACCTACTGGCAGTAAACAATGTACTCCATGTACTTTATAGCACTATATACTGCAAGAATGATCTGTAGCCACCAGCCTGTTGGTGCATCCTTGTCAGTCTGTCAGCATGGGCCTCGATGTTCATAGCCCTCTCTCCTGCAGCTGTAGGGGTGAGAAACAAACATTATGCATACCTGTCTATCACATACTCAGGCTAGAATTTGGTACAGCTCTATCTGGGATACTTACAAACTGAACCAAAAGAACTGTAGATACTCCACCAAGGGCTGCCTGCTCACACAAATTCCAAAGGAAAGAAGAAAAAAGCAGGTACTGGCCACCACGCTGAACAGCTTCAAAACTTTTATTTAAAACACAATTAAAAACACAGGAATGAGCGCTTTTGGGATCAAGCCCTTCTTCAGATACAAAATTCAAATGAAACTGCAGTTTTTATATAGCTCTTCAGTTAACATTCAGTACCGCACCCTCCTTTTCTTTAGTGCAGGTCTTAAAGGTATAACCCCATTTAAACCTGGGTTTTTTATGCTGCTAGCTCAATGATCCATTTAGTTTCATTCAGCTCTGTCTCATTGATCAAGTCACCTCCCCTTTTGTTTTTATTTACACATTGTATAATCATAAACTTAAACTTAGGATTTTCATACTTAGAGATGTGCTGGAAAAGTGCATTATGTCCATGTTTTAATCTTACAGAGGACAACAAATGGTTCAAAATTCTATTTTTCAGCATGCAGTTAGTTTTTCCTACATAAAATGAGCTGCAGTCCTGACAGACAGCCAGGTAACCAACATTCTTTGTTCTACAATCTGCATACAAATCAAAACAATATTGTTTTCCTGATGCAGGGTGTACATAGGATTCTGCCTCCACAATGTACTCACATGCTTTGCAGTTTCTGCATTTTCATATACCTGCATGTTGTGTAAAATTGTTCCTACTTTTTTCTGTCTTCCCTTCATGACATAATAAATCCTTCAGATTTTTATTTCTTCTAAAGCCAAAAACAGTTTTTTCTCCCACTACCTTGGATATTTTTTCATCTGTCAGCAAAACATTCAAATTCTGTTTTATTTTTAAAACTTTCATGTGACATTACCGTATGAAATGTGTACTTCTGATCACTAGCTATGAAACAGCTTTAGCGAGCTAAAACAATGGCGTCTGTTTCTGTTTTTCAGTGTGAGTTTCACATTGGTGTAGTACGCTGCCGTAAAGTGTTGCACTTGTTTTGAGTGGGCACTACTTCTACATTAATACTCTGATGGAGAATGCTCATTCTCCAATGTGGTATTAATGTGGATAATTTTCATTTTTTAAATTAAAATAGCATGGTAAAATAAACAGCCCTTATGTACTCCTTTCCCAAAATTAAACTAGTCATTTTCCCACAGTTGGCTCTAACTTTTGCTAGTTGTTCTGTATACAAATTCCTTTGGAGACAAATAGGATGATCTGGTATCATCTTTTCTCCAAGAATGTGCCACAATTTATTATGATCAACATAGTACTCCCTTGCTTTCTCCAGTAGCAAGCAGATGTTGATATTTTTATTAACCATCTTATTAAATTATAATATATAATTATGTATAGTTTGGCTCAAATCACCCAGGTCATTATGAACTTTATGTAGACCTACAAGACGTGTTTTGTTGTGCTACTTCAGTTAGTACTACTGTGCTCAGTAATGCAGACTGACCATGCAGAGTAACACAAACCACATGTTTCCATAGTATTACAGCCTCTTCATGCTTTCTTAACCCTGTCTTGTTACAGTGTTTTTATATTTTTTTCTTTGCTAAAAGAAAGCAGTAGAGTTGCACTGATGGGAAAAAGGAACTTTATTTGGTAAATTCATAATTCTTTGCTGACAAGTGCTATCCTGTGATACCTGATTCGGGTGGGTTGCATAAACCAGTATGCAGGGACTATATCTGAGGATACAGTAATACAGTCTTAAGAATGTTCTGTTAGCACAGTCATTGTATTCTGCCCTTATCTTTTATATGATTATTGGAATTTCAATGTAGATTAAACCTAGTACTCATGCACAGTAAGTTTTTGGTACATAAGAGTCTAAAATGATTTTCAGATAGAACACTTATTTGTATGTATTTGTAGGATGACACAGAGGACTACTTGAGTTTTCATGTGATGATAAAGCAATTCCTTTCTGGATACTTAATTTTTAAAATGTGTACAGAAATGTGACAACTATGCTTAGCTTCATAATTAACAATATAAATAATGCAGCGTATCTCTCAAGTCATGCACATTATAGTTACAAATATGAATACGAGTGTACTCCAGCCTCTTAAAACTTTTATCTGATGCACTGCAGTAGTGTATTAAGTCACTTAGTTTTGACAAAATTATTATAAATATAAAAATGCAACATATTTTAATGACTAGCAAAGAACTGGCATCTCCAGTCCAGTGTATTTTCCATCTTCTACTATGACATTTTATATGATGTCCCCAGTAATATTTATCTCCTTTGCATAACTGGAAATATTTTATACTTTCTGTATTCGTAAAAAAATAGAATTAATAGTTACTAATTCCATCCTAGTTAATCTGAAATAAACATTCTTATTTCCATTTTATCATATAACACCCTAATGTATGATGCCTGTTATTATTGTATAAGATGCACAATTAATGAAGCCAGTTCCAAAAAATATATTGACATAATGAGTTAAAAGGTATCAAATGGAAAGACTGAACAAATCCCTATGATTTATGCCTCAGTTATCTATAACTTGTTAATGTTAAGTTGTCAATCTCGCCTTCATTCTTGCTTGATGGGTTCGGAGCCGATCTTCGGCTCCGACTCGGCACTTGCTAAGCTCGAGAGTCACTTTTACCAGCTCGAGGCAGCCCCATATCCTGTGATGCAAGGCGGTAAGTATCCAGATCTCGTTTGCCGCTTCGCTGATGAGGTCCTCCTTTTACCAGCTCCTGGTAAGTGAATTGTTACTTTACTATTTTAGCCCCTTTCTACAAAAAAACTTAAAATTATTAGTTTTAACTTAGTTTTAATCCCTTTCTGACAGAAAATTTCCCTGTCTCCTCATAACTTTTAGTCAGACTTTCACCCATCCCATCCCCCCCCTGTTAGGGTGTGTGTGTGTGTCTGTTATTGATACCTTTTGGTATATTTAATTTTGTTTCTTGGACTGGTGTTGTGTGTGTGTGTTTTATCACCATGTCTAAGGAAAGGGTCTCAGGCTTTAAGAAGTGTGACTCATGCTGTCAGAAGATGTCTCTGACAGACGGTCACACTTCTTGCCTTTACTGCCTGGGGCCTCTTCACCTGCAGGACTCCTGTGCTATATGTCATTCTTTTAGCCAGAGAGTCCTGCAGGAAAGAAGAAATAAATTGATTTTGAGGGGCCTTCTTAAGCCGGAGGGCTCTCCGGCTAAGTCGGCCCCATCTAAGACTTCTAAGTCTTCCAAGGACCAGGCTTCTGTGTCCAAGCCTGTGGCCTCGGCTCCGACTCATTCAGAGTCGAGATCGCCTGCGGGTGGAGCCGATTGTGGGTCACCTAAAGCTTCGGCGCCCATGGCTATCGGTCCCGACTCTGGTTCGCCCACTTCGGTGTCGGCTCCGATCGGTTCCGACCACCATGTGGCCCAGGCATCGGTGTCAGCTCCGATCGGCTCTGACACCCTTACATTTATGTCCGTATCAGCTCCGGCTGGAGCCGATGCATCGAAGCTACCTGTCGGTGCCGATAAGTTGTCGGCTCCGGCAGTTTCTGTGGTTTCATCGGCTCCGATGGTTCCTTCGAGGAAGAGGTCTAGGTCCCCTTCCTTGGAGCCGATACTTTCGGCTCGGCCTCTCCTCGGAGCGGAGCCATCGGAGCCGATCTTCAAGGTCATCCAGGCTTTCTGACCATGATTTGGAGAGAGTGGTCAGTAGATTACTAAAGTCACGGGCACTGGCCCAAATGCTACATAGTCCGTCTCAGCAGACGACTATTAGTCCACACCCCATTGCAGTTCCTCCTTCGACTCTACCTCAGAGTTTGGAGTTGGAGTCTTCGGAATGGTTTCTGCTATGGCTGAGGGACAGATACCCCTTCTGCTCCTTCAGCCTCTACTCTTATCTCCTCTTGAGACCTTCCTTAGAGGGATTCGTGGCCGGGCTTCCTGGTCTCCTCCGAGGGATGAGTGGCATCGGACCCTTGTCCGAGCCCGCTCTTCCCTTGGAGCCTCGGCCTTGGTGAGCTCGGCTCCGACATCTGCCTCGAGCCCTCCTTCGGTGGGTCCTGGAGTTCCTAGTTCTTCGGAGCGGGTTCTCTCGGACCTTCCTGGGAGGGAGCCTTCGAGGTGATGAAGAGTGTGCTGGCCACTGGTCTCAGCCAGCAGTCTGTTCCCTTAGCTCCTCCCTCACGGTGCCTGTTGACATCTCTGCCACTTCTCTTGCTCCAGGACCCAGAGATCCTCCGCCTCAGGTTTCCCCACTGGGAATATCCCTCTTCCGAGGATTCTCCTGATTTGTCGGGGATCCTCCGCGGAAGAGGACATGTAAGAGGAAACACGAGACTCCCGAGTCTATCATTTCAGATACTGACTTAGATGAGTCAGAGGGATCCCCCTCTGAGGATGTCTCCTTCTCAGACATCCTAGAACTCCTTAGACAGAGGGGGAACTGGCCCACCAATAATCCCTCTGAGGATGAGTCAGTATACCTGGAGGCGTTTGGATCTCAGCCCTCCACCTCCTGGGTGTCTCCGCCTTTCGACCCCCTTATGCAGGTTATTGCTCGAAAGGCGTGGGCTGCTCCTGACTCTGTAGAGCCTGTCCCTAGGAGGCCTTCTAAATTTATTACTGCCCCGCCGGACAAGCAATTCCTTACAAAAGGTGTCCCCGCTGATGCCATGGTGGTGGCGGCTGCCACCAAGAAGGAACTTGCAGATCCTTCTGTACCTGTCCATCCTCCTAATAAGGACTCTAGGACCATGGATAGATATGGTAAGCTGATGTTTTCTTCAGCGACCTTTGCTATGCATTCGCTGAACTACCTTTGTCACTTCACCAGACTCCAAAGGGATATCCTTAAGGAGCTAGGTGAAGTTGTGCAGGATCCTACGGCTGCGGGGCTCAGGAAAAATTGCTTCGCAGCTAGGAACCCTTAACTCCATTGCAAACTCCTCCATGCGGCTGATATCATATGCTGCTGATGGAGTAGTAGGCCGCAGGTACAGGTGTGGCTCTTAGACGCCAAGCCTGGATGCGGCTATAATTTGCAGATCCCTTTAAGGCATCCTTCACAAACTCTCCCTTTGATGGGTCAGCTTTATTTGGCCCTCAAGTGAAGGAAACGTTGACCAGGTGTGAGCAGGACGGCAAAACTCTTTCTGCGTAGGAGTCCGTTTTCCACCCCTTCTAGACCTTATCCCAAAGGACAGAAGGGTGGCAAAATGTGGTTTCATAAATCCCAAGGAGTCACGCGGATTCACGTGGTCAGTTTACCCCTAGAGGCAGAGGGGGTAACAACAACAGATGCCGCTCTAGAGGCAGAGGGGTTCCACAAAACCAGGGAAACAGAGAGTCTCTCTCTGACAAGCCCTTTCAGCATCCCTGAGATGTTACCCGGCTGTCCCTCCTTGGAGGCAGTCGGGGGAAGACTATCGCTGTACCCAGAAGCCTGGCATTCTCTCACTCAAGACAGATGGGTACAGTCGATCATATCCGAGGGTTACAAAATTCCTTTCGAGGAAAGTCCTTTCTATCCCTCAAATTCCCTTCCAGATGTACCACCCGGTCTAAGGGAAATTGCAGAGTTAGAAGTCTCAAAACTACTGCAAAAAAGAGCCATTCAGCCAGTTACAACAGACCATTCAGAGCCCGGAATCTACTCAAGGTTCTTTTTGGTCCCCAAAAAGACAGGAGACAGGAGACCAATATTGGATCTCAGCAGACTCAACAAGTCTGTGAGGAAGACAAGATTCCGAATGGTCACTCTTCAGTCGATTCTGCCCTTCTTGCAGAAGGACAACTGGATGTGCTCAATAGATCTTCAGGATGTGTACTATCACATAAAATTCACAGACGCGCCAGGAGATTTCTCCGCTGGCTGGGGTCCAGTCATTTCCAGTTCAGAGCCCTGCCCTTTGGTCTCACCACAGCCCCCAGAGTGTTCACCAAATGCATGGCAGTGGTCACGGCTCACCTGAGACGTCAAGGATTCCAGGTGTTTCTGTATCTCGACGACTGGCTCCTGTCAGCCACCACCAGGCATCAGCTTGTTCAAGCCAGGGATTACACAATAGATCTTTGTTCTCATTTGGGCATCTCGATCAACTTCAAAAGTCATCCTTATTGCCCTGCCAGTCTATTACTTTCATAGGCGCAAACTTAAACACTGTTCGGATGTCAGCTACCCTTACAGACCAAAGAGTTTCAGACATTCAAAGTCATGTCAGGATCATTCTAGCCAACAAGAAAGTACAGGCCAGAATGGTTCTAAAGGTATTAGGTCTCATGGCTGCGCCATTACTCTTCTTCCCCTGGCTCGCTTCTACATGCGCCTTCTTCAGTGGATGTTGTTCACTCAGTGGTCTTACCAACAACTTCCAATGCGTCACCAAATTCTGGTGACACAGATTTGCAAAAATCATCTTGCTTGGTGGATCACTTCTCCCCAGATTCACCAAGGCAGACACTTTGTACCCCCATCCCCGGTAGCCACTGTCACCACGGATGCCTCCCTGATTGGGTGGGGGGGCATTATCAGGCAGGATGGTTCATGGGACGTGGCAACCGTTCGAGTACCACCTGCACATAAATGTCCTAGAGATGAGAGCAGTGCTTTTAACATTGCAAGCCCTCAACGACTTTCTTCCTGTAGGGACAATTGCAGTCCACACAGACAACATGTCTGTAGTTTGGTATATCAACAAACAGGGCGGAACCAAGTCCTACCCCTTGTGTCGAGAAGCGCTCAGACTTTGGCAATGGGCGATCTCCTCTCATCGGTTTCTGGTAGCAACGCACATCCCTGGGAAAACCAACATTTTAGCGGACAGATTGAGCAGAGCTATTCTCATGCCTCACGAGTGGTCTCTCAAGCAATCTATAGTGGAAGAGATTTTTCTGGAATGGGGCCCATGTTGCGATCTTTTGCTACTCCCCAAAACAGCAAATGCCCAGACTTCTTCTCTCTCTTCCCCTGTCAGGCCATCCCCAGAGACGCTCTGACCCAGGATTGGCCCCAGGGACTTCTTTATGCCTTTCCTCCTTTTCCCTGATCCCTCAAGTTATCCAGAAAGCAACCGCTTTGAGAGCCAAAATGATTCTCATTGCTCCTTATTGGCCTCGACAAATTTGGTTTCCGTTCCTCCATCGTCACCTTTTGGTGCAGCCGTGGCATCTGGACCCAGTGCCAGATCTTCTGATTCACCAATCCGGTCAGCTGCACCAGTCTATCCCTTCTCTCAACCTCACAGCATGGTTGCTCCACTTCCTTCCTTAGCCAGGCTTCCTTTGATCTCTAACCCTGTTAGAGACATCATAGTAGCTTCTTTAAAATCCTCTACCAGGAGGATTTATACAAGCAAATGGAAACGTTTCTCTTATTGGGCTAAAGCCAAGAATATTGATCCCTTCACTGCCCCAGTTCAGGCAGTTTTGGACTTCTTAGCGGAGATTTTTCATGCAGGCTCCTCTTCTTCCACAGTTAGAGTTCAATTGGCTGCTATCTCGAACTTTCATGTCGGGATCGCAGATCACAATATTATGTCCCATGGGCTTTGTAGAGCCTTCTTGAAAGGAATTTTCCTGCTAAAGCCTCCAATCAGGAATCCTCCTCCTCAATGGGATCTAAATTTAGTGCTGACATCCTTGATTCTTACCCTTCGAGCCAGCTGTTTCTTGTTCCTAAAATTTCTTTCTTGGAAAACATTATTCCTAGTAGCTATTACATCGCCAGGAGGGTGTCTGAACTTCATGCTCTATCGGTTCGACCCCTATTTGGTCTTTCACAAAGACAGAGTATCATTGAGAACTAATCCGACCTTTTGCCTAAGGTCGCCTCAAAGACTAATTTGAATCAATCCATTGATCTCCTGTATTTTTCCAAACTATTCAAACAGATCGAACAAAACTACATTATCTTGATGTCCACCGCCAACTCAGATATTATTTGGACAGAACTAAACAATTTAGGAAATCCGATCAACTCTTTGTTTCCTATGCGGATAACAAGAAAGGCCTTCCTGTCTCTAAAGTGACCTTATCTAGATGGCTTTCTTCTGTCATCTCTGAAATTTATCTGCTGAGGGAAAACAGCTGTGCTCAAAACCTAAAGCACATTCAACTAGGAGCTTAGCTACTTCTTCAGCCTTTCAAGCTAGACTTCCTTTAGACACTATTTGTGCAGCGGCCACTTGGGCCACTCCTCATACTTTTGTTTCCCATTACAAATTGGACTTGGCCTCCAGGGACAGAGCCAGTTTTGGCTCTACAGTCCTCAAGAGTCTGTTCCATTGAGCCACCCAGGATAGAGGTGCTAGGGACGCGGTCCCATCAAGCAAGAATGAAGGCGAGATTGACAACTTAACATTAAGAAGTTATGTACCTACCATAACGTTCCATGTTAGTTGTCTTCTCGCCTTCTTTCTGCACCTCCCTCCTTCCCCCAGGCCTGGACAGACCTTTTCTACAAGGAGTTATTATGCTGAAGACCATTCAGAGCTGGTCCTTCTTCCATCCTGTAGGCTTTCTTTCTTCCTTTGGGAAGTGTTTATGCTTGGTGCTATTGCCCTTTGTCATCAAACGAGATCTGGGTACTTACCGCCTTGCATCATGGGATATGGGGCTGCCTCGAGCTGGTAAAAGTGACTCTCGAGCTTAGCAAGTGCCGAGTCGGAGCCGAGGATCGGCTCCGAACCCATCAAGCAAGAAAGAAGGCGAGAGAAGACAACTAACATGGAACGTTATGGTAGGTACATAACTTCTTATTTCTTTCAATATGTGCACAGGCTACTAATGTCATTAAAATTTTATTGCAGAGTAGTTATTTTTCCTCAAAACTTGCTTGACAATTACATTGCTCTGTTTCTTGAGCATATGCACATCCAGACCTGATAAATTTCTGAATTCAACCTTTGGTCATATGACAACATGTTTATGAAGCTGGAAATTGATGGTGTAATGATGAATGTTGTTATTGCATATGCTCCACAAGTTGGGTGTGCGATGGGTGAGAAAAAAAATTTTGGAGTGAGTTGGATGAAGTGGTGATGACTGTACCCAAGGGTGAGAGACTGGTAATTGGAGCAGATTTCAATGGGTATGTTGGTGAAGGGAACAGAGGGGATGAGGAAGTGATGGGTAGGTATGGTGTTAAGCAAAAGAATGCAGAAGGTCAGATGGTAGTGGATTTTGCAAAAAGGATGGACATGGCTGTGATGAATACATATTTTAACAAGAGGGAGGAGCATAGGGTGACATATAAGAGTAGAGGAAGGTGCACACAGGTGGATTATATCTTATGTAGAAAGGCCAGTCTGAAGGAGATTGGAGACTGTAAAGTGGTGGCAGGGGAAAATGTAGTTAAGCAGCATAGGATGGTGGTTTGTAGGATGACATTGGTGATCAAGAAGAGGAGGATGAGTGTGAGGGCAGCACCAAGGATCAAGTGGTGGAAATTGAAAAAGGGTAATTGTGAGGTGATGTTCAGTGAAGAGGTAAGACAGGCACTGGGTGGCAGTGAAGTTACTGAATAGCTGGGTAACTACAGCAGAGCTAGTAAGAGAGATGGCTAGAAAGGTGCTTGGTGTGACATCTGGAAAGAGGATGGAGGACAAGGAGACCTGGTTGTGGGATGAAGAACTACAGGAGAGTATACAGAGAAAGAGGTTGGTGAAGAAGAAGTGGGATTGTCAGAGAGATGAAGAAAGTAGACAAGAGTATAAGGAGATGAGGTGCATGGCAAAGAGAGAGAGGTGGCGAAGGCTAAGGATAAGGCGTATGAAGAGTTGTATTAAACGGTTGGACACTAAGGAGGGAGAATAGGACCTGTACTGATTGGCTAGACAGAGGGACTGAGCTAATAAAGATGTGCAGCAGGTAAGGGTGATAAAGGATAATGAGGGAAACGTACTCACAAGCGAGGAGAGTGTGTTGAGCAGATGGAAAGAGTACTTTGAGGGGCTGATGAATGAAGAGAATGAGAGGGAGAGAAGGTTGGATGATGTGCGGATAGTGAATCATGAAGTGCAGTGGATTAGCAAGGAGGAAGTAAGGATAGCTATGAAGAGGATGAAGAACGAAAAGGCTGTTGGTCCAGATGACATACCTGTGGAAGCACGGAATTGTTTAGGTGAAATGTTAATGGAGTTTTTAACTAGATTGTTTAATGAAATCCTGGAAAGTGAGAGGATGCCAGAGGAATGTAGAAAAAGTGTTTTGGTACTGATTTTTAAGAATAAGGGTGATGTGCAGAGCTGTAGTAACTACAGAGGGATTAAATTGATCAGTCACAGCATGAAGTTATGGGAAAGAGTAGTGGAAGCTAGGTTAAGAAGGGAGGTGATGATTAGTGATCAGCAGTATGGTTTCATGCCAGGAAAGAGCACTACAGATGCGATGTTTGCTCTGAGAGTGTTGATGGAGAAGTACAGAGAAGGTCAGAAGGATTTGCATTGTTTCTTTGTGGATTTAGAGAAAGCATATGACAGGGTGCCTAGAGAGGAGTTGTGGTATTGTATGAGGAAGTTGGGAGTGACAGAGAAGTATGTAAGAGTGGTACAGGATATGTATGAGGGTAGTGTGACAGCGGTGAGGTCTGCGGTGGGAGTGATGGATGCGTTTAAGGTGGAGGTGGGATTACATCAAGGATCATCTCTGAGCCCTTTCTTATTTGCAATGGTGATGGACAGGTTGACAGACGAGATCAGACAGGAGTCCCCGTGGACTATAATGTTTGCAGATGACATTGTGATCTGTAGTGAGAGTAGGGAACAGGTGGAGAAGACCCTGGAGAGGTGGAGATATGCTCTAGAGGGAAGAGGAATGAAGGTCAGCAGGGCTAAGACAGAATATATGTATGTGAATGAGAGGGAGGATAGAGGAATGGTGAGGATGCAAGGAGTAGAGGTGGCAAAGGTGGATGAGTTTAAATACTTGGGATCAACAGTTCAGAGTAATGGTGAGTGTGGAAGAGAGGTGAAGAAGAGAGTACAGGCAGGGTGGAGTGGGTGGAGAAGAGTGTCAGGAGTGATTTCTGACAGACGAGTACCAGTAAGAGTGAAAGGGAAGGTCTACAAGAGGGTAGTGAGACCAGCTATGTTATATGGGTTGGAGACAGTGGCATTGACAAAAAGGCAGGAGTCAGAGCTTGACGTGGCAGAGTTGAAGATGTTAAGATTTGCACTGGGTGTGACAAGGATGGACAGGATTAGGAATAAGTATATTAGAGGGTCAGCCCAGGTTGGAAGGTTTGGAGACAAAGCCAGAGAGACAAGATTACATTGGTTTGGACATGTGCTGAGGAGGGATGCAGAGTATATTGGGAAAAAGATGCTAAGGATGAAGCTGCCAGGTAACAGGAAAAGAGGAAGGCCTAAGATAAGATTTATGGATGTGGTGATAGAGGACATGCAGGTGGTTGGTGTGACAGAGCAAGATGCATAGGACAGGAAGAAATGGAAACAGTTGATCTGCTGTGGCGACCTCTAACGGGAGCAGCCGAAAGAAGAAGAAGAGTCATATGACAACATGCTGAACTTAAATGAAAATTAATGTAAATTTGCAGATACATCCCCAGATTATTCCCATTCAGAAAGGTAATGTAGTTCTTCTCCATATTCATTAAGCATATGTCAGCTTTGGATAGTTTATTTTAGTCTTCATCTTTATCACCAGGGAAATCAAAGTGTTGCAGTTGGTTGTCATAGGTTCATAGGTTCATAGGTTCATACTAGGCTATCTGCCCGAGGGCATTTACAAGCCTAGCCCATCGTTTTGTGGCTTACGCCACCCCTTTAGTATGGGGAACTATACCCATTATTTTGCTGTGCCTCTGTCGAGCAGTGACACTGAGGTAATCCCTGGGGTATATCTGCGATCTCCCATCCATTGGTCAAGATTTCTCTTGAACAAGGCCAGCGAGGTGCTCTGCCTCACATGTACCGGGATTTTGTTCCACAGCATAGGAGTCTTTGGGTGATGAATCTATCCCTCCAGCACGTCCTATTAATAGCCGTGTCGAGGTTTAAGTCTCCGCCCTTGTGGCTCTGATGGATCTGGATTTTTGAGGTGAAGCATATTCATCAAATCTGGGTTTGACATGGCCTTGTATGTTAGGCAAAGGTCACCTCTGAGCAAGCGGTAAGTGACTGAATAGAGCTGGAGTTCTTTCAGTCGGGCAGCATAGGATAGATTTTGAGACCCTTTATCCTTTTGGTGAGGAACTTTGTGGCCTCTCCAGCTGCTGCAAGTGTCGGGTCAGATACATTCCGAATGGGGCATTGTACTCAATCATTGGTCTGATGAGTGATGAGTAAAGGGAGACTATAACCTCCCTTGATCTAGATGGGAATCCCTTCATGATAAGGTGGGCAATGTAGAAGGTCTTCCTAACTACTTTAGCTACATGGGTGTCGAATGACAGACTACTATCAAGCTGGGTCCCCAGGTCCCTGATAACTTCTTCTGTGCTCAGTGGATTGCCACCTATTCGGTAGCTAGGGGTAACCTTGTTTTTCCCGAAGGGTATGACTATGCATTTTTTGGCATTTAACTTTAGGCCGTGGCTCTGGCACCAGTTATCCGTTTCTGTGAGACCCTTCTGAAGGATATCTGTGTCAGATGTGTTTTCTACTATGGCGCCCAGTTTGCAGTCATCTGCAAACTTTGTCAGCCATAACCCTCCTGTGTTTGCTTGTACTGAAAAGTAGATGCCAAACAAGAGTGGGCCCAGGACTGAGCCCTGTGGGACACCACTTGTGACAGGCTTTGAGTCTGACATGGCGCCAGCAACTCTGACCCTGTGGGTTCTGTCACTCAGCCAGTTTGCAACCCATCTTGTGATGTATGGGTTAACATTTAAGCTGATGAGTTTTTCAATGATACCCGAGTGGGGTATTGTATCAAGGCCTTAGCCAGATCGAGGTAGGCTGTATGGACTGCCTTTCCTCATCAATGGCTTTGGTGACTGTTTTGAAAAAGTCAACCAAGTTTAAAAGGCATGATCTGCCTTTGACAAAGCCAAACTGGGTTGGATCCAAAGTCTGCAAATTCCCTATGTCTTTATTTATGAGGTCCATTATGATCCTCTCCATGGCTTTGCAGATAAGGCTTGTCAAGCTAATGGGCGGTAATTTCCAGGGTCGGTGGAGGCACCGCCTTTGTGAAGTGGGACCACAGTTGCAGTGCGCCACTCCTGCACGTATCCAGAGGTAAGACTTTGATTAAACAGCTGTCCTAGCTGTGGGTTTAATTCCTCATTGAGTTCGTGGAGCACACAGCCGGGACACCATCAGGTCCCATGGATGCTGTGTTTTTGCTTTGGAGAGAGCAGTTCTCACTTGGGCTGGAGATGTTTGGGGGCTGCAATCGTTTGCTATAGTTATCTCTCCTTTGGGGAGAAGTTTGCACTGAACCTGTCAGCCAGTATGTTGGCAATGTCTGTAGGATCAGTAATCTTCACATCATTTTGAACTAGTTCTGAGCATATCTGGGAGTTTCCTCCTAGGTTTCTAACATAGCTAAAGAAGGCCTTATGATTGTTTTTTGAGTCTTTAGCTATTTTTCTCTCGAAATTTGCTTTGGATGATTTTATGAGAGCTCTTAGTTTTTTACTTATAGTGATCAAGGGTGTCTTACCTTTTAAGGATTTTGCTCTATCTTGTAGTAGCTTCCTCCTTTTGTTGTAGAGTTTGTTTATGGCTGGGGTCCACCAGACTGGATGCTTGCCTTTGGTACAAAGAGTCTTTGTTTTGCTTGGGATTGCCTTATCCATGCAGTCCTGCAGGTGCTGGTAGAAGGCATTTGTAAGTGATTCAGCGGCTTGAGTACTGTTTTCCGCCGGCTCGGGGCCTTAAAGGAGACCACACTAGTCTTTAGAAGTGTGAAGTCGGCTTTTGAGAAGTTCTTTACTGTGGTCTTTTTTATTTCAGGTGGGGGTGGGATGAGGACCTCCAGCGAGATTAGTTTGTGATCTGATCTCACCAGTGAGGGGTATACTTCCGGTGTTGAACATTGTGCTCCCATGTTCGTGATGATGAGATCAAGTATGTTATCTCCTCTTGTGGAAATGGTGACTAGTTGTTCCATGGCATTTGAGTTTATGAATTCCAGGAACTTTTGGGCTAGGGTGTTTGGGCTTGAGTAGTGTTCCCAGTCTATATTTGGGTAGTTGAAGTCACCTAGTATGATGGTGTTTGGTGATACATTTATCCCCTCTAGTGTTTTCAGGAAGGCCATGTGAGGTTCCTGAGTTTGTGAGGGTGGCCTGTAACATGCTACAATTTGCAGAGCAGTCTTGCCTACGGTTAATTGCACCTGGATGGTCTCCGATGCATCATGCGTTGCCACCAGTCTTGAGGTGTGGGTGTCCTTGATGAATATGGATACCCCCCCTCCTTTCTTGGTATTTTCCTGATTTTGGGGCCGGAACGCATGATATGAGGTAAAACCTGATAGCTGGGGTGCTCTCAGGAGCCTTGAACCAGGTTTCTGTCACAGCACAGACATCGATGTTCTCCATACTGAGAAGGGCCTCGAGTGCGTGCATTTTGAGATTTAGACTTCTGGCATTGAGCAGCATTACCCTTAGTTTTTTCCTTTTTGTGTTCTAGGGTGGTAGGTTTAGAATTTGAGCCTTGCCTAAAAAGGCACTATGGGGTGGCAAGAGCCTTTGCCAATATCCGGAATCCCAGGGTGACAGGTGCAAGCCGCCCTTGCGAAGCGTGGCTTGTCCAGCATGTCATCCCAGGCAGACAGATACTGGATCCCCTTTGAATGACACCAGTGTTTAAGCCAATTGTTAAAGCTGATCATCTTATCTCTGTATTGTGGCATCATTCTTGGTGAAGGTAGGATACTGCTCAAGGTCAGGGTCATACCTGCCTGGGCTACATAATCAGAGAGCTCCTCAATGTCTCTTTCATGTAGTCCAAGGAGTGCGTCTCAGGTCGTTTACACCAGCGTGGACAATGACTGAGTCATATTTGTACCTGCTGTTGAGAGACCTGAGTGCTTGTGTTATGTGGCGGATTCTAGCGCCCGACAGACAGCTTACTGTGACCTTTTCCTTACTCAGTCTGGTGAGCGGGACGTCAGTGTGTCTGACTATGGAGTCACCAATGACTAGTGTGTCTGGCATTGTGTTTGGCCTTAAGGGCTGTGACTGTTTGACACTCTGACTGTGAGGTCTATGTGTTGCAGGTGTTGTGTTCTGAGGTGGTGGTTGTTTGGGTGTCTGCTTTGGTGGCCTCTGCTGTTTTGGTAGATTTTTGATCAGAGCCTCCGAGTATGTCTTTGTGTGTTTATGTGTATGATTTGAGGTTGTAATGGTACTATGTGAGACTGGGTCTATAGTGTGTGTGGTAACCTTCTCCTCCTGACTGGTCTTGCCAGTCCTATGTTGAGAGAGCTCAGCCTCCAGTTTGGCCGTATAGTTGCATCTCGCATGTATTTGTGTTTTGTGGGAGGAGGAGAGGGTTGTCTGTGTACATGAGGCAATTGTAACATTGCCTCAATATTCCCAGGTTCACCAGCTGAGCAGGAGAGGACACTAGCAACTGATTCCTCGACATGCTAGAAGGATAGACAAAAAACTTTAAAAAAGATTCCGTACGATGTGGTTGTCCGAGAAATGTGGTGTTGCCTTTTGGGGGTGCTATCTATAAGAGTGCCGTATCAAGGTAAGTACTGTAGGAGCAAGTGCTAGGTTTAACAGATAGAGAATAGTCTACTTAGAGTCAAGTAGAGATGATCCTTTTAGTTATAGGATACGCTGATTAGATCAGTAGTATAGGTCGAGGAAGGTAGTTTCAAGGAAAATTTGAAGAGTGGACTTTAGGTAGCGAATAGTTTAAACCCGCTTAACCGGCGCTGCCCTAGTGTGCAACAGTGGCAACTCAGCTAAATCGCGCTAATGCGCTTTATAGCAGGGGGCTGGAAAAGACAGGAAATTACCCAAAATGGCCAATAAACTACAAGTTACTGCCTTAAACCACTCCTCTGAGGACAAACAGGCAGTTCAGTACTCCCTACTCCCACTAGTGAGTAAAGAAACTACCCCTTGACCAAACAAGGAAAATGGAGAAAACAGGAACCAAGACAAAGCCCAGGGATCAGCAAAATCTGGTCTCTGGAACACTAGTTAGGAAAGTATGGAAAGCAAGGATATTTTTTTTTTTTTGTTTTTTTCAAGTTTTTTTTACAGAAAAGCAGAAAACACAATAAATGCTATGATTTTCGATTAAATGCTATCAAAAGCTAGTACACTTGAGTGTATTAGCCTGTAGTTTAACTTTTAGGCAAAACTTAAACTAGCAAGTGCAGTAAACAGTTTTAGCTTATAAACACAGAAAAAACAGTGCAAACTTTGATAAATTAAGCAGAAACAGTAGTCGAAAGGCACAAAAAGTCGAAAAAAGCCAAGAAAATACTTAAAATCTGGAAAGGTAGTCTTTTCTGGTCTCTGCTGCTAGAGGAACACTGCTGGCCACCACGAGGAGCTGTGCTGAGTTCTCAATAGCTGGAAAAGCCCGCCAAAACGTGCTTTATAGCAGGGGGCTGGAAAAGACAGGAAATGACCCAAAATGGCCAATAAACTACAAGTTACTGCCTTAAACCACTCCTCTGAGGACAAACAGGCAGTTCAGTACTCCCTACTCCCACTAGAGAGTAAAGAAACTACCCCTTGACCAAACAAGGAAAATGGAGAAAACAGGAACCGAGACAAAGCCCAGGGATCAGCAAAATCTGGTCTCTGGAACACTAGTTAGGAAAGTATGGAAAGCAAGGATATTTTTTTTTTTTTTTTTTCAAGTTTTTTTTTACAGAAAAGCAGAAAACACAATAAATGCTATGATTTTCGACTAAATGCTATCAAAAGCTAGTACACTTGAGTGTATTAGCCTGTAGTTTAACTTTTAGGCAAACTTAAACTAGCAAGTGCAGTAAACAGTTTTAGCTTATAAACACAGAAAAAACAGTGCAAACTTTGATAAATTAAGCAGAAACAGTAGTCGAAAGACACAAAAAGTCGAAAAAAAGTCTTGTTCTAGACTACCATGCTGAGATTTATCTGCAGTTTCACACACTCCATATTGCGGAAAGGAGGCTTGGTATGTAACACACCTTTCAAAAACATTCTTTCCTAGCGTAAGAAATATTTTACAGAAAAAGTTATTTTTCTATCATGAGAAGTTATGGACATATTTTCTCCTGAAGGGAAATTATCTAACCAGCAAGTAAGAAGCAAAAGACTGCAAGAGGAGCTTTCCTTAGTATCAAGAAAGCTCTGAAGGGCTTGGTGGCCAAACTGATCTTTTCTTCTGCTCTGCTTGAGCAGGTAGTTGTTTAGGCACATGGAAGCTTTGAAAGCTAGCTGGTCGTTATATCCTTAGCAGGATATAACACATATAGTTAAGGCTAGAAGTGATCATTCGAACATCTGCTGTTATGGTAAACTTACTTACACAATTATTACATAATGGTTTTATGCTGTTTTTATTAATCATTAAACAGTGCATCATACCAACTTCCTAATCTCCAGTCTATTCATCCATGCATAGCACAGTCTTCTATTAACTTGACAAAAACATACAAAAGACTAGTTTGTCAATATTAGTGCTATATCAAGAAGATTTATAAATACTATGGTGCCCATATAATTTGCTTTCCTGTGACCAGTTTGTCTACATTACTGAGCAGAGCACTGTAGCTGAATCTATAAGGCTCCAGAAATTTAATATCCTTAGTTTGTTTTTTATATAGCTGCTGACATTTCAATATGTTACTACTATTTGTGATTGTGCTTTATACAGCTGAATCTATTTCCTTCAACCATGCAAAGTACAACATCTGTAGGCAACAGCCAAATGCTATTGACTTATCAGTAAGTAAATTTTAATATATCATTGACTTTCTCTCTTTACAAATGTATATTAGATTCAATGTTACATTGCTCTGCCATGCTAAATCTAATGACCCATGGATTATTTTTTATTTATCTGCTTAAAACGCAGCATATAAAGTATCAAATGTAAGCCTGAAACCAATGCTTTAGTTGATTTATGCAGTTTTTTTTTTCTTCTAGTGTGCTGCAACTTTTTTGTTTTTGTGTAAGATGAGCCATATTGCTTTTGTTTCCATTGCTGCCTGATGATTGGCACTCTGCTCATTTCAGGATATCCCTGCCAGTATTATAGTTTATCCAGTATGGTACAAATTCAGCTATGCAAACCACAGCAAAAGATTATTGTCTTAGTTCCTGCCTATTTTTGTTACTTCTTCAGTTATATCATGGTTTCGTTATAATATAAAATGTAATTACTGTTATATATTGTGACTGTATCGTTTATTATTTTCAAATCAATCACAGTATTATTGACAAACCAGTGTGAATCACAATATCTCATGGAGTATTGTCTGCCAATGAATTCAATATCGCATAAAGTATTATCTGCCATTGCATACAATATCTCATGGAATATTATCCGCCATTACCTACTAGTAAATACTATCAGTTCTATGTTAGCCAACATTTAGTATCGATAAATTCTTCTTTAAATATTTTTTCAAAGGAAAACATAACATAAACTGTTACAATATATTTCCAAATTAATTTTCATGCATGTTACATGATTTATTATAAAACTGATAATAGAGATACATTCCTCCGTTTCATGAATCTTAATTTAAATTGGTGCCCAGAAATGTACATTTTAGCTTCTCTTTTTTAATGCATACTATTTCCTTGAAAAACAGATGTCTGACTATAACTTTTAACATTTGTAACACTAGGCACAAAAATGAGCACTTTACTTGTCTTCTTATAGAACAGATTGTTGCCTTATGGAAACATGTGAATATGAGATTGATTCCATGCACTAAAGTGTTACCGTACAAATGTTTTTTCTCATTCCAAGTGCCTCTCAGTACTTCTGTATCTGCCTAGCTATCCATTTTCTTAATTTGTGTCACAGCTTCAGGTTGTGTGAGTGCCTAGCTCAAAAAGATTGTGTTTTGTTATGACGACAATAAGAAAACTAGCTCACAAATGAATGTATTTTAATCTCTGAGTTACAAGTATATGTACCAACTTATTTTATTTCTGCAAAGTAGGTTTACAAATGGGTAAAGGCAGCAGCAGTATTTGTAAGAGAGAATGTTTAATACTATTTTATTTTACTTCTGGTTTACAGGGTTTGTCTGACTGGATTTAGACAAAAAAAATGTTTTTGGAGGAGGTCCATGGAGAAAAGCTCAACATATTATAGATATTCTTAAACAACCATTTAGCAATATACACAAACAGGCATTCAGTAATATACATTAACCGTTACATGTACATTTGTAATTAGCTTGCATTCACATGAACATAAAGGCAACTATTACAGTATAAAAGATACTTATGCACTAGTAAATGTTGAACCATGAGAATTTGAAACTGTGTATTAGGTTTGTCAGATAGATAATAGATCATGTGATTACTGCTTTCAAATTCTAAATGGAGGTGAGGGAAGGAACTTGGTAGGGCAGAAAATGTTAATATTGTAGTTAAGAGGTGGGGTGTAAAGCAGGTTCAGAGTTTATATATGACAAATATAAGGTTTATATTAGATGTATAGAGGTAGAGAGAGCAGTGCCAGAAACAGTGCATATAGCTCAGTGACGCTAGTAAGACTATTCAGGTATTGGTGGTGAAAACTGGCTATGGGACATGGGATTCTGAATGAAGAGAATTTGTTTGATAATATGGGAAGCTGAAGGAGCAGATCCATTGATTTGGTAGAGAAAAGAATTGCCATATTCTCAAACATTATAAATTACAGTAATACTTCTCCCTGAATATGCACAGAGATGAATTTTTAGCATATATTATTTGTTTTTAAGTCCATAATTGGTTGACTGGACTTTGAAAAATAGACCACTTTTTGCAGGAACTGACAAAGTAAAAAATGCATTTTATGAATACAGAGATAATTACAAATGGGAAAATCTACATTAAAAATACAATATAGGAGAGGGTCTATATCATATCTAACCCAAAAGTCCAAAACACAAAAATAGCGAAGCCAATGGCACATCGATTTTTTTTTCCCAGGGAAAAAAATCGGGCCGTTTTGGGGGCTTTGCTATTTCCTCCACTGTGGTGTGATCTCGGAGTTCGTATATTTAAGTAGGGGGTGTGGGGTGCACAGCCCCCTCATGTTGGGGGTGTGGGCCCCCCACTTTAGTTTTAGTTTAAGGTTTATGTTTTTTTTTTTTTTTTGTTAGGCAACAGCGATTTTTTTTCCCAGGGGAAAAAAATCGCTGTTCTGTGTGTTTGTTATTGTGTGGTTTCAAACTTGTGGGTTTGATATTACATCGTTCGAACTTATACAAGTTCGACAATGTGATATAGACCCTATATGAGACACTGTTTGCAGAATAGACATCTTTTCAATAACAAAACATTAATATCATGCTGGATAACATTTCTGCTTTCATTCTATGAGGAGGTTAATCTCTTTGCTCAGGTCAGAAGATTTAAAATAGGTTCATAGCTAATTACTAGGCTAGCTGCCTTAATGGGCCATTTTAAGCCTAGCCAAGTTCCCTTCAAAGATGAGAATCAAATACTGTACTTTGTGTCTGCAAGTCAAACACCTTAACCATTACAGCAAATCCAGACCAAATCAGATGAGTCTTTAAAATGAGGGGATACGAAATTCAAAATATACCACCTGCATATCTTTGAGAAACACCTTACCTTAAGTGAAACTTTTATTGGCTTCTATTTACTTAACCCAAAATGAGTACAATACAACATTATATTGCAGATCAGCATTCAATACTGACAAACGTTTATTTATATTGCATTATTAGTATTCAGTGAGCTGTGTCCACTGCTTGCTTTTCTCCTGTCCTGCCTGTTCATGACATCTATTTACATTACACTGCAAGATGGTGATTACATGGCTTTTACAACCATGCTTCATCAGAGACTTTCATACCACTCCATATATATTATATTTTATTAGATATCTCTTTTGGTCCTTATTTTTACAGATCATCCCTCTTTTCGAGCGTTCAGGTCAAGGGCACTTTACAGTGTTAGATTAATGATTCTGGTTTCCCTTCAATCACAAGGTGTTGTCCACTGTGATTACAATACTTGTATAATTTACAGAAGCATGAATTGTAAGTAAACTGCATATTTTGCCAAATTGTTAAGTTTATTTCTCTTTCTACTAGTTGTATATCTTCAACTGCATTGACCAATTTATGGGAAGTTTTTGCTATATTAATTATGGAAACCTTGCTCATGCTCAGAAGATTAGCAGATGCATAGATCTATAGGGATGTGTAAGTTCATTGCAACAAGTTACAGTGAAATGTATAGTAAGCAAAGCAATGTCTTTCAGCTTTTCCCATTTAGGGGTCACCACCGCAGATCACCAGTCCACAGATTGATTGGCAGTAGTGTTTTACAGTGTTGAGTTGCCAGGCCAGGACCCAACCTTCACAGAAGGCACACGCATACACACACGCACCTACCTGCATGTCTTTGAAAGTGATTCGACCAAAGGGAGGACATACAGACTCCACACAGAAGGAGCTCCAGCCACAAATCGAACTGGAGAATCTCTTGCTGTGAGGCAACAATGTTAACCGCTGTACCACCGCAACCAGAGTGAAAAGTATAGTAAGATTACTATTTGATAGCTACTCAGAATGATTTCAGTAACAAACAGCCATACTGCAGGCCTTTGAAGAATGAGCTAATGCAGCTGCATAGCAGTCATTACTAGCTGAAGAATGCAGCCATTTCAGACTGGGTAGCATAATATGTCAACAATGGCTTCTGGTGTGCAATGTACAACATTTGTTATTTATTTTTCAGTTACCTATTTATTTATTTATTTTTGAGATTGGACAACCTGTTATCGGGGAAAACAATACCTTAATGCCAGTGGCTCATTAAAGACAGCCACCAGAAGTACATAGAATCAGGGCCTTATATCAAGGAATTTGTCAACTTTTAAATGTATTTAAAAGTGCAGTATGTGAGAAACTGGAGTGATTAAATGTATAGAGATTAGTTATTATGGTACAAATAATGCAGACATGGAAAATATACATGACCCCCCCCGAGATTAAGAAACAATTAACACTGCCTTAAATAAAAAGTGAAAAAAAATTGCTTAAGGAATATCAGTGCTCTTATTTTAGGGATGTTGGTTTAAAATGTATTCATTTAAGGTTTCCTCATATACGTCTGTTAATACATCAATACCTAATACCTACTATAGTACTAGTGGAAAAATTCAAGACCAGTAATCAATGGTCTTTAATGAGTAACTGTTGCAAAGTGTGTTTATTATGTCTTAAACTGCTTGCAATGTAAAATGCCATTTTGCTGCTACCAGAATGACAGGAGTAGAAATTGTACAGCTGTAACAAGCACAATTCATTGTCTAAAATATAAAACTGCTTAAATAAAGAGCTTCAATCAACCTTTATTGTATAACTTTTATATTTGCATAACTGTTTGTAATACCTGTGATGCAAAATGTTTCATTTTGTTTTTTAGCCTGAGTCACGGCTGAAAATGGTCAGCTGACCAGTCCATTCACTGACCAGTCCACACACCTGATAATCAAACAGCAATAAATGAATGAACAATAAAAGTAAATTTTTGATAGAAATGTGTATTCTTCATTTCTTTTGGTTTGTCTGCCAAATTATAAAAGTCTAGTGAACAGTGGGATATATCAGACAGGTTCAGCTGAGTGAATAAAGGTTAAAAAAGACTTCCTTACAGTTACTTGAGATGAAATTGCTCAAGCATCAGTAGCATGTAGAAAAAAATGAAAGGCATAAGACTGTTTGTTTTTCCCATAGGAAATCGCTACCAGTCTGATTTCTAAGTGTATTCTGGCAATGATTCACTCTTTTGGGAGATTTCTCCCTTCTTCAAGTTGGTGCAAATGTGGAGATGGTGTATATCTATCTATCTGTGTATATATATATATATATATATATATATATATATATATATATATATATATATATATATACACACACACACACACACACACACACACACACACATATAAGTTTGGAGGGGGTAGGGATTGCCCCTACATTGAGAGTGTGGGGATGCAGGGAGCATGCCTCCTGCAAGAAAATATCAAAATTGTTTTGTTCACCCTTCTGTATTTCAGGCATTTTTTTTCTGTCCTTTCCGCTCATCAGACTTCAGGAAGTCAGTATTTCATAGTAGAACTGCTAAAATACAAGCAAAATCATTTTGATTGAATACCAATGGATTTGTACAGTTCTGTGAAAGTGGTACATAAAAAATGTACAATAGTGATAGTTAAAAAATGATACACAGTCAGCAAGTATAGGTACATGTACCTTACAAATGACAGTATTTGCTATTGCAGCAAATTTTATTACTTAGCAATAATTCTGGACAGTTTAGCTGCAATGGTAAATAAGTATGTTGTAGTACATGGGACAGCATGATTATGCTACAAAATCAGAAAAAAAGATACATATATAAAGTTATTCTGTAGCACGAGACCTGACAGTAGCAATGCTTTCAGAGGTGTGTAACAATTGTTACACGCCCCTTAAGTGCTGTTATGACTGGATCTCACCCAAGGAACATTCCATCACTCTGAATTGTCCTTGAATATCTTGCATGATATTCTGTTTCTGTAACTAACTTAATTAGAACAATATGTAAAACTTTCCCTGACTTTTTCCTCCAACTATATTATTATGCTGCCTGTGTGACAGCTCTTGTTATTCACTGGATTTTAAAGCTGATAAAACACTTTGTATTTTTTTGTTTTATTTTCATTTTTAACTGGTAGTACATGGAGTAAACAAAGTACCCATGCATTATGAAGAGTTATGTTCGGTTTTACCAATCCCAACCATTTATTATTTGTTCTAGACATGGATGCCTAGATTTACCTCGCAAGTGAATTTTGGCATCCATGTCTCGAACACATAATAAATAATATGATTACAGCTGGAGACCTAATCATGACCCTCTATGTTTCAACAAGCCATGACTTAAGAAATCACAGTTCTTAATGTGAGCTCAATGCAACATGTTGAACTAGCTGCTTTTGAGGAAAAAAAAGCTTTTATTCTACATCTCTTTTAAAACACTTTTCTTCTAAGGTGTGCTTGTATCAGGAATTGGTTGATTTTGTTAGAACATTAGTATGGAATTCAGATTTTCACTTACAAGAGTACTTAGGACTTCACATGACAGAAAACATGATTTATAGTAGCAAACACTGTGAATGGTTTCTTGAAGGTAAACCATAATCATTATTTAATGAACTGTAATGTGTATATTAACAGTAAAGACATAGTTGTTTCTTGCTTGTACTAGCAGTGCATATCAAAATATTCATTTTCTAGCACACCTTTTATCTTGTTCAAGGTTATATGGGAGTGTAAGCCCTTTCTAGCAAACAACAGATACAAGTGCTGGATACGATGCCAGTCCATTGCCATGCACACATTCACTTTGGTACATAGGCATCTTTGATATTTTTTTAGAGGATTACCAGTCTGTCTAGCCTCATGGATTTAGGTTATGAGATGAAACTGTAACCTTTGATGAAAACCCTTGGGATAAACTGAAGACCTGCAAACTCTGCACAGAAGGAACCTCAGCTGTGAGCCCAACCACAGAGCTTAGAAATGTGAGACAGTGCTAACTACTATGGCAATATTTCTTCTCACATTACAATAAGAAATCTGAAATAGTAATTAGTTATTAAAGAGTTCTGTCATGCAGATTCAGGTGTCTTCTTCATGCTTCATTTACATACACTATGATTGAAAGCAAGTCTCATAACCAAACAAAGTGCCTGCATCATCTCTGAAGGCTTTAAAAGCAGCGCAAGTGTTCCATAATCTATTAACAAATTACAGACTTTGATAAGTAAAACCTTTTTTATTTTACGTGGTTGTTGACCAGCATATCAGAATTGTCCCTTTCCAGGTGTGACCCAGGAGCACTTTTTGGTTAAGTGACATGGTCAGAATCACACAGTAGGCAAATGGAGGTAGAAGGAATCAAACCCTGGAACTTGGGCTAAACTGTGACAGCTATTGCCATAATCCTTTAACACATGATAAATGTGTGAAATGTAAAAATACTGCCATAATCCAGTAACACTTAAAGACTGACAATTAAACCATATAACTAAAAATATATTGTATGAGTCCAAACATGCAAGCTCTCCTTACTCTGGAATTCAGAAAGGGACAAAAGATAAAACTTAAATGATAAAGATACTTGAAAACAGAACTGAGACGTCATTCAAAGTGCATCCTGCTATGTCTATTACTATCCCATATTTTTTTAATTCTTTGTCTTGTTTTTCTAGTACTTATTGAATAATCTGCTCCTTGCCAGATATATAAGGCTGTTAGAAACAGGGAGGGCACAGCTTACTTGACCAAGATCGACAATGCATTGCACAATTTTTGATGCAGTAGGCTTCATGTTGTAGGAAAGTAATTTAGCCTTAGCTGGAATACTGTCTCCAATTTAGTTCTAACTGCTGGTGGTAAATTGTGTATATCAGGCAGATTTGGTTCTTTCTCAGAGAATGGTTATACTGTTGAATCACTAGCTGTGAGAAGCATTATGTCTCTTTATCACATGTATCTCTTTAAACCCTGCACAAATACAGAAATTATTTTTACTTGCTGTCTTTGGATGCGGACTAGCAAACAATAATAACAGGATAAAAAATACTGAAGTATCAAGAAAAATACATTTTACATAATGTTTTATTAGGTGTAATGCTGGTGGACTGCCTAATACAATATCCATGCAATTTACCCAGTAAAGCTGAAACGCTACAATTGTTTTCTAAAGAAAAAGGTTAGGTCCAACTCATACAATGTATTTGTAGTATTCAGGGTTATTTCTTCAACAGCAGGACAAAAGGAATATGTTCACAGTTTTCTTAGCTGCCCCCTGGAGTAAACACAAAATTCCTTTGGTGCTTACTCACACAAGTGTATCTTTCATGGATAATGACAGTCTGGTTAAATAGCTATGAAAGAATGTCCATGGCAGTTAGGAAAGCATGGGCTACATGTCAACAATTTATTACATCCCAATGAAAGCTGGAGGAGGAAACTGGTGAAGGAGGAAAAACACTTTACATGAAGATATGAATTAGCTGTGGTAAAGTCCATGAGGACTGAAATGGGAAAATAAAATGCAACGTTTGTAAAAGGATTTATTTATTTGCAAACCATTTAAGAGGACTGATCATAATGAGCTTTTTCAGCCATGGCTCATGCAGGTGTCATTCAAAACACTGAAGCCCAGGTTATTGTGCCTTGCATTTGAGCCAAGCTTTATAAAAGTATGATGATAACATTTAAACCTATAGTCACAAACACAGATTTTAGAGACCAGCAAGTTATATAGGACAATTGTTTTGTTTCTGCCCTGAGGCAAGGTCAGTTTGGGATTAGAATAATATATAGCTTGCTGGTGCACAGACCTCATGTGTGTGTGTCGAATGTGAATGAGAAATCACATACAAAAAGTGTCTAGGCTAAATTGTAAATACACTGTGTACTTGTGACTTGTTTAATCTTGGTGAGGTGGGTTCTTGAAGTTCTGAGATATGGAAAACTAGAGTCAGAAAACTATGCATCAGCATCTCCACAATACACGTGAGAACACTGTTTCTGGATATTATATAGTTTGACAATATGCTGACGATGAAAAGGTTAGAGCATCAGAACTAGAATTACAGAATAATGAATATCACTTTTCAGAAATAAGATTATTGTAAATTGTGATGTCTTTGCTATAATTGCAGACTGTCAATATTTCACGTGTTTTCCAGACATATGGGAGGTAAGCCAAGCAACTGAAGCAAACCTGTGGTGGATATTTTATGACAATGTCAGCTTTACATGGCAGTGATTGTATTTAGATCACATGTTCTGATATGTTTTCCATGTTTGTGGTAGAGGGCTATGCATGATTCCTACTTGTCTAGTACTGCTTTGCAATAAAAAGTGGGAGTTGTTCCCACTGTTGTGCCATCATGGAGTTAAAATACATAAGTAAGGAGTGTGGGGAAGGCAAAATACCCACATAAAGGATGCAAAGGCCTCTCCCAGCAAAATGTTGTTGTCTGATTGAATTTACATCACCATTTAAATTTTTCCCAGCTTTATTTAGTTGGCAGTATTTGTATAAGCACATGCACATCAGCCATTTAGCTTAACTAGATTATGATAAAATGTTATGGCATAAAGGAAAGGCATATAGAACCAAATGTATCACTTGTTCTTTATGAGAATACTACCAGATTGTGTAAGAACTTGACACTTAGAACAGAACGTCATATATTTATTTACATGATAGTTCTCTCACACACTGTTTTAAAAGAAAGAAATAAGAAAGTTCATTGCCTTCTTAACATCAGAAAGCAAACAATTTGGGTAGCTGAACCTAGTGAGGAAATGCATGGCCTCCAGGCATATGGTTAGCCCTGGGCTTATTTAGGTTGACTGTCCTATTAGCAGTACGCTATAGGTTGTAGTGTTACTCCTCATTTCATGGCTAGCGGCAAAAGAAGAGCATGAGTCGCTAAACAAAAACACAGAAACAAAACAAGGCAAAGTCCAGTCTCCTTCTGGTAAACAGTCACTGAGCTCCGGTTATAAACATGCCATGATGTTCCCCTTGAAGTTAGTATTAATTCACATGTTTTGTTCAATGACTATTTTTGCTAGAACCAGAAGAAACAAATGGTAGGCCGTACTTCAGCTAGGGTAGAAAGGCTCCCTTGCCAATAGTCGGTCTAACTCTGTGGCTCAAGACAGAGATATCTTACAGTATAGTTTAACTTGACTGTTTAATTTCTCATGAAGTAGCTGTACATGGTGTCAGAATAAAAAAAATGTGGTGCAGCCTAGCACGTTAATAGCAGAATTTGGGCAAAACAAATCCCTGAATCAATGAAGAATTTGCTCTAGCTGCTTAGGGTGGCACCAGTTTCAATTTTTGAGGTGCATACCTGGATAAGACCCTACCCAAACTATTCACTAAGGAAGCTGAAGTCCCTTTCATGCTATTTTGTCTTGTGAAGGATGTAGAGACTACAAGGTCAGTGTCACATAAAGTGATGAGAAACACAAATCAGTGATGTCTACAGACAGATGAATGAGGCAGAAGAAAGGAATAAACAGTAGAAAGCCCAGAGCTGAAAGATGTAGGACATCAACCAAAACTTGGTATGCATATGACAGCATATCATTGATGTTAACATTACAAAAGGCCTCCAGACATAAATTTGTAGAATCACTGACTTAGACATGAGGTAAAAGCTTTCTTTGAGATCTCCAGAAGTAGTAGTATTTAGTCCAAAGTGCTAAATGTTCATTTTACATCATTGACAATGGTAACTAACACATGACCCTTACTCATATTTTTAAGGATATAAGACAGACGTGGTTGTTAGGCTATACCCTTAGCCATGCTGTCTCCTTCAAAGGATAGTATATTTGGTTATATTTGCCAAGAGCTGGTTTGTCAGTATCTTTTACAATATTTTAACTAGGCCTGTGTATAACTAGATTACCATAAAGTGGATGCAAACTGCTTTATCTCTATGGTGTTGATGTTATTACTAGCTTGCATAAGCACTCTGACCTGCTAATGCATCAGTCTGTTAAAGGAGAATATCATTTTATTGGAATGTCTGAAGGCATAATATCTGTAGCAGGAGAAACATTTTGTGGCAGAGCATAAACCCTAATACAGAAGATAAATTGTCAGGTTACTCTTAGGTTACCAAAAAGGTACAGCATATGGTGGCAAGTATGTAACATATATCAGATTGCCCACATGATGTTTGGCCTTCCAGCAGGACCCACAAGGTTTAGTGATAAGTCTTGGCTTGTTAATATTTAAGCTAATTAAACCTGTGCTGTCTGCATTTTATCTAGATTTCCCTTAGTACATGTATGAAAACTTTGTTCAACCTAGCACATCATATGGTCTTTCACATTATCAAAATTATTATTCCAGGGATAAAAATCCATAGGGATATTCTGGGGTGACTGTCTGTCACCACTGCTCTTTTGCCATTCCCTTAATCCATTAAACTGTCTGTTTAACGGATTAGGTCATGGCTATAATTTGGCTCCCAGTAAGCAACAAAGTGTAAAGACTTCTCATCTTCTCTTTGTCAATGATTTAAAACTGTACAGCTCATCAGATGAAGAATGGAATGGACAACTGCAAGTAGGCAAAACGTTTTCAGATGATATAAGAATGTCATTTGGTCTTGATAAATGTGCAAATGTAACCTTTAAAGCAGGAATGCTGCAGCACCAAAAAAAAACATCAGTTTGGGACAAGAATGTGATATAATAGAACTTGAGCAACAGGGAGTGTATAAATATTTGGGAACTGATGAAGGATCAACAATAAATATGAACAAATGCAAATAAAACTTTGTAAGGAATGTATTAGAAGACTTGAATTAATCCTGAAAACAGTGTTGACGTCTAGGAACAAAATTCAAGCTGTAAACCAATTTGCTATTCTTGTCCTAAGTTACAGTTTTGGAGTGACTGACTGTCCCCAAAAGGTGTTAGACAGATTAGACAGGAAAGCAAAAAGGATGCTTCATGCTCATCAAATGATTTATAAAAATCAATGCATACCACCATTATATATTCCCCATTACAAAGGAGATATGGGCCTCCATGAAATTGATTATATGTATAGATCTGCAATCGTGGTACTGCATACATATCTGATAACCTCACAAGACCCAAACATAGTGTATGTTTTGAAACATGAGGAGAACAAGTTTAAGATAACTTCCCTGCCTAGTTTAGCAGAAGCATATTGGCATCAAGTGAGAATTGAAATCAAACCAGAAGTAGATAAAAATCAGGCAGCAACTGAATGTGCTAAAAAACAAAAGAAGGAATAAAAGGTGACGGATCAGATGAGAAGGCAAGAAATGTGGAAATTGCGTAAATATAGTTGCAAGTATAGAAAACTCCTGGAAGAACCTCATGTTGATCAGGATCAAATGCAGGAATGGTTAAGGAGAGGCGAATTCAAACCAAAAGATGAAAGGTTAATACTGGCAGCCCAAGATAGTGGGCTACGTACACATTGGTTTACAAAACCCATTGAACATTTAGGAGAAACAGACAAAAGTAGGTTCTGAAAAGAGAATTGTAAACAATTGCACACCTTGCTGCTGGTTGCGATATACTAATAGCAGAAGGACTGTATACTGAAAGGCATAATAATGTGGCAAGTTTGTTACACTGGGGATTGCGCACATTATAGTATTGAAGTAGCTGAAATACACTGGAAACATGCGCCACAAAACATCATAGAAAATGTGGAAAATGATGGTTTACATCACATGGGATCACCCATTACCAACCATTCAAAAGACAGATGTGAGAAAACCAGATATAGTGTTCCATGAAATGAAGACAAAAATAGTACCGGTCAATGAAATCACTACACCCAGTCACTACAGTGTCTTGCATGCAGAGAGACACAAAGTCAAAATATATCAGGATTTGCAGTCACAAATTAGAGCAATGTGGAAGAAAGACACCCAGCCAGTTCCAATAGTAGTAGGAACAACCTGTCTTATAAAAAATAATCCATAATTATATTTCGATATGTTAACAATACATGCAACTCCATATGAACTGCAGAAGGAGTCATTACTGGGCACACTGTGGGAGCTGCGAAGAGCACTTCTAGCTGACATCAAAGACTGAAACAATACTAATTTCATGAACTTTAATCATACTTTGACTTAGGAATGGGGTCCATTCCTGTCATGGTATTAAAAACCCAAAAGATTTGGAGAAATTAAAAATTCAAAATGTTTTAATATCATTTTATTGCTAACTGCTTACCTGCTTCCTGCATTCGTCCTCTCCCAATCTGTTGGATCCTTGCTCCTCTGTGGGGTGAAAGATGATCAAGGGAGATCATCAAGTTTATTTTCCCCTGTAAACTGACTTCTCCCCTCAGTAAAATGAGAGCCTGAACATTTCCTGCACATGCACAATGAAAGTTATTACAAGGACATGGCTTGAAAAAGCAAAGGTTATGTCCCCACCCATCTGTTGACTGCAATATACCTTTCTCTGCAGAAGTTGCTGGTATTGTAGGATCCTGACTTTTTCCTTCAGGAGAATGGGCTAGATTTCAGTTGGTACTCACTCGCAATCTCCTACCCCTTTTCCACCACAAGAGCTCTTAATTGATCTCCGGTCTTTAAGGTTTTAGCCTGGACTTCATCTGTATATGTCAAATATCTTGGGACTCAACCCATTTTTTATTTGTATGACTGAACAGTTGCTTCTATTTCTTGTTAAGCTACTTCTGCTGTCCTCCTTTTACTCCTCTGATGATTTGCAGGACGTATTTGTCCTGGATATGTCCTGAGGATATGTCAGACAGTTACTCAATATGCTAAAGACTGACGTAATATCCTCACATGAGATCACATTCTAGTCAGTGGCATCCAGGTTTTGTAAAGAGTCCTACTCAGCATGGAGAACAGGATTTCCTATATGTGGCAGCACGTGGAGGTAGCCTACCTACTCTACAGCCAAAGCTTTATGGAAGTAGACTGGTCACTAAAATGGGGTAGAAGTATAACCACAATAGGTCTGTCCATCACATTAGTTTTAACCAGATCAGTAGAGAATGACTACAATTATAAAATTAATCTGTGTGGACTCCTCCATAACTGGACATACCTAGAGTCTTTAAAGAGTTGGTGGCTGAGCTAAGAGCTCACTCCACCCAAAAAAAAAAAAGAAAACTACTGCTAAAGTTACCAGTTAATAAGACATTGCTATTACTAGCTCACAGACACAACTCTTCAAGACACTTTCAAATTTGTAGACTGAGGGTTAACCAAACTCAGTGAAGAATCTTCTAACATAATTTATTTGCAGATTGGGAATTATTTATCTGTGGTCTGACAGACACTCATATTTGAGCATTTGACACTTTTTGTAGACACACACACACACACACACACACACACACACACACACACACACACACACACACACACACACACACACACACACACACACACACACACACACACACACACACACACGCACACACACACACACACACAAAACTCTACCCTTAATTGTTTTCAAAAGTCTGCCCAGTCTGCATTAATGAAACTGCAAATGGAGATGGGTTGAAAGGTGCATCTACTTTAATCCAGGTTTCACAATGCCTGGGGTGTCCAATTTATGCTTATCCAGTCATGAATCCTTATCATCACATCTTAAAGTGGATTATTTCATGTTTAGAAGGGAGCTGTGGGGGGGGGTGCAATTAACTGGATTCCAAATACCCTGCTGCATGTATCCAGTGTCGGGGTTCATATCACTATACTTTGAATACACTAGAAAACTCAAAATCAAAGGTTAGAAAACAGGGGCCTTACGATGCAATAGCTGTATACCATAACTGATAACCAAATGACCAATGCATCTAGGAAAAGAAACAATGTGTTGCATAACTAACTGTTCTGGTATAGTGACATAGTAAGACATCTGGATTCCAGGGTAAAATGGAATGTAAACATTCCCCAATGACAGTAGGCATCTGGATTTATCTTCCTCTGAGGGAGATGGGATTTCTTATCCTGTCAGTTGCAGAAAAACACAAAAAAAAGAAGGATACGTAGAAGATTCATAATTTATCTCAGCAAGTCATGTTACCTAGTCATTTGAGGTTGTCTGTGACCTTGTGCAGTTTGATAAGAAAAAGGAAGAAGGCAGCAGAGAATAAGAAGCAAGCACACAGCGGACAATAACTAGAGGGGAAGTAAAACTCTTCAGGGGATGATGTAATAGCAGTGGACATCAGGAGTAACTAAAGCACGGAACTACTCCAGAGAGGAAATCTTCTGAGGCTGCCAACAGCTAGTACGGAAGGGGAAGAAAACCAGCCATGCAGAAGGACTATTATTTGCACTTGATAACTAGCAAGACTCGGCAAAAACATGATCTGATGGCTGTTACTCAAACTAACAGAAAAAACAACAGGGGGCTATAGTATGTAAAATGCTAACTAGAATGTTTATGCTCTATCATTTAGATTATACAATGACTGGCCATTAACATTTGAAAACAAGCACGCTGATTGGCCAGCCCAACCAGTGTTCCCATTGTAAATCTAGCATATACCGATGGAAAAAAGTCCCGTCACCTGGACTTTCTTCCATTAATATATGCTACCAAAATTTTACTTCTCTTTTGGCATTATTGTATTGTATATCAGTGATCACTTTAACGGTCACAGTGGTGCAGCGGTAGCGTTGTTGCCTCACAGCAAGAGGTTCTCCTGTTCGATTCTTGGCTGGAGTGCCTTCTGTTTGGAGTCTGCATGTCCTCCCTGTGGTCAAGTGGTGTTTAAAAGACATGTGAATGAGCATGCCTTCACTGAAGGTTGGGCATCGGGCTGGCAACTTGGCACCATAAAAAAAATCTACTGCCAATTATTAGCGGACTAGAGTACCGCTCTGGTGACCCCTAACCGGAAAAAGCTAAAAAGACAAACAACATATCAGTGATCACTTTGTTTCATTTAAAAAAAAAATTACAAAAACCAGAGACTTTAAACTAGCTAGAGAGATGGGACAGAGAAAAATAAAAGGATAATGAAGTATGTTGTCGAAAACTAGCAAAATGTACTTGATTATCCTTTTATTTTCTCTGTCCCGTCTTTACTGTACGTTGAAAGTCTCCCAGTTTCTTTTTTTAATTAAAAACAAAACAAAAAAGCAATGGAGATCTTCCTTTCTCCATTGCTTCCTTTACACAGCACTGATGCATTGCATAAGCATGGGAACAAAAATCCCATACATGTGTGAAGCACATTAGGAAAGCCCCAGTATACCGGGGAAAAACAGGAAAGGGCAGCACGGTGCCATTATACAAGGACATTAAGAAAAGTAACTAATACAGCTGGGTGTGGGTAATGCTGGATTTACCCACGGTTGGCTTTGTTCTGTCACTTGTGCTTTAGTAAGAGAATTAAAGTGGAAAGTTTCATGATCTGCTTTAGATATGTTGGAATGGTGATCCAGAGTTTAGATGCGCAATGGGAATATCGTGAGTCACCTGTTGAGTTACTAGACTTTGTTGTGATTAGTAAGAGTTAATTGGTTAAGCGAAGGTCTCTACGAGGAGAGCAGTGTTGCAGGGTGTCTTTTAGTGCTGAACATTTTTCTGTCACATGGATAAGATTATGTGCAGTAATAAGTGTTAAATGGGTTGTTCAAACCAGTTTTGTTATTTCAGGCTTCTGCAATGATAAGTCCTATATGTAAGACTGACAGCAGATTTGACTACTTTATTTCAACAGGTGGAAAATTTAGCTTTAAGTCCAGCATTTAGGTTGGAACAAGGTAGATGGATGCTAGTGTTTACTGTGGATCATATGTCAGGTAGGGATTGGTACTGATCCCCAAAGAAACTTTTCACTGAAACACAAACAGCCGGGCATACTTCCGTGAAAGTGCTTTTTACTGAAAAAACACTTTTGTGGAAGTATGCCTGCAGCTAGATGGAGTCGTCGGGGAATGACTGTTGCAGAGATCATACTACAGTGCAGTTAAGGGAATATTCTCTTTTCCTCACTGTAGTGCGATCTCGGAGTAAGAATATTAAAGTGGGGGGCTGGGGGTGCAGCGGGGCTAGCCCCCCTGCATAAAAGTAGATTTATTTTTAACACACTTTAACAAAATCGCTTTTTCACTTAAAGCGCTTTTGTTAAAGTGTGTCCGGTAATTGTGGATTCGGACTATTGAACTTTCATTCAATAGTCCTTGGTCCGTCAGGTAGTGTTTGGTTCTGTATTAGCAGCTGAGTTTCAGAAATGTTTTTTAATGGCTTGCAATGTGTGCTGGTCAGATTTGTGGTTAGTGTCAATTAGGATGTTCAGATGTTTTGTATGGATTACAGTTCCAGGTTTTGTGTTATTGGATAAGGTTATTTGAAATATGTTCTTCCATTTTAGTATTGTCAAGGAGATAACAGCATGTGTTTTTTTTTTTTAGATTTTAAAGCAGACTTGTATCTTTTAGCCAAATTCCACTAGCAGTGAATGAATTTCAGTTGTTGTCCTGAAGTGTTAGTAGGGTTGGGGCTGTATACAGTATATAAGGACTCGGTCATCAGCATATTGATTTATATCAGCAAAGTTGCTGGCAGTATGTAATTTGTTTATAAAAATATCGAATAAGACCAAACCTAATATTAATCCTTATGGGAAGCGAACAGTGTGTGGTGGGAAGACTGAAAGATTTTATTTCTGTTTGACAGCTTGATGCCTGTCAGTCAGATAGCTATGGAACCATGACAGAGAGAGCTGGGTGAGGCCAAGGGAATGAAGTTCAGTAAGAAGATGTTGGTTTTACACTGAGTCAAATGCTTTTGATAAATCTAAAAGTAGTAAAGATACCAGGATGCCATCATTCCTATGTTGGTTTATGATTTCAGTGAAGTTGAGGGGAGCAGTGGTAGGACTATGGTGAGGTCTAAAACCTTGCTGGGTTTTGGAGAGAAGGATTTTAGAGTTACTGTAATGTACAAGTTGAGAGTCAGTGGATTTTTCTAGTATTTTGGACAGAGGGGATTGTGTGGGGATAGTATGGGGATAGTATGATAATAGTATGAGGATAGTATGATAAGACTATGAGGATAGTATGGGGATAGTGTGAGGATATTATGGGAATAGTGTGGGGATAGTATATGGATAGTATGGGATACTATGGGGATAGTATGGAGATAGTATAGCAAGTTTATAGTTGGAAAAGTCTGTTGATGTACCACCTTTGCAGAGTGGTATATAGGATGGGTATATCTCTCAGATATGGATACATTTACCAGTATTTATTGGTATTGTGTCAGCGGTGTTAGAAGCAGAGGGAGAGGATATGGTGGTTTGCTAGGATGTATTAATTTGTTTAGTGATGACCAAAAATATTTTGGATTTTTTTTCTGGTGTTTATATTGGAGTTTGTTTATATACTTTACTGATGAAAATCAGGCACAGTTTTCTGGTATCATGACCACATTTAAACCTTTCCTTGTGCAGGTACACCGGACCATCTAAGTCACATATATGAAAACACTAAGAAATACTTAGTGTGATGTAATTGCTGAGCATATGCAAGTATACTTAGTAAACATCTACAATGAAGTGCCATTGGTTACTGCCCCAAGGTAACAGCATTAGGTGTACACTAAAGTGTTCAAATGACAGTGACTTTATAGCAGATTACATGTAATGTATAATGTTTACAAATGAAAATATGTCAGTATGGTTTGTTTTCATTTATATAAATGCATGATTGCCAATGTCATAAGTAATAATTCCATAAAGATATTTCTAGTTTAAAAAAATGTACAGCTTGGCATAAATGTAGGTTTAGCAATTTCCAGCACTATGTAATACACACATACACACACACACACACACACACACACACACACACACACACACACACACACATTCATAGACAAGCATAAACACACACACACGCGCACACACACACACACACACACACACACACACACACACACACACACACACACACACACACACACACACACACACACACAGTTATAGAGATTAACTTAATACAAGAGGTTTTGAAATCATTTAAGCACCCATGATCTCAATCACAGCTGCTTAATAGATTACCAACATTGCTTGAGGCTGTAAGCACCAATTGGCTCTTGCATCCCATGAGACAACTCACCTCTGACTGAAGAAATTGCATAATTGAGATTGTGCCTGCCTAAAATATTACACAATGTGTTTGCATAGACCAATCAGAAATTCTCGTACTGTGAGAATCATGCCCCCTAATTGTTTGAACCCAGGGTTGCCACTGCGTTTGCCTCACCCTGTATCTTGATACCTTGCTCACATAGATTTGATTTAACTTTATTTTCTACTTCCAGCAACTGAATTTCCATGCCTGCCTCCTCTTGAGCAATTGACCCTCATATGATGCTGACCACAGCCTCATTCAGAATTTATAGGTTAAGGAGATTGTTGTTGATTGAGTTAAATTCATTACTACTCAAAATCAAATCACCTAGTCTCACTGCCTCAAAGAACTTGTCAAATAAGTACATCTGCCTCAGCATGAAAATGTTGGCAATGTCCATCATGTTTTGTGTTCACAACAGTATTAGGAAAAGAGTGGTTTCATAAATCTAGAAAGTAGTAATTATCATTCCCATATACAAATAAAGACCCCAAATGTGCCAAGCATCTATAACGCTATTGCTTTACATAACCACCTGGTTAAAGTTTTGGAAGCTTTGGCATTCAAATAGCTCCACACATCCCTTACTAGGAATATCTTTGTTATTAGCTCCCAAAATAGACTCCAGAAGGATTACGGTATTTATATTGCCTTCTTTACAGTATCTGAGATTATGATAACCTGACTTAAGGGCAGTCAGATTTGTACAGCTCTAGACGTAGAGTTGTCTATGCCATTAATTATGATAAATCACACTTTAGCTTTTTTTTACTTTTTTGTATTGGTTATAGTCTGAGTTGTACTTCTGTTTCTGAACTTGCTACACAGTAAGACAAATAGAATAAAATAAGGCCATCTATCATATGTTTTGATGACGGGGTAGTACAGAAAAACATATTTTCTTTATCACCTGCACTTCTCAGTAACATTATGTAGAGGCTTTTTCACTGTCTTTGCTTATTCTAGGATGCAGATGGCCCTATTCCTCTCTCCATAGGTGACTGTAGCTATGGTAAAAGCTGATATGGTCTCAGAATTCCATAAACAAGAACTGGATGATGGGGTATGAACTTAGATACTGCTAAAAAGCAAGATAACCCTTTCCTGTGGTTCAAAAAATACTTAGAGTGTGGTTTGACATCTCATTCAAGTTCCCTATTTAAATTGGACATAGCCATCATCATCTTCTTTCGGCTGTTCCCGTTACAGGTCCCAATAATGGATCATCTGTTTCCATTTCTTCCTGTCCTCTGCATCTTGCTCTGTCACACCAACCACCTGCATGCCCTCTCTCACCACATCCATAAACCTTATCTTAGGCCTTCATCTTTTCCTGTTACCTGGTAGCTTCATCCTTAGCATCTTTTTCCCAATATACTCAGCATCCCTCCTCAGCACATGTCCAAACCAATGTAATCTTGCCTCTCTGGCTTTGTCTCCAAACCTTCCAACCTGGGCTGACCCTCTAATATACTTATTCCTAATCCTGTCCACTCGTCACACCCAGTGCAAATCTTAACATCTTTAACTCTGCCACATCCAGCTCTAACTCCTGCCTTTTTGTCAATGCCACTGTCTCCAACCCATATAACACAGCTGGTCTCACTACCCTCGTGTAGACCTTCCCTTTCACTCTTACTGGCACTCGTCTGTCACAAATCACTCCTAACACTCTTCCCCACCCACTCCATCCTGCCTGTACTGTCTTCTTCACCTCTCTTCCAGACTCACCATTACTCTGAACTATTGATCCCAAGTATTTAAACTCATCCACCTTCACCACCTCTACTCCTTGCATCCTCACCATTCCTCTATCCTCCCTCTCATTCACACACATATATTCTGTCTTAGTCCTGCTGACCTTCATTCCTCTTCTCTCTAGAACATATCTCCATCTCTCCAGGGTCTCCTTCACCTGTTCCCTACTCTCACTACAGATCACAATGTCATCTGCAAACATTATAGTCCATGGGGACTCCTGTCTGATCTCATCTGTCAACCTGTCCATCACCATTGCAAATAAGAAAGAGCTCAGAGCTGATCCTTGATGTAATCCCACCTCCACCTTAAACACATCCGTCACTCCCACCGCAGACCTCACTGCTGTCACACTACCCTTGTACATATACTGTACCACTCTTACATACTTATCTGACACTCCCAACTTCCTCATACAATACCACAACTCCTCTCTAGGCACCCTGCCATATGCTTTCTCTAAGTCTACAAAAACCTAATGCAACTCCTTCTGACCTTTTCTGTACTTCTCCATCAACACTCTCAGAGCAAACATCACATCTGTAGTGCTCTTTCCCAGCATGAAACCGTACTACTGATCACTAATCATCACATCCTTCTTAACCTAGCTTCCATTATTCTTTACCATAACTTCATGCTGTGACCGATCAATTTAATAACCCTCTGTAGTTACTACAGCTCTGCACATCACCCTTATTCTTAAAAATCGGTTCCAAAACATTTTTCTCCATTCTTCAGGCATCCTCTCACTTTCCAAAATTTCATTAAACAATCTGGTTAAAATCTCCACTGCCATTTCACCTAAACACCTCCATGCTTCCATAGGTACGTCATCTGGACCAAAAGCCTTTCCATTCTTCATTCTCTTCATAGCTATCCTTACTTCCTCCTTGCTAATCCATTGCACTTCATGATTCACTATCCCCACATCATCCAACCTTCTCTCCCTCTCATTCTTTTCATTCATCAACCCCTCAAAGTACTCTTTCCATCTGCTCATCACACTCTCCTCGCTTGTAAGTATGTTTCCCTCATTATCCTTTATCACCTTTACCTGCTGCACATCTTTCCTAGCTCGGTCCCTCTCCTCAACACACTCACTTGTGAGTATGTTTCCCTCATTATCCTTTATCACTTTTACCTGCTGAACATTTTTCCTAGCTCGGTTCTTCTGTCTAGCCAATCGGTACAGGTCCTTTTCTCCCTCCTTAGTGTCCAACCTTTCATACAACTCTTCATATGCCTTATCCTTAGCCTTCGCCACCTCTCTCTTTGCCATGCACCTCATCTCCTTATATTCATGTCTACTTTCTTCATCTCTCTGACAATCCCACTTCTTCTTTGCCAACTTCTTTCTCTGTATACTCTCCTGTACTTCCTCATTCCACCACCAGGTCTCCTTTCCATCCTTCCTCTGTCCAGATGTCATACCAAGCACCTTTCTAGCCGTCTCCCTTACTAGCTCTGCTGTAGTTACCCAGCTATTTCGTAAATCTTCACTGCCACCCACTGCCTGTCTTAACTCTTCCTTGAACTCCACCACACAATTACCCTTTTTCAATTTCCACCATTTGATCCTTGGTGCTGCCCTTACACTCCTCTTCCTCTTCTTGATCACCAATGTCATCTTACAAACCACCATCCTATGCTGCCTAAATACACTTTCCCTGCCACCACTTTATAGTCTCCAATCTCCTTCAAACTGTCCCTCCTACATAAGATATAATCCACCTGTGTGCATCTTCCTCCACTCTTGTATGTCACCCTATGCTCCTCCCTCTTGTTAAAATACATATTCACCACAGCCATGTCCATCCTTTTCACAAAATCCACTACCATCTGACCTTCTGCATTCCTTTGTTTAACACCATACCTACCCATCTCTTCCTCATCCCCTCTGTTCCCTTCACCAACATGCCCATTGAAATCTGCTCCAATCACCACTCTCTCTCCCTTGGGTACAGTCATCACCACTTCATACAACTCAGTCCAAAATTTTTCTTTCTCGTCCATCGCACACCCAACTTGTGGAGCATATGCACTAACAACATTCATCATTACAGAAAGTGAAAAATAGGTTTGAACCAACGAAATGAAGTCACCGACCTCAGTACCTTTGGGCTCGAACAGGACTGTAGTATAAGTTAGCAAGAATGAACCACAAAGCTAACTCTGTAGCAACAAATGTTTAATCCACAATGCTCATACAAAGATGAGCATTGTGGATTAAACATTTGTTGCTACAGAGTTAGCTTTGTGGTTCATTCTTGCTAACTTATACTACAGTCCTGTTCGAGCCCAAAGGTACTGAGTTCGGTAACATTCATCATTACACCATCAATTTCCAGCTTCATAAACATCACTCTATCCGACACTATTTTCACCTCCAAAACACTGACATAGAGTGAGATACTAAAATCAGCTACGAGCATATTATTTCTGAAAATGTTATGAGCAAGTTTCATGTGCAGTAAAGAAGGCTAGATGAACTTTATAGTTTGTTAATATGATGGCAAGGTCTGTATATCACTGGAATCCTACAGTGAGCTAAAGACTTTTCTTTGACAGTACTCTATAAACAGCTCTAAATATTTCTACAATTAGTAAATTAAAGAACATTTTATCTTTATAGCAACCAGTGACCCATTCCTAAATTATCACATCTCATGCCTTTCCACTTTTCTTGCTGAATTTTCATTGCATTTTAACAGTTTGCTTCTGCAGTGCATCTTGTGTTCACTTTGCTAAAGACAGTGCCATCCGCCAAACTGGCAGCATATTTTTTCACCACCTACCACTATCATTTTAAATGTGCCTTTTTGGACTTATTAATAATGTTTTAATTACATTGGAAAGACAACACTTACCTGTTTTGTTTTTAAGCATTTATAGCCCACCCAGTGTATTCATTATTAGGGCTAGCTGCATGCAGAATAATTATTTTGCGATAATAAAAACTTCATTTATAGCAGCAACTTTTCTTATAGCAGGAACATTCATACAGTGATCTTTTTTAATGCACAAAGACACCAAAATGACATTTGACAACCTTTATTCATTTCAAATATAACTTTATTACATTATTTCAAATGTTAATTGTAACACGAATGACCTTGTCAACACAACACATAAAATCCTTTTAACATACATCAGGGCAACATATCCCACTCACCCTGCACAAATAAGCAATGTCCATATCTTTGCTCACTTATTCTTATTAATCAAGCAGCATCCTACCATTCACTTTCATGCCCAAAACACATTGCATTAACAGCCAACACCAAGAGGAGGAACAGATGAGGGACAAGCCTCCCCCTCTTCTCTACCCAATACCCACCTCCATAACCATACCAAACAAATTAAACAAAAGAAAAAAGGGGTGGGAGAGCGGGTTCCAAATTCACACCAAATGTGATTCCTCTTCCCAGTTACACTCCTATAAAACACCTACGTCACACCGTACATCTACCTCATTTTCTCTAAAGTCCTCTTACCAAATTAATCCTCCCTTTCCCAAAATCTGATCAAACCTATTTATATTCCTTAATCTTAACTACCTTCCCCAGCAAAACTCCCACCCCACACCCCCCATTTAACTCACTCTAACCCTTGCCAAAGATTCCCCTGACAAATTGGTTTGTTCCCAAACTTAATTTGTTCTGGTCTCCTTCAATAATATGCAGTAGCACCAAAATGACATTTGAAGACCTTTATTAATTTCAAGCATAACTTTATTACATTGTATTAATTGTAACACTAATGACCTTGTAACCACAACATGTAAAATCCTTATAATATTCATCAGGACAGCTTATTTCACTCACCATGCCCATATCACCCATGTCCATATTTCTGCTCATGTATTCTTATCAATCAAGCAGCATCCTACTGCTCACTTTCTTCCCCAAAACTCACCAAAAGGGGAACAGAAGAGGAACAACCTTCCCCTCTTATCCACCAACCAGCCTGAACACAGGTTGTCCTCCCCCCTCCTACAAAAGAACTTTTCACCAAACCTTCTAAAAATAAACTTAAATGTATATTAAACAAATCTAAACCAAACTCATTCAAGTGCACTCCATCGGATCTAAACCAAACTGAGTCCCTGTCATCAAATTCCCTATGATCTATTGTATACATGCCCAATGTCCCCAACTGCCATGCCATCCTATAGGTAATAAACCTCCATGCATGCTCCAGAGCCTTATAATTAACATCATTCCTCCAACACAACACAGTACTATCTTCGACCATACAATGCATGTGTCTAGATATAATGTCTGCTACATAACCAGATCCTCCCTTATCCTATCCACCAACTGCTTCTTAGGAATTATTCCCAAATCATTACCAGCCAAATGCATCACAAATATTCTAAAAAAACCCATCCAAAAGCATACCCCTTTAATTTTATCCATAGGGTGAGTCCACCTCAGACCTCTAATCCCATGCAGACTAACTGTTCATCTCAATTGACACAAACTCAAGTCCTTTTCATCCATCTTAACTGCTGTCTTCTTTACCACCCACTGAATATACGAATGGCCGCAGATGACAATCTCCTTTCCTGAAAGACAAAAAATAAATAAATAAATAATAATTATCAATTGAATTCATTACCTAATATAAGATAAAAAGGCATTTGAAGATCACCTCCCTACTGTCTGGGTGACCTCAATGGATCTGCCTTGTCTTGCCAAATGTAAAGCCCTACCAATATAAGAAAATGAGTGGAAAACCTCTCATACAGAAAACCCATACAATGCAGTGCCCTTATTATTACATGTACAAACTGATTACCTGTTACCACCTTACCCCCTGTCAGCTGAAAAACCAACTCATGAGGGCTCCTCAAGTGTCCGCATCATTTCTGCAGTTTGATCCACCAGACAAAGCCCGTCACTCCTATCTTTCCCAATAACTATCTATTTGCCCTTACCTAACTGATCCTGTTTAGACCTATGTAACCAAATGTACACTGACACTGGAAAAACCATAACATCTTTCCAAACTAATGACCGTAACAGCTCTGACACCCAGAATGCCCCAAAATACATCCATAAAGACAAAGTAACCCATGAAACATAATCCACTGACTCACCTACCACTAAAGCTAAATGTTTCAATAATTCTTTCAAAACGTGTCTCATCAGCAGCCAGCCCATATCCATATTCACACTACCCACTCTACCCCATCCTCTCAATATACACCCCACCATTCAGGACTGTAAAATCATGAGGCACAGCCATATTAATTGCAGTCAGGTCCACCCTAACAGATTACACTGCCTTACCCTGCCCCCAAGCCTGAGACAAGTATCACAATAATAGTTCCTCCGACCAAACTTCCTTGTCCGCAGGCAACTGAAAAATAAATTTATCAAAATCATCTAATGCTCTGCCATAAGCTCTCCTGGTAGATGCCGCCCAAGACTGCTATACCAACCTCCTGATTACGTCAACCCAAGATGCCACACCTCATCTGGCAACACTATCAGCTCTTCCTCTGCCCCTGGGGCCAAACTGTCGGAACCTGGAAAACTGAAATCGAGACAAACTGTCAGCAATCTCATTCCTAACCCCTGCCACATGCACACCTATGAACAAAAAATTTATTAACAAACTCTGCAAAACCAACTTACATAAAAGCAACAACAACAATTCAGATCTCAGTCTTTGCTTGCAGAACTTGCACCACAGACATATTATCTGAATTAAAAATGATCCTCTTTCCCCTCAATCACTCTTGCCAAACTAACAATGCAACCCAGACTGGCATTAACTCCAAAAAGGCAACATCTCTTTTCCACTCATCCTTCCAATCCACCAGTCAATGAGCTACAAACCATTCCCCTTCAAAACATACACCCATTCAGATACCCACAACTGTATTCATAAACAATTGCAGTTCCTCTTGACCAACCCAATCAATCTGCCAAAAAGAGACACCATTAAACCACTCCAAAAAAGGACAACCAATGTACCAAGTCAGCCAGTAGCAAATTGATAATCCTGACCCAATAATGTTTGCTCCTCCCTCCTTTTAACAAAAAGGCCACTGACCTACAAAATGTACATCCTGGATGAATTGCCCAACATGCACAATTCAAAATCCCTAAAAGCTCCATAACCTCCCTAATCTGCACCTTATCCTTGCACACCAACCATCCAGTCCTCTCCTTTATTCAGTCTATCTTATCAGCTGGCAAGCAAAACAATCCATGTTCTGCATCCACTAATAAACCCAGAAATCCAGTGTCGTAGCTGGGCCTTCCAACTTCTGCCAAGCCAATGGGACCCCCAAATCATCATACATCCTCAAAAACTTTTGCAAACTTTCAAAAGCTGCCTCAAACCCCTCAACTACTATCAAGAATTATCCAAGTAATGCACTGCCTCTGTGTATCCACCTGTTGCTGTCAAACCCAGTGCAGTGCATGAAGTGCAGTGATAAATTTCTCAAACATAATGCAGGTTACCGAGCATCCCATTGGCATAGCCTTATCAAAGTAAAATTTGTTCCCAACTACCATGCCTAATAACAGCCACTCCTCCTCCTGTATCAGCAAAAGGAAAAAGGCAGATTCAATGTCCAACTTCACTGACCACCCTTATGGGTACGACAAATGGGGAATCAGCCTGAACTCACTGGCTACCTTTTTAGGAAATAAACCCAATGGTGAAATCTTAAAACTCTCAAAGGAGGGGGCTATCAAAATGTCCCAACAACCTACCCACCTGCTGTTCCTTCTCTACCAAACTTTCCAATATATCCTCCCCCTACAGATCGCAAACTCTTACAGACTACCACATCCCCCACCACCCTTGATTTAATAGCAGACTCCCAAGAAAAGCCCTAAACTATTTCTTCCTCAAGAGAAGAATCAGGAAATTGCTGGAGATATGCCTCAATGCTTCCACCTTAATGGGAAAATGCATCCCCTGGCCATCCCTTTGCCCCGCAGTAGGACATGCCTCCCTGTAACCCTCGAAAATGCCTCCTACCTGAAATTCTTGGAAAGAAGAAAGGAATACACCCTGCTCCAGTTGAAAGTGAACCCAGAGTCACCAATTAAACCTTCTGCTGACCACACTGCACTGCCAGATGTTTCCACATACACTTTGAACAAGAATGCAAAAAATTGCACCCTACCCACAAGCAATGTCCTGCATTAAAAGCCCAACATACTCCCGCTTCTCCCCTTCCCCTCCCCCTCTACTAACCACCCCAAAGCTATCCATAAAAAGTAGCTAGGCATATGTCTGTCTGTCTAACCTTCCAGTGGAGGGAGTGGTCAACTGCTTTCCACTTTGGAAACCTCTCATCATACCAAAACCAAGAGGTCTCTGGCCGCAATCACTGAACCTCACAAGTTGTAAGAAAGTAAGCCATGAGTGACAAAGCCAAAGAGGTATCCTTTTACAGCAAAACTGCCATGTAGTAGATGAAACCCACCACCCAATTATTCTACGTCCTAGGTCACAGCCTACCTAATCTTCTCCTCCCCAACACTGCTAAAGCTGCCAAAAGGTCCTTGCTATTCACTGTCTCTGATTCCACCAATCACTACACCCCTTCTGCATCAATTAATTCAAAGGCATCAACCTACACACTCCTCCAAATCTTTTCCTAAACTGAGGATGGAATGTGAGGCGTCAGAAAACTGTCCCTACCCATTGCCCCAAAGCCTGAATAGCTAATCAATCACCCAGCCATATGCCAAAATCCAACTCAACTTCAGAAAACTATCCTCCCCCACCCACAGATGACCCCAAGCTCCCCACAGATAAGCCTATGCTATCCTCCCCACTGACTGCTTTGCCCTGTCCCTGTTCATGACACTTGTGTATCCCCTATAGACCCTCCAGCTTCATCCGACCCCTGATACACCTCATCACCAGTTATCCCACAATCATTCCCCACACACTCCAAACCTGTCCTACCTGACAGGACTCCCAACAGCATGCCATTACCTCTGCTTCATCCTGGGCCACTCCAGCTGCTGGAAGATCCACTGCAACTACATGTGTCAACTGCTGTGCCTGCTTCCCATGAGCCACTGACCTGGTCTTTACCACTGGACGTTGTCTGTTTTGGCTGGACTCATTCACATCATCTGTCATTCTGGACTCAACATTAGGCACCTCCTGGAACAGCTCTTCCAGCTGTGCCACAATAGCCTTTTACCTCTGCCGTAGACTCTGCATATTTGTCATCTGTAACAAAAGAGGCACATTAAGATAAAAGAGAAAAAACCCACAAACTTACATCTGAAGTCCAGGCACTGCCTCACCATCTACCCCCAAAAAAACAATAACAAGAATTGAGATGCATTTCTTGAAATAAAACTATTCTATTACTCTGATTATTGTTTTTATTTATGAGATGCAATCCACCACCTTCTCTTCAAAATATGCCTGCTTCAGAATGGACCAATAGGGCTTAAGTCAAAGCATGTGCCAAATCAGGAGTTTTATCTGTGTCCCTCTTGGACAGGGGCAGTAGTTACCGATGTAGTTCTGCTTAATACCTTGATATTTTTGAGAACATGGTTTGTACTTGGCTAGACTTGTAAGGGCCCTAGGGCCATTAGTCTAGTAACCTGCCATTATCCTATGATCCTATGACTGATGTACTAAGCTTCATTTCAGTATATTGCTTCTTATTTACATGGATGACTCTAAAGACTTATTGTTAATATTTACTCCTAATTTAAGTTTGTTAGTTTGGTTTGATTAATATATACAATGTTAACTCATTAATGTTTTAAAATGTTAGTATTAGCCACATATATCCTTTTTTGTTTTGTGGTTTCATATCAGCCTATAAATTATGATTTTCATTTATCAGATTGTTATCATAATTAAAATTTAAACAGATAAGGTTTTTATCCTTATTCTATCCCTTACTTTATGTCAGTTTCTCTAGATCAGATATTATTTGCTCACTGCTAGCCCATCTTTACAACAGACCATTTTTAAACATTATAGAGTACAACAAAAATATACTCCAGTAAGTGGAAGTCCCTGGAAGGGGGAATTCTCCTTTCTCTAAGGAGTACTAAGGTGCAAGTACCATATACTTGGTTATACTACTAAAGGAGGGTGCAGTGGACAAAGGCCCCTAATTGTGATTGAGGAATTGGATCTCTGACCTTCATGCAAATGCAATTCATGGCAGAGAATTGTTACTTTTCAGGTCCTACATGCCATGCCTAGTTTGCTCCTCTGTTGCCTTCCTGTCATGATTTCATGAGGAGTACATTTAGACGTGACTCTGGGTGGCCGCGGTGGTGCAGCGGTTAGTGTTGCCGCCTCACAGCAAGAGGTTCTCCGGTTCAATCTTTGGCTGGGGCACCTTCTGTGCATAGTCTGCATGTCCTCCCTGTGGTCATGTGGGTTTGCTCTGGTTTCTTCCCAAAGACTGGATTGGACACTCTAAATTGGCCTTAGGTGTGAGTGCGTGTATGTGTGTGCCTTCTGTGGAAGGTTGGGTGTCAGGCTGGCAATTGGCCCCTAAAAACTCCACTGCCAATCATGAGTGGACAGGTGATCCATTGTGGCGACCCCTAACCGGGAAAAGCTGAAAGAAGAAGAAGGCATTTTGTCATGACTTTGATTCCAGCTTCCATTTCCTTCATGATCCTCAGTACTGCCACAACTCAGTTTCTTCCTTTTTAAATAAAGGCTTTCTGTCATGCATGATGACATGGAAAATAAAAATATGGGTGAATACTATTGCATCAAAATATATAAATACCATTACAACTTGTGCTGGAGTAAATTATCAAGTACAAAAACACCTTCTATGGAAAAGATGATTGTCCCTAACATTTATAGATGCAAGTGTTTTAAGAACATAAAAGAATATAAAGATTCACTCCTCCATGCATAAAAAAATGAATATAATATGTAAACACAGTATAAGTGCATACAAATGTGTTTTTATCTCATCTTCATCAGGTTATTTAAAACATGCAAAAACACCCTCTCATTACAAATGTAAAAAAAAAAATCATGTTAACTGATGTCATCGATTAAATTTATCAATGTCTCAGCCCTTGATCTTTTAATACAGGTTTTAAAGAGACAGTATTATTTAAACCCGGCAATCTATAAGCCTCTAATTCAAGAATCTATTTGAGCTTTATTTTCTCACTATACTTGATGCTGTCACACCTCTAGGGTTTGAGTATATAGCATCCAGAGCTTGGAAATGAAACTTATGCTAATGTTCTTGCTTCCTTACATGACATGAAAGAGCTTCAGTCTCTTTCCCTTTATTAATATCTGTTATATGGTCATAAATGCTTTCTTTTGTGTTGGACTATTTTGCAGCTGACTCATTATGTATCTGCTACCCCTTTTTCGTGTTTTTTTTTCTTTTAAGGGGAAGCCTCATCTTATATGAAAAAAAGGCCCACTGCATAAATGCTGTCAGATAAGACTGATGAATTACTGCAGTCAAGTCCAGCCTAGCATGTTGGCAAAACTAAATGAATATGAATCTTGCAGAAGAAGGCAACTAAGATGGTTTAGGAATTAGAGGGAATGCTGTAGGATAAAATGCTATGCAGTACTGGAGATTTAGTAAAGAGGATTACATATCATGAATTGTTTACAAGGCGCTTTCTGTAGTTCATAGTTTGATTCCTTCAGCTTCTGTTTGTCTACTGTGAGACTTTGAGTAAGTTACTTAACAAAGCAATGCTCCTGGGTTGCCCCTAAAAAGGGATGCATATGTCTAGTGGACTTATCTGATAAACAAACAAACAAATAAATAAATCAGATAACATACTCAACTTTTTACTCACAGGTCAGACTTGGGATTTTCTTTCGGAGCTTTTCTGCATTAGTGTAGCAGAACACCCAGCTATCAGCAGAAACTGGTATTAGCAATTACAATTCTGCATTTCTATAGTATCAGGAACAGTCATTCTTCTGATGAGGTGTCTCTGTGAAGTTTCCATGACTCATAAACTGTTCAAGGGTAAGAATCCAGCTTCAAGCTTTACCATTTAAAATATGCCAGACTACAGTCCACAGGGATATCGTAGCTCATCAACTGCTTAAAAAGGTTTTCTTTTTGCTAGGCTATGTATACACTGACGTGTTTTCTTTAACACATCCTCTGTACTTTTAATATCTCTTCCAACTATACCAAGAAGATCCATTAACTACTATACTGGTTCTGTAGAAAGCCTTGTCAGTCTTATATTCACCTGACAGTCCTTAAGCATGAGTATTGTCAGGCATGCACTAGGTATTCATGCAATGATACCAGCATGAGTTTAATTAATTTAATTATTTTTAAAATACATATTTGTCATAGTTTAAAAGGTTAAATGGATTTTTTTAGTTTTCTGCAGAATGCTTGTTGACTGTCTTTACAGAATTTTGGGGATGGGTCTTCATATGTGGGGGAAGGGGATACATTCTGGAAGTTTGCATACAATTCCCCCAAAGCTGGGTACATCCCTGTAAATAAGTGAAACATTTTAAACAGTGTTGGCAATAATAGGAATAATCTAATAATCTCTCTGCTCACAATGGCCCTCTTGGATATGCTTTTGAAATCAAGTGTCCATTAAACAGGTTCAGTATCCACCCCCATCACACATAAAGAAACAACCTGACAGTGACAAAGATAAATGTCCGTCTTAATGCAGCACTTGTGTTGTGTGGCATTAAGTTTTGATACACTCACTCTCATTTGTGTGCATGCAGAACACACACACACACACACACACACACACACACACACACACACACACGCACCGACACATACACAGACACACACATGCATGCGTGCGCCTATATACACATATACACAGACACTTGCAGACAATTGTCTCTGGTTGCAAACAAATGCGTGGAGTAATGAATTGTACTTGGCATAAGATGTTAAAGTCATTACGCGTGCATGTTATATACTAATAGGCTTATGCATGAGTTCTGGACATTTATAAAGGTCAGATGTCTGTTACCATTACCTGCAATCTCTGTGCTAAGGTTCCATTTCTTTCCAGTTAGCCACAAGTTGGTATAACTTAATAAGATATGTGGAAGGATCAGTGCAGCTTATGTGACAGCTGAAGACTTTAATGAAGTCTATGCTAAGCATGTTCACTGGCAAGTCCTTATCAGTGGTGATTTCCACATAAATCCAGAGAGACTGTATGATTTTATAAATGCCTAGTAATTTCAGCTCAGTTGCTCTGAATAGTTTTGTTACAATTTTTTTTCTTCATATTAAGAGTAATCTTATAGAAATGAATGCTGTGATACTGTTATATATATATATATATATATATATATATATATATATATATATATATATATATACTCACAGAATAGCACTAGGCTAACTGCCTTTGTGGGCCATTTTAAGCCTAGCTAATTACCCTATGTGAGGATCAAATGCTGCACCTTTGGTTTATAAGGCAAACACCTTAACCATTATGCCAACCTCCCACTTCATATGCTAGAACTAGGCTAACTGCCCTTGTGGGCCATTTTAAGCCTAGTCAGTTACCCCATGTAAGAATTAAACTCTGCACCTTGTGTTTGTATAGGTCATGTTACTGTGTCATATTTATGCTTATCTGAACAAAAGTGGCAATACGTGCAACTGTAATGGAGTTTTCTGATAAGGTCTAGACTGCAGAAAGGCTCTGACTAGCTGCTTTTAGTAATTTACAAAAGTGTGCTAAATAAAATACATAATTGATATATGTAAACTATAAGGTGTTCTTTTCCATCTACACAATGTCATCTTTATTTTTTTAGCCTTCGAGGTACTGAATGTCTAATAATAATCTGCAGACACTCAAAGTTGCTTCATAGATTACACTGCAATCACTCAGTCATTAAATCTGACCTTCAGAGAGAAAGAGATGCATCTTTATAATTAATAAGGGTCCTGGAACATGTCTAATTTGCACATAAACTTCAAGTGTTAACTTGTGTTACTGATCTTTTTAATGCTGTATAAACAATATCTGTAAAGTTACAACTACTTTTTATCAGGTCATAGTAAATGAACCCACGACTCCATTTTAGCTTTGTCTGTGAGAAACTCCTTTAAGAATATTACTGAAAACTGAGTAATCTTTCAGTGGAATCTTGGCATTCAGTGATATCTCCCAAACTGCTGGGTTCAATGCAGGGACATACTCTGTCTGACTTAGAATGGCTAGCTTTACATCACTCGGGTTGTGATGTGCTAAGTTATACTGGCAGGATATGAAAACAAAGCCCATTTAAATTAATCAAGGATGTAAAGAAGTTGCCAATATAAACTTAAAACACATTTAGTAATAAAATGACATTAAAATGACATGTTCTTACTCTTTCAAAATGTTCTTAAAATTTTAGAAAAGAACATGTAATCATTGAATTGTGCATTATACAGTGGGGGGGGCACAAACGTGAGCATAATCACAGAAATAAAGCTGACTTAAGATGTACTGTGGAGGTCGACTTAATTAAGGAACACTGAGAGTCAGGATTACTTCTCCAGTCTAAACATATTTCAACATCTGCTGCACCGAAAATGCCTTTGTTTAAAAAGCCTACTTAGGAAGTCAACAAACATCTTAGCAAATCATGTTGAAAAGCGAAGCAGGATACTGTCATGTTTTGACATGGGCTAATATTATGACTAGCTTCAGTGCTGTAACTAATTTAAACTGACGATACTAACAGAAAGCAAAATCTCACATCCTTTTGTTTTTGAAATTTTATAGCAATTGTATTCTGTACTTAGAATAACCTAATGGTTTTAATCCTTTTATATATGATTTTTTTCACTCTCTATATGGAATGAAGATCGGCTTGTACCTTACACATTAAAACATTTACGTTGGTACAATAAACTAAAGAGATTTTTTTCACAAAAATCATGCACAACACTAATAAAAGCTAACATTTAGGTGTTGGATCACTCTTCACCACACAGAGGTAAGCGTGTTTATAACAGATGAGTGTTTCGTGTTATATTTTAAATAAGGTGGTAAGATTTCACAAAAGAACTAGCAGGTCAGGTGTGTGTGTGTAATTTCACTGATGAACTACAACATCTATGCTGGTTTATATCCTTAGGCAGAAAAAAACAGAGTGCTAAAATTCAAATAATCAAATTATCAAAAATCACATTATAAAGAAATTCATCTAAAATCCAAATCTGTGAATACTGAAAAAGTAAGAGAAGATAGTGGTGTAATAATTCACAGAACAGCATAAAAAGAACAAATATAAATACTCTGGTTCTATTAAACACAATAATTTAAAGAAATGACTTGAAAAACATCAGCCTAAAACACAAAACCTATTACAAGTTTCAATGCACACTGGTAACCAAAAGTACATTCCTCATAAGGAATTCGTCTGCATGACAAAATAGAGCAATAATTAATGCATCTCTATATAGCGTACATTAAAAAAGGAATAAAACACCAAGAAATAACACATATATGTGGTGTTTAGTCCCACAGCCCAATGTGAGGTGTTTGAGCCCCACACCCTAATTCATATACACCAACTCCAATGTTGCACAATAGTTGAAATACAAAAAAAAGTATTAACTCAACTAAGATATCATTGCTATAAATAAAGTTGATAAAATCCACATTCAACAAAAGATAACATATAACCAAAGGAGATGACAAAAATATTATATGAAATGAATGACTTCCATCTATCCATTATGTAATAACAAAGGTTAGGGGACCCTGTGCAGGTTGTGCTGCATGTGTATACATGCTGGTGATGTAGAAAGCAAAAGTATGTATTTTAGAGAATGTTAACTGGTAGAAGGTCCCTAGTTGCAGCTACACAAAGTGACATTTCTAAGACAGTTCTAGCATACCTAAGCTCTTTTGCAAAAACTGCAGCTGAGTAAACCAGATGTTCATCTACTTTAAGATACTTTCTTTTTATTTTTATCACAGTTGTACAAGTCTTGACATAATATTTATAAATAAGAATGTATGGGGGAGCAAAGTTCCACACATGTGGAAGTTCAGGGGGCTTGCTACTGAGGAGAAAAATGTTTAGGATTATATCACAATTATTTTTAGTGGGTGCATTATTAAAAATGTTTCAATTCATTTTGCTGTTGAGGGGTTACTTTGGAGATCTATAATGTATCCATAGGAAATTGTTTGAATCTGGCTTGTTTAGTAAGTAAGAAAGCAATTTTTTGGATGTAGTCAAAAATGCACCATCTCAGAAATGTGAACTAATCTTGTCTCAAAAATTAATTTAATCTGCGAACTAAAACTTTAATGTGAAGTCCAGTTTAGCAATGGGATGTTCACCATTGCAGTTTGTACTACATAGTGAAACTACATGCTTACAACGAGTGCTTACAGATACTGTAGCACATAATTATTTAATGCTTTACAGTGCTTAATAGTAATGATGCGGTTTTCTTAAGTGTTTAAACCTTTTCACATATAAGGCAGTAATTCTGAATGTCTTATGATGAATGAATTAATCATGGCCTGTAATGTGGCTGTGTAATATTTAATTAGAATACTGATTCTGTTATGAACTACCTGCAGCATCAATGCTTGACCGTTTTTCTGGCAATTGTGTTTTTTATTATATTTACAGGGCACTTTTATTTTAGTTGTTTAGTTAAGTTTAATGATCTCATTGGGCCAATAGTTTCTTTAGAAAATGATCAGTGCATAATGATCATAGATACCTAAGCACTGTTATGATCGGGTTTCAGGCACGAGAAGCACTTATTAATTTTATCTTTTTCCCAGTATTGGAGTGCAGTGATGGTGCTCCATGAACTTGGATATGTTAACAACATACAGTCAGTGTTACAGTTTAGTCATTTTAAATTTTACAAAGTGTTTTGCATGTATTTGTTGAACGTACTTAATCTGAATAACATAAAGTATTACGTGATGATCAAGCTATTAATTCTATTTTTAGGTAAAGTACTATTTGAAAGCTTGTTTTAGCATTTCTTCAGCTCTATCATGATAGCATTTCAGATACAGAAAATGGTGAGCATATTTTAACAATGAACACCTGACTAATAGAAAAGTATACATATTACATAAGAATCATTAACTCAGGGTTGTGTCAATGGGTCTATATTACAAGATTGAATATTTAGGTTATTGAACACCTAAACATCGAACTTGTAATATCGAACCTAAAAACCGTGAATGGTACAGGGAAAGACTTCCATTGCCAGAAAAATAACAAAATGACTTTACACCCAAACAAAGTGGAGGACTTTGCTACCCACACCCCCTGACATGAGGGGCTATGCACCCCACATCCCTCCTAACTAAATATACCAACTCCAAGATCGCTCTACAGTAGACAAAATGGCAAAATCCGGCGAATGGCCAAGGGAAATCTTTCCCTGCATTAAATCAGCCATTCCCTGTTTTTTGCTTTTGATATTACAAGTTCGATGTTTAGGTGTTCGATAACCTATACATTCGATCTTGTAATATAGACCCTGTGTCAACTGCTCTTCAGCACTGAACATTCAGAAATTTGAAAGTATATAATAGTGAAAACTTTGCTAACAAAAATGCTAGATGCTGTTTAAGAATTAAGCTATATGCATTATGTTGTTCCATTAGCACATTGTTCGAGATAGCAATTGTATTATATTATTCCTTTGCATTTGTAAGGAACGGTGGTGATATCATACAGAATGTGGGCTCTACATAAACTGTACAGAGCAGAAGAAGATAAAAAATTACCTGTGAGCTGTTCAGTGAAATTTAAGTTGGTTCATAAAGGAAAGGAGGGGAAAAAGGTTAAGGGACTGCATGATGTTGAAAACAGGAATATTAAGCTTATCAGTTTTGATCTGTACACTGTTACTGAGAGGTAAGTTTGATTATCTGCTTGCATAACCTTCCATAATTTGAACCAGTAATAGAAAAGGAATGGTCAGATGTAATAAGTGAGGCTGTTGCTCGATGTAAGATAAGTGCATTGTTAGGCCGTGAACAGACAGTATACTTACAGACTGAAGATTTAAGTTTAGAGGAGAATTGTTGGGTTAGATGTGCTGTTAAAGATTTTGCATTGCGCTGTGTAAGGAATAAGAAGTTGGGTCTTTCATGACCTGGTAATCAGATTACTCATACTAGGGAGGGGCAATGATATTAATATTGCTGGGAGAAGAAAATTAATTACAAATTTAGTTAGAACATTAGTAAAGCTACATTCTTTTTTGGATGAATATGCCGTAACAGGTAAACAATGTCCACTTTAAGACTGAAGGTTACCTTTTCTGATAGAAGCCCTAGCTTCTGGAATTAGAAATCTTAGAAAGTGGTGACAAACATCAATACATTTATTTATTTTGATTTAGCAAAATTATGTGATAGGTCTAGTTAGAAAGTGGTCTGAAATAACACATAGATGTCTGAATAAATTAAGGGGTAGGGTAGACTCATGAGGGTACCAAACAGCATCGTGTTTTGGTGCATTTAAGTATAATCTGCTTTTCATTGAACATTTATGATTTTTTTTTATATCTAATTATAGTTTGTTAAGAATGTATTATAGTATGTGGTTTATCTGCAGAGTATAATACCACCAGCATAGAGGAAGATATTGGTGGATTAGAGCAGAGAGAGGAGATTATTTATAAAGAGGGTGAATGAGGCAGTCCAGTCAGGGATTCTTGGTGATTTCAGAGAAAAATGAGTGTGTGAATGAGAGTTTGTAACCTATCTTGACTGAAAAAGCTCTGTTAAACAGATAGCTTTTCAAACAAGACATTGTGTAAAGCTGAAGTAGTGTGGTTGGGTCTAGGAAGGGCTCAAGCTCTGCAATTGCAACTGGCCACAAATTGTGTTATTCCCATCACAGACTACCAGAAGTTATCAAAACAGGCAAGGCAAAATGCAAAAGATGACAATGGAAAAACACAGAAGAACAACATGCATTGTGGTTTGCAAACATACAAGATGAGATACAAGAGAGTGTCTACATTAATGTACAATGACTCTGTTTGAATGATGAGCACTATGGAGAAGGAAGTGCTTTACGCCAATATAATAAAATATTCTATCGGCTAGAATGGTGCCTATATCATTTGCTTGGCTTGACCTGTAGATTTTAGATGCAGTGCGCTTATCTTTTTTGGGAGATGACTTATGCCACCAATACATTGTAGAGCCAATTGAAAAAATGATGATATAAAGCATACTATAAAAATATGCATGTGTATGTACGGGCAACTGGGAAGTAAAATGCACCCTCAAAAAATGGCACTTTTGTACTTGCATTCTCTTTTTTTTATAATTGCCATGGTCTCAGCAGGTAGTTTACCTATCTATGATGCCGGAAAGATCATAAGGTTGAAGGTTACATCCACAAAACAGGTGTTTGGATTAATTTTGAAAGATGAACTGAAACTACATCAAAGTCTCAGTTCTCCTGTGTAACCTTACACAGACCGACCAAGTAGAACCTGCATGCCAGTCACATATGCCATATGTGATTGGATCTGCATGTCAGCCACATATGGCATATGTCATAAGGACAATATTTGACAGAAGACCTTTAACACATCTGATCTTATAATTGTATGATGTGAATCTAAAAGAGTCCACCAATAATGGAACACTGCAGTTGAGAAACCATGACTATCTTCCATGTCAGTTGCACGTGTGATGTGAACAAGAGTACCTGTTAAGCACATTATAATATTGCTTGCATTTTCATTGCCTTAACTTGGTTATATCAGATTTGCATAATGGATTGTGAATGCATCTTAAAGAGAGATGGACAGTTGAACAATGCTAATGTTGAGAGCAACAGTGCTGTTAAATAATGTCAGACACATCTTTACTGGATGACTCACTCTCTGTAAACGTCAGCTTACCTAGTTATATTTTTTTATCACAGAGTGAATATTGAGCATGAAATTAAAATTTACTCACGGCTGAGAAAATAACAGAAGAGAGGAAACATGCTGCTCTTGGCATCATGACACAGGGGAAGGCAGAAATATGAGCTGTATTTAACAAATGGCAATAGCTTGAGACAGAGGCAGATGGAAACAAGAAAATAGATTGCTGAAACTGAAGAGATGCCTTGTGATACTCTGAGCATTCTAGTGTAGGGCTGCAATTCTACCTGCTTTCTTTCAGCAGCATTTGTCATTGACTTTCTTAAAGTGATGTCAGGTAAAATGCACTTACAACGTATCATTTACCATAATAGAGTTTTTCAAGCTACTTGTTCATATAAGGGAAATGCCCCATTTTCACCCTTGCAGATGATTATAAAATGCAGTGCTCTGCAAGGAATGCAACTCTCCCTCACATGGAGTGTGGAGAGTTTTGCTCCTGAAAATTATATAAATCTTCTACTTCTGCAGTGTTTACTTGTGTTGAGTTTTTTTATTGTTTTGATTACCTGATCTTTTTGACTTTTGCTTAGTTTCGCGAATTTGTATTTATTTAATTTTAAGTATACTGAGGTCACTCACATGCCTTTGATTCAAGCAGAGAGCAGATTACTGGTTTTAACAGCTAGGGGCCCAATTTTAGCTGAAGCCCTGCATACCATTCCAAACTCTCCCTTCAATTTTGGACTTCCTGGACTTAAAACTATTTCAAATTAGGTATCAGGACTATATTGCTACTACTGCATATTAAAAATCGAATAATGTTTGCTTAGTAGCTCATATTTTGTCCTAAGACATCTTAAAGCAGAAGTAAGAAACTAGACTCCTGGATTATCAGCCAATTCACTATCTCCTATAGTTCGTTTCTGTGTTTGCTTAACTCACTCAAGCACACTATAAGGGGCCTGTCTGATGGAGCGCTGAGTTTCTGTGTCTGTGTATACATGGTGCTTCATCAAGTGAATGCACCCCAACTTACCAGTAAACATGTTCCCAAACTCAGGTAGTACTAACCAGATTCCTGAATCTGGGATACATACTCACCCCCCATCTTACCCTGCAACAATACTTTTTTTGTCTCTTTTCCATCTCACACCTTTCCCTTCTTCCCTTCATGTGACTCATGCGTTACTCTCATTCACATTTCATGACCAATAATTGTACATACTCTGAATTCTTTTGTTCTTTGTGTATTATTTTCTCAGAAGAGACATTATTCTGTATGATGTTATGAGAGTGTATAGGTACTTTTCTTATCAAGTTTACTGAATGAATTGTTGTATCACATCTATTTATGGCTAATTTATGCTACATATTACCCACATTTAATACCACTCTGCCTTCTTGTTTTTACATTATTACTGTTGTACTGATATTAATTGTTTACTGTTTCTTTGATTGTATTTTCACAGTGCTAAGACTCCAAGTAGTCTGTATGGATTGATGGCCTACCTCAATTAAAAAACTTTAAATTAATAAATTAAAAAAGATCTTTGTATCCTAAGAAGTCCCCACACTCCTGCCTCTTTGGGAGGTGCAGCAGACAACACTAAGCAGACAGTAGTACAAAGACGGCGACTCATTTTGAAACTAGAAACTTGATGAAATCTTGTAACTAATTACCATTACCACAGCACTCTTTTTCATTACTCAATTTCCTTTTATGCCAGGAAATACTGGACAGATGAGTCAGTAGGTGTGTGCTTAATGTAGGGTTACCACCTGTCCCACTTTGCGAGGGACAGTCCCTTTTTGGCCAGTTGTGTCCTGCAACAAAAATTGTAAAAATGGCAAATGTCCTGAAACTTTAGGACAAAATTATTTCCTATATTTTATGTAATAGTTGCATAAAACAGTTATTCTGAATCTGAAACACCTAAATGGTATAAGAAACAGAATAAGCAACTAAAATGCTACAAGTATAATCTTTTACTTGGGCAAAAAAGTGAAGTTCTGCCCTTTGTACTGGCTGTGGGTCTGTTTCAGCCTGCAAAAGCTGACATTTGTACCACAAATGTCCCACTTTGGACATTTGAAATGGTGGTAACCCTAGCTTAAAGGTTGTGGGAAGAATTGAGGGAGGGGCAAAAACAGCATGAACAATTTCTAACCTCCATTATATATTCTCATCTCATATCATCCCTTTCTTCCTTCATGTGCTTCTAATAAGCTCTTGTACTTATTATAAATGATTGGAGCTCCTTACTGAGTTAATTCTTATAGCTTATAACAGCCAATGCCTTTCCACAAAATCACGTAAACCTGTTGAACTTAATCAGATTGCATAACAGTAATAATAGTATTAATCTCACATCTTTCATTAGAAATGTCATTGTTCGCTCACCACCCCTAGAATACATTTCTGATTCAGACAGTTTCTGATCCTGTTTTCCCTTTTTTCACCAAAGTGAATAATTTTCTATCCATCTCTGCCTCCCAACACTCAACACACAAACATACACATACACCCCCCACTCCATGTTTCACTTCTCTGGCATTATTTTGCTTCTGTCTGTGACTTCACCAAATACTTCTTTGCCATGGTTTTGACTTGGCAACATTCTGTTGGCAAGCCTTAGTGATAAGATGTTATCTCATATTACAATATCTTTTTTCATCTCTTTTTTATAGTTACTAGTGTTTGTTTTCATATTGTCTAAGACTGACTATCCCACTGTTATTTCTTGCAGTTGTATCCATTAACAAACTATCATAAACTCCATCAGCAATCAGTCTTAAAACTAACCTGGTATTACTGTCTTGAGAGAGAATAATTTGAATGGTATATAAAACCACATGGTTAGCCCAACTAATTTTGGGTTGAAAACTCTGTTGTGCACTCAGCAACAGCCACTGACCACTATAGGAACGTGGGGCATACAAGAGGTGTGCAGTACCTAATAATACTGGACTAGTCAGTATGACAGGAAATGTTACCGACTCCACTAACAAGACTTTTAATTACTAGGGAGTACAATTACCAGTAGGTGTCCTTCATGCAAATCTCTGGGACTCATAAAGCATTATGACTCTATCATAGCCCAATGTAGGGCCCCATGTGGGAGTGGGGCCTTATCGCCCAAATAGGTCCAACTGGCCTAAGGCAAGGCATAGATCTCTTTTCGTGAGTCTATATAATACTGAACATAGGGACAGGGCTTCCACTCCTTTCTGATAGCATATTATTTTTAAGCCAATGAACTTCTTAGTTGTTTGATATATCCAGTGAGGTACATCCCAAAGGGGCACCGTGTTCAATAACTGGCCTAAATGATGCTGAATATATGGAATCAACAACCTATTTAGATTTGGATGATATTTTCTTAGCAATCAGCTGCTCTAACTAGAAGGACTGTCTGACCTGTTTTGTTACACGATGAATAAAGGAGAGGGAATTATCAAACCAAGTTCCAACGTCTCTCACAACATTCTCATTTTGGAGTGGGATACTGTCCATGTTGCATTTTCAGGGAGGGGTACTGTGTCATATGTGGCAATATTGTAATTTCCAGAATTTACTTAAGTCTATTTTAATACACTAAGTATTTGCAAGTGTAAGTTCTTGATCCAGGAATTGATTGCTAGAGACTGACTTTACAGTGACTTCTGGTTTACAATCATCTGCAACCTTACTTAGCAAGAGGTCTTAATTCATCGTCTGGAATAGTGGAACAACACTGGTCATCTTCATATTCTGATGAGGTACTTGCTACTTCCACAATGTGAGTTATGTCCTTCAGCCAATTTGCTATCTTACCACATAGAGATCTATGTATAATGTACTAAGCTTACTAACTGCGCATTGGGGATTGTGTCAAAGGCCTTGGCCAGGCCAAGGTATGACATTCGGTGAGTATAATTGCTGTCAAAAACTTGTATTGCCATTTCAATGAAGTTGTCCAGTTTAATTAGATAAAATCTACCCACAACAAAGCAAAACTACTGACAGTCTGTACTGAAAGATTTTTATTTTATCAGTTCAGTTATAATATGTTTCATAGTTTTGCCTGTAAAATGTGTCAGGTTGTTTGGCCTATAATTCCCGGGGTTAGTGGTGGGTCCACACTTATGGAATAACATCACTACTGCTGGGCACCAATCCTCAGAGACAAAGCCTGCGGCTAAACTCAGATTAAATCAGTAATCAATAAATAATGGAGGGTCTGTGGCACAAGAATTAGCACACTTGTCTTTGGTACAGAAGGCTGTGGTTCTATTCCCACACCAGGTAAATCAATTACTGACACTGCAGTGTATTATAAGGGGACACTGCTGTCCTGAGTGTGCCATTCTTTGAATGAAGTAGGGATGTGGTTAGTCTAAGAAATATCAGGCAGTTATGCTGTTTATGAGTGCTTCTTTACTAATATAGTGATAACATGTTGGGTGTAAAGCTGTTTTCTTTTTTTTTTCTTAAATAGTCTTACTTGTGATGTTTGGTGCTGGTTTATTCATTGGGGAGGGGTTAGGAGAGGAGAAACACAGTAGTAAAGACAATTTCTGTGTTTTAACACTGGGGTTTCATCCTGGTAGGATAGATATACAAAAAAAAAAAAACACAGGGTCAGAGTTGCTGGCGCCATGTCAGACTCAAAGCCTGTCACAAGTGGTGTACCACAGGGCTCAGTCCTGGGCCCACTCTTGTTTGGCATCTACTTTTCCGAAGTACAAGCAAACACAGGAGGGTTATGGCTGACAAAGTTTGCAGATGACTGCAAACTGGGTGCCATAGTAGAAAACACATCTGACACAGATATCCTTCAGAAGGGTCTCACAGAAACGGATAACTGGTGCCAGAGCCATGGCCTAAAGTTAAATGCCAAAAAATGCATAGTCATACCCTTCGGGAAAAACAAGGTTACCCCTAGCTACCAAATAGGTGGCAATCCACTGAGCACAGAAGAAATTATCAGGGACCTGGGGACCCAGGTTGATAGTAGTCTGTCATTCGACACCCATGTAGCTAAAGTAGTTAGGAAGACCTTCTACATTGCCCACCTTATCACGAAGGGATTCTCATCTAGATCAAGGGAGGTCATAGTCTCCCTATACTCATCACTCATCAGACCAATGATTGAGTACAATGCCCCATTCGGAATGTATCTGGCCCGACACTTGCAGCAGCTGGAGAGGCCACAAAAGTTCCTCACCAAAAGGATAAAGGGTCTCAAACATCTGTCCTATGCTGCCCGACTGAAAGAACTCCAGCTATTCAGTCGCCTACCGCTTGCTCAGAGGTGACCTTTGCCTAACATATAAGGCCATGTCAAACCCAGATTTGATGAATATGCTTCACCTCAAAAAATCTAGATCCGTCAGAGCCACAAGGGCGGGAGACTTAAACCTTGACACGGCTATTAATAGGACGTGCTGGAGGGATAGATTCATCACCCAAAGACTCCCTATGCTGTGGAACAAAATCCCGGTATATGTGAGGCAGAGCACCTCGCTGGCCTTGTTCAAGAGAAATCTTGACCAATGGATGGGAGATCGCAGATATACCCCAGGGATTACCTCAGTGTCACTGCTCGACAGAGGCACAGCAAAATAATGGGTATTGTTCCCCATACTAAAGGGGTGGCGTAAGCCACAAAACTATGGGCTAGGCTTGTAAATGCCCTCGGGCAGATAGCCTAGTATGAACCTATGAACCTATGAACCTATATATATATATATATATATATATATATATATATATATATATATATAAGAAAGGGAGAGAGAGTGTACCAAATTGTTATAACAAAAAATAAAACGATAACAAGAGGTTTTACAGCATAAGTTCTTAAACAGCAGGGAGCAGGTTGGTTTTAACCACCAATACAGGCTTCTTTCTCAGAGTAACATGAATGAAAGTTGTTTACTGACAATGGCATTTTCCTGTCACATAGCAGGTTCTAATACAATGTTTCTTTCCTGCCCTTTTCTCTCAGAAGACAATTTATACAGAGTTCTGTGTGCGTGTGTGTGTGTGTGTGTGTGTGTGTGTGTGTGTGTGCGCGTGTGTGTGTGTGTGTGTGTGTGTGTGTGTGTGTGTGTGTGTGTGTGTGTGTGTGTTTGTGTGTAAAAATACTGGATAAAATCTTGTTTTATGCTTGATTTTAACACACAAATTAATTGCAAAATAGTAAGAAGGTGTTAAGTAACTTGGAATCTCTGTTATATTTACCTCAAAATTACTATTTTAACACTTGTAAAACTTGTATTTATCTCTTTATGTTATATAATACATTTTATAGTACTGTGGCACCATAAACAATATAGAATTAATTTCTTCAATTCAACTTTTATCCCAAGATATATTTTTCAAATTACATTCTGTTCTATTAATTTAAGGCAGGGAGGGTGATCTTGTTTATGTCTGCTGATGTCAGCCCTTTGCTTGGTTGACTTGTTATGCATATGTGGGCAATATATATATATGGATTTACTTTCTATCAACGAAAGTACGCTCCATTGAATTGCACTTACCTGCTCAGTTTCCACTGAAACTGCCTTTTAATGATACAACGAACTGCTGAATTCCTTTCCCAGGGAAAGGAACAACTGGACCACCATGGTGAACTGTGCCCTCTCCCTGTCTAGTGCGATCTTGGAGTAGGTATATTTAAGTAGGGGGTGTGTGGGGGTGAAGCTTCCACATGGGAGGTGTGGGTGTGAAATCCCTCACTTTGGTGGGCTCTGTGTCTTTCCGTTGTGTGTTGTTTGCTTGGTTGTCCAGTGGTTCCTTTCCTTGAGAAAGAAATTCTGCAGTTTGTTGTATCATTTAAAGGCAGTTTCAGTGGCTAGTGAGTGGGTAAGTGCAATTTGATGGATCGTACTTTCATTGCTAGACAGTAGATCCATATATATATATATATATATATATATATATATATATATATATATATATATATATGTATATATATAATTATATGTTTATGACAATGGTTGTGGTGATTATCTGTGTTGGTTTCCGTGTGGATGTGCTTTTTGAGCAGGAAATGAGGAGCTTGAATACATGGCAATATTAGAAGCTCAAGCTTTGAAAGTTGATTGAAAGTATGACACATAGTAAAGGAGGGAATAATATGAAAGTAATAGCATGTTTTTCACAAAGTCAGACAAAATTACACAGTCAATTTGATAAGCTTGGAATTTATGTCTCTTAAAAAGATATATATTGAAATATAATTAGATATGCAAGTCCTCACAAACAGACAAAGATAGTTTTAGATGTTTATTTGTTCTTTGAAATAGCATATGTGTCTGCCATAACATCCAAGCATGTACAGTGTTGTAGTCAGCCTTGAGTTTAAAATAGTTAACTAGTTAGTCACATTATCAATAATATATAATAACATATTAGTAATATACCATGATTGTTATAAACAATGTTATATGTATTGTCTTTTATCTGTTAATCTATTTTTTCTCAGAAATGAAATAAATGATTAGATTTATTATAATACTATACATGCTCTTAAAAATAGAAAAGAACCAAATGGCTACAAGTGATGCTATAATTTATAAATTTTGTAGCAAACAAATCAGTGTTTATAATATGAATATTATGTATATACTAACTCCTTTTAATTTTGTTAAATAAGTTAGACCTTTCATATATCATAATTTTAGAAGTAGTAGATTGATGCTAGATACTTATTTGTGGGTAGGGGTAGTGTTTGAATAGGATTGCTATTCAAACCAGGAGTTTTAAGCTCCATGAGGGGAGATGGGAAAGAACAGTGCATGTATAGTAGTTTACAAATTAATTCTTTTTTTTTTTGGTGTCTACTATTCTTGATAGAAAGTTTACAGTTAACAATTTCAATTATCTTATACTTATGTCTATAATTAAACATTTCACTAGATATAATAATAGTTTTTCAGTACCATATTATTTACATATGTATGAAGGTATATGTAATACGTATTTATTTTTTCCTATTTCGGTAGTATGGCCAACTTGAAATGCATATCAGTTGATATCAATGACTTAACTGATGGTTATAAAAGGGGTAGGTCATAACATTTTTAAAAATATTTAATTCCAAAGAAAATGTTTTTTACAGGAAACATGTTTAATAAAAATAGATTTGGACAGACTTAATACTGAACACTATATTGTATTGATTAGCTCTCATTATAAACAAAACAGAACAGGGGTGCCTCTTTTATAGAAAAAGTCTTTGTCTCTCCCTTAAATCATGAATATATTTAGTGGTGAAAAAGGCATCTTTTTTCAGTGACTTTAGAGATTCAAAGGAAATGAAACCATACACTTTGATTAATGTCTATTGGATACCTGGACTGAGAATACAAACAGTTAAACAACAGCTGGGGGAAATAATATGAATATCAAAGGTAAACATTATATTTGCAGATGACTTTAATTGTATTTTATCTGACAAGGATACCAACACTAGCTGTAAAAGGAAAAAAAAACTGCCTCAGTTAAGGTTTTGATGGAGTTCTCTCGTCAATATAATATGATGGATATACATGAGTTTTCAGTATCAGACTCACTCTTCTTTACACATTTATCCCACAGGCATGGGACACAATGTTTCAAATAACATCATTAGTAGAATAGATAATGTTAAAGTAATCTATTGCCCACTGTTGGATCATATCATGGTAACACTTGAAGTTATATTGAATTCCAGTAATAACATTCCAATTAAAATGATTCTGGCATCTATATAACCAATACAAAATACTTTAATGAGTTCTTTAATAAAGAAATTCAAACTTTTATTCAAATGAATCATACAGCTAACACCTCAGAGATTTCTGTATGAGACTCTTTAAAAGCATACATTTTTGGCAAAATTACAAGTTGGTATGCACAAAAAAAAAAAAAAGAAACAATGGGACAAAGAATTTATAGATTAGAAGAGAAAAATTATAAGTTAAAATGAGATAGTCAAAAAGGAAATTACAGAAAAAATAAATAACTTAAACAGTAAATATTGAGACATTTTACAACATAAAGCTATGACAAATTTAGAAAATATTAAAATAACTAATTATTCCATAAATCCTACATCCATGCATAAATTGGCTACTGGAGCAACCACATCAAATAATTATACTTCTCTAGTAGTAAAAAAAAGGTTACTGAAATAGAAAATATTCTAGATGTTTTCTGGTCTGATTTTAATAAGATTAATCAACACTAACCAACAATGGGTATGCAAGATCTAACATTTATAAATATATATATATATATATATATATATATATATATATATATATATATGCATATACTAAAAATAGACTGTCGTAGGATCAAATAAAAATAATTGACAAGCCTATATCAATGTCTGGACTCAAAATTCAAATTAACAAATTAAAACCCAATAAGGAACCTGGAAAATAAAAGTATAATACCTGAATTCTACAAAATGAAGACTAAGAATCCTTTAAGTATTTTACTAGAGGTACTTTCAATAGTTAAAGGACTTATGAAGGTATCATCACCCTGGAAATACACCCTAATTTCCTCAATTTTAAAATTTGACAAGGACTCAACACAACATTCTTCATATAGACCAATTTCATTATTAAATGTAGATTATAAAATATTCATGGCAATCTATGCCTCTAGAATAAAACAATTAATTTATTCAAATGTTGAAAAACAATGATCAGACTGGGTTTAAAATGAACAGGAACACCTATGATAATATCAAGAGAATATTATCAATAATTGATTATTGTAATAATTCAAAAAAGAACTAACTTTGGTTATTCTAGATATCAGTAGTGCATTTGATTTAGTTAATTGAGAGTACTTACTATTATTTCTGGAGGAATGCAATTTTATAAACAATTTCTTACAATTAACTTCTCTATGAAAACTTCTTTGCATATATTATGACAGGCTCATATACTTACCAATCAATCACGATTACCAAAGGTACTAAACAGGGTTGTCCTCTGTCCCCATTGCTTTTTGCTCTAGTTATGGAACCTTTTGTAAATTATACAAGATCAAATAAACCTCAAAGGCATACTAATAAATAATGATTTAGCCTCCAAAATACAATTATTTGCAGATGGCATCCTATTAAATTTGACTGATTGCAATTCTTCTCTTATTGCAGTATTCCAAGCAATAGGAATATTCAAGAAGAAATTATGACTCAGTTTTATTGAGAATAAGACTAAAATACTACCCGTTAATTATAATATTAATGAAATAGATTCAAAATTACATAAATACATTGTGAAAGATGGTAAAATCACTTACTTAGGGATAATCATGTCTAATAATATTAAAGCTATAACAGCCATTAATTATAATAATAATTTAAATTCCTCAAAATCTTTTCATAAATGGAATCATTCTCCCTAATTAAAATAATTATTCTTCCTAAAATTCTATATACAAAATACAATCTTTAACCCTCCCACTCCCAAAAGATATAAAAGAGTATAATTCTTTGTTTCTGAGATTTATGTGGTTTCCTAATAAACCTAAATTGACTTTAAACCACCACATTAGAGATTGGCCATTGGATAGGATCGGTCTTCCAGATTTTGAATTATACTTCTTATCCTCAATTGTTAAGACAATCATTTCTTGGTTAAATAATAATTAAAATGTCAAATGGAAAGACATTCAGGGGGTAACTGGTGTAAAACTAATAATTCAACATAATTATGTCATACTAAAATAGCTATTAGTAAATTTCATTGGTTAGCAAAATACTATTTTATAGAAAACTAAAACAAACCAGTTAACTCTTTATTATATTAATATGATGATAACATCCTTTAAAATGTCATTCTCAGGAACCCTGAATATAAAGCATGGATTTTTCTTTGTATTTCTAATTGCCTATACTCAAAATGGTATTATTACATTTAATTTAACAACAATGGCTACATTTAAAGACAAAAGCCTGTTTTACTGGTATCAATTACTTGATAATGGGAAGTTAGAAAATGTTGACCATATCATTAATAAGTTTGAGTTAAGCAAAGATATATGGTTAGAAATTGCAAACTGTAGACAATTAGTTGAACATAAAATGAATCTAATGGAACCAGTCTACCTAGACTTAGCCAAAGCTTTTGACACTATCCCCCTCTCAGGCATCATTGACAAACTCACCCAGCTAGGTATCAACCCTTGTATCATTAGATGTGTAACTAACTGGCTCACTGATAGAACACATCCAGTCAAACTAGGGGAATCTACCTCCAACAGCAGACTTGTAATCAGTGGTGTTCCACATTGATCAATCCTGGGGACTTCTACTGTTTGGAATCTATTTCTCTGAAATACAGGCAAAAACTAAAGGTCTTTGGCTGACAAAGTTTTCTGATGACTGCAAACTGAGAGTGGTCATAAAATCTCCAAATGATGTCAACATCCTACAAGAAGATCTTATACAAACAATTGTTGTCAAAGTCATGGCCTTAAACTCAATGCAAAAAAATGTATTATCATCCATTTTAGTAAGAGTGATATTCCTGCTAACCATCACATCGATAGCAACATCCTAAGTATGCACTCAGTGGTGAGAGACTTGGGCACACAGGTTGACAGCGACCTTACCTTTGATCACCATGTCTCCATAGTGGTAAGAAGGGCATTCTATATTGCTCATCTCACAAGTAAGGGCATTGCCTCCAGAAAAAAAAGAAGTTATAACCTCCCTGTTCTCTTCCCTCATTAGGCAAATAATTGAGTACACTGCCCCTTTTGGTATGTACCTTTCCAAACATCTGCAGTGATTGGAAAGACCACAAAGGGATCACACAAGGAAATTTCAAGGTCTTCAGCATCTGTCCTATATGGATCATCTGAAATCACTGTCAGTTTATTGTGTTTCATACAGACTACTCAGAGGCAATCTCTGCCCTACATATAAGGCAATCTCTGACCCTGCTTTACTGGAAATGCTGCATATCTGCAAGTCAAATGGTGCATGGTTTACTCAATCTAAAGACCTTAACCTGGTATGTGATATTAATAGCACCTGCTGGAGGGGCAGATTTGTCTTCCAGAGGTTAACACACCTTTGGAGCAGGATTTGTTTCCCAGAGGTTACCACACCTTTGGAACAAGATTTGTCTCCCAGAGGTTACCACACCTTTGGAACAGACTCCCACTTTATGTCAAACAGAGCACCTCATTGGCCCTGTTCAAACACAATATAAAAAATTGAATGGGTAACTGTAAATTCACCCCAGGGGTTCCACCTGTGTCCCTCTTGGACAGGGCATTAGATGGTGATCATGGAAATAAGGGTACAACATGATTAGGTTTGTATGGGCTATAGGTCCATTAGCGTGGTAACCTCCTATGATCCTATGATCCTGCGAACCAATAGTTAGAAATTAGTTTCCCACATTCATTGATTTACTCATTATTCTAATGCATCACAATATAATTAGAAAGGGACATCTGGGACATCTATCTATACTATATAAGGTACTTAAGAAATGAACAGTCTGTCACAGAGAAAGCTAGTGGGATTATTTTAGACTTGTTAATAATAAATCTCCAAGTAAAGATGATACAAACTAATACTCCAATCTTCAAAACAAAATACTTCATCACTAAGGTGGAGGATATTATCTTGGAATTTCTTACATAGAACCTTTATCATAGGTTCATAGGTTCATAGGTTCATACTAGGCTATCTGCCCAAGGGCATTTATAAGCCTAGCCCATAGTTATGTGGCTTTCGCCACCCCTTTAGTTTGAATAAAAACTATGCCTATCATTTTTCTGTGCCTCTGTCAAGCAGTGACACTGAAGTAATCCCTGGGGTATATCTGCGATCTCCCATCCATTGGTCAAGATTCCTCTTGAACAAGGCCAGCGAGGTGCTCTGCCTCACATGTACCGGGATTTTGTTCCACAGCATAGGGAGTCTCTGGGTGATGAATCTGTCCCTCCAGCACGTTCTATTTATAACCGTGTCAAGGTTTAAGTCTCCCGCCCTTGTGGTTCTGAGGGATCTAGATTTTTTGAGGTGAAGCATATTCATCAAATCTGGGTTTGACATGGCCTTATATGTCAGGCACAGGTCACCTCTGAGCAAGCGGTATGAGACTGAATAAAGCTGGAGTTCTTTCAGTCGGGCAGCATAAGACATATTTTTGAAAACCTTTATCCTTTTGGTGAGGAACTTTTGGGACCTTTCAAGCTGCATCAGGTGTCTGGTCAGATACATTCCGAACGGGGCATTGTACTCAATCATAGGTCTAATGAGTGATGAGTACAGGGGGACGATGACCTCCCTTGATCTAGATGTGAATCCCTTCATGATCAGGTGGGCGATATAGAAGGTTTTCCTAACTACTTTAGCAACATGAGTGTCAAACGAAAGACTACTGTCAACTTGGGTCCCCAGATCCCTGATGACTTTTCTGTGCTCAGTGGATTGTCACCTATATGGTAGCTAGGGGTAACCTTGTTTTTCCCGAAGGGTATGACTATGCATTTTTTGGCGTTTAACTTCAGGCCATGGCTCTGGCACCAGTTATCCGTTTCTGTGAGGCCCTTCTGGAGGATATCTGTATCAGATGTGTTTTCGACTATGGCGCCCAGTTTGCAGTCATCTGCAAACTTTGTCAGCCATAACCCTCCTGTGTTTGCTTGTACTTCAGAAAAGTAGATGCCGAACAAGAGTGGACCCAGGACTGAGCCCTGTGGGACACCACTTGTGACAGGCTTTGAGTCTGACATGGCTCCAGCAACTCTGACCCTGTGGGTTCTGTCGCTTAGCCAGTTTGCAACCCATCTTGTGATGTATGGGTTTACATTCAAGCTGATGAGTTTTTCGATGATACCTGAGTGGGGTATTGTGTCGAAGGCCTTTGCCAGGTCGAGGTAGGATGTATGGACTGCCTTTCCCTCATCAATGGCCTTGGTGACTGTCTCGAAAAAGTCAACCAAGTTTAAGAGGCAGGATCTGCCTTTGACAAAGCCAAACTGGGTTGGATCCAAAGTCTGCAAGTTCCCTATGTCTTTATTTATGAGTTCCATTATGATCCTCTCCATGGCTTTGCAGATAAGGCTTGTCAAGCTAATGGGGCGGTAATTTCCAGGGTCTGTGGAGGCACCGCCCTTATGAAGTGGGACCACAGTCGCGGCGCCACTCGTTGGGTGCGTATCCTGAGGTGAGGCTAAGATTAAACAGCTGTCCTAACTGTGGGTTTAATTCCTCGTTGAGTTCATGAAGCACACAGCCGGGGACACCATCCGGTCCCATGGTTGCTGTGTTTTTTGCCTTAGTGAGGGCAGTTCTCACCTGGGCGTTGGAGATGTTTGGGGGGCTACAATCCTCTGGAATAGATATCTCTCCTTTTGGGGGGGGGAAGTTTGCACTGAACCTGTCAGCCAGTATGTTAGCAATGTGTGTAGGTTCAGTAATTTTCACATCATTTTGAACTAATTCTGAGCATATCTGGGAGTTTCCTCCTAGGTTTCTAACATAGCTAAAGAAGGCCTTATGATTGTCTTTAGAGTCCTTGGCGATTTTTCTCTCAAAATTTGCCTTGGATGATTTTATGAGAGCTCTTAGTTTTTACTTATAATGATCAAAGGTGTCTTACCTTTCAAGGATTTTGCTCTATCTTGTAGTAGCTTCCTCCTTTTGTTGTAGAGCTTGTTTATGGCTGGGGTCCACCAGACTGGACGCTTGCCTTTGGTACAGAGAGTCTTAGTTTTGTTTGGGATTGCCTGATCCATGCAGTCCTGTAGGTGCTGGTAGAAGGCATTTGTAAGTGATTCAGCGGTTTGAGTAATGTTTACCACTGGCTCAGGGGCCTTAAAGGAGACCACACTAGTTTTTAGAAGTGTGAAATCGGCTTTTGAGAAGTTTTTCACTGTGGTCTTTTTGTTTCAGGTGGGGCGGGATGAGGACCTCCAGCGAGATTAGTTTATGATCTGATCTCACCAGTGAGGGGTATACTTCCGGTGTTGAACATTTTGATCCCATGTTCATGATGATGAGATCAAGTATGTTTTCACCTCTTGTGGGGATGGTGACTAGTTGTTCCATGGCATTTGAGTTTATGAACTCCAGGAATCTTTGGGTTAGAGTGTTCGGGCTTGAGTAGTGTTCCCAGTCTATATTAGGGTAGTTGAAGTCACCTAGTATGATGGTGTTTGGAGATACATTTATCCCTCCAATGTTTTCAGGAAGGCCATGTGAGGTTCCTGAGTTTGAGAAGGTGGCCTGTAACATGCTACAAATTGCAGAGCAGTCTTGCCTATGGTTAATTGCACCTGGATGGTCTCAGATGCATCGTGCGTTGCCACCAACCTTGAGGTGTGGGTGTCCTTTATGAATATGGACACCCCCCCTCCTTTCTTGGTGTTGTCCGGATTTTGGGGACGAGACGCATGATATGAGGTGAAACCTGTTAGTGCTGGGGTGCTCTCAGGAGCCTTGAACCAGGTTTCTGTCACAGCACAGACATCGATGTTCTCCATATTGAGAAGGGCCTCGAGTGCGTGCATCTTGAGATTGAGACTTCTGGCATTGAGCAGCATTACCCTTAGTTTTTTCCCTTTTTGGTGTTCTAGGGTGGTAGGTTTAGAATTTGAGCCTTGCCTAAAAAAGGCACTATGGGGGTGGCAAGAGCCTTTGCCAATATCCGGAAGCCCAGGGGTGACAGGTGCAAGCCGTCCCTTGCGAAGCAGCGTGGCTTGTCCAGCATGTCATCCCAGGCAGACAGACATTGAATCCCCTTTGAATGACACCAGAATTTAAGCCAATTATTAAAGCTGATCATCTTATCACTGTATTGTGGCATCATTCTAGGTGAAGGTAGGATAGTGCTCAAGGTCAGGGTCATACCTGCCTGGGCTACATAATCAGAGAGCTCCTCGACGTCCCTTTTCATGTAGTCCAAGGAGGTACGTCTCAGGTCGTTGACACCAGCGTGGACAATGACTGAGTCGTACTTGTACCTGCTGTTGAGAGACCTGAGTGCTTGCGTTATGTGGCGGATTCTAGCGCCCGACAGGCAGCTTACTGTGACCTTCTCCTTACTCAGTCTGGTGAGCGGGACGTCAGTGTGTCTGACTATGGAATCACCAATGACAAGTGTGTCTGGCATTTTGTTTGGCCTTAAGGGCTGTGACTGTTTGACACTCTGACTGTGTGGTCTATGTGTTGCATGTGTTGGGTCGTGAGGTGGTAGTTGTTTGGGTGTCTGCTTTGGTGGCCTCTGCTGTTTTGGTAAATTTTTGACCAGAGCCTCCGAGTATGTCTTTGTGTGAGTATGTGTATGATTTGAAGTTGTGATGGTACCATGTGTGACTGGGTATGTATTGTGTGTGGTTGCCTTCTCCTCCTGTCTGGTCTTGCCAGTCCTATGTTGAGAGAGCTCAGCCTCCAGTTTGGCCGTATAGTTGCATCTCTCGCATGTATTTGTGTTTTGTGGGAGAAGGAGAGGATTGTCTGTGTAGTTTCATACCACATAAAGTTGAACTAATGTATAATCAAGACAAAGGATGCTGGAGATGTAAAGTAAATGTTAAAGCTGACTGGCAGCATATGTTTTATGATTTTATAAAACTTAAAACATATTGGGGACAATATGAATTCTCTCTTACAGTCTGTTTTTAATGATAAATTTATGCTGACCAAATCTCAATTTTATTTAATATGCCTATTCCCACTTGTATCATGAAAATAAAATACCCTCTTTTGTGAAGTATCTTAACATTAGCAAGAAAAGTCCTCACCAAGAACTGGAAGAATCAGACAACTCCTAGTATGAAGGAATATGGACAAGAACATCTATAATCACCTCTTCGTGTAATATATTGTTGAAATTCAAAGAACTGCTGGATAAACAGACTTTAATAATTATCTAACAACTACTCTTATCACATTTCTTTTTTTCTGTTTAAAAAGCTATATTTTATAGTAGACACCCTTGTAAATTGTTATTTTAGTTGTTTATTATTGTTCTTTTAGATACGTATAGTTGTTTTACAATATTTCTATTATCATATATTAATGTTTTCTTGTTAAAATTTTCAATAAAAACAATTGAGAAAAACATTCTGCACACATTCTCTGGTCTTGACATTGACTTTTGCTTTCATTTATCTCACCACTCCATTATCTCCTTCTCTCTACATCTGCCTTACTGTTTGTCCAGGCCACCTCCATGGAATGGAACCAGGAAGTACTTATGCAAAATGTGCCTAACTCATAACAAAGATGAGTAGGGTTTTTTTATTTGTATACATATATACAATTCTTAATTTTACGTATTTTAAATATTTTAACATCGTTTAATATATTCATATTTCCATTTTAAGTATTCCTCCCACTCTTTTACCCACAACCAAAATCATATGTATTTATTTATTTATTTGCTTTTATTAACCAGGAAAGTCCTCTGGGCTGGTGTGAGCCCATTTTCAGTGGAGGCCCAGGGAGAACAGCTCCAAAAACAATGTACACAATAAAGAATTTGTTTAGAAAGTTAATAACAGCATATAGCAATATACAAGATTAACGACATAAGAGAAAGAAGTAACATAGACAATAAATGGCTATATTTTATGGAAGACTTTGATGCATAGCAAGGTATTCAGTATATCACAAAGATTATAATAATCTACACATGCACAATTTTTTTTTAACCACGTGAGGCAGGATGAGGCACATAAGGGTGAATACTTAATTAGGGAGACTGAAGAAGAGTGGAGGTATCTGAGAGATGAGTCAAGTCAGGAATCAGGTTACCAAGGAATTGGGGATAGAGCATGGGCATAGCCATTGAGAGGAGAGATGTTGGTGAAGTGATTTTTTAAATGATGAGTCATTATTTATGATCTGGAGAGAAGGTGGAAGGGCATTCCAGAGTTTAGCTACAGTGAAAGAGTAGAAGTATTGGCCTGCAGGAAGTTTTGGTCTCTTAACTTGGATAAGTGATTGGTTTTTCAGATCTTAGAGGTCAGTTTGGTTGATAAAGAGTTAGAAGTGCATATGAGTAAGAGCTGCCTATGTAGCTAATGAATTTCTGATTTGCTGGGTTGGAGCTGGAGTTCATCTGCTATGGATAGTTCAGAATCAGCATGGCTCCATTACTTTTAATAATAAGTGAAACATTCATTTGGTCAGTTATAATAAACATAAACTTAAACATTACTGACAGAGATTTTATGTCACTCTATGGAGATGAAAATAATTTGAAAATGTACAATAGTATACAATGACAGAAAAGTAATTCTTTATATAAACATATATGAACACTAGACATTTTCCTCTTTATATAAAGCTAAGAACATAGTGTTCATATTTGTTTCTTGATATGAGCCAGTAAATCTTTTTTTAAATATTGTTTGCCATATGTAGGACATAAATCTACACAACATGTTATGAGCAGGAATAAATATTATGTAAACATATGTATGTGTCTGCAATGTTGGGATTAGGGTTAGCATACAGGGGTTTGGGTTTGGCATGATGCTTATGGAGTTTACCTCCTAGGCACAAAATCCATGGATTGATTCTCAGTTTTGGTCACTTTCTGGTTACTAGCTAGGAAAGTAATAGTCTGCAAACTTCTTGTCTAATATTTATGCATGAAAGGTGAAAGCTGTGCTGATCCTAATGCACAGATTGATACTATAAGCCTCACACATTGTTTTGCAGTTGCACTGCCTTATCTTAGGCCTGTGATAGGGCATGGTTCTGAATGCATTAAATATAATCCACTGCCCTTTTAGGAACAAGATTGAACGTACAAGCATGGTGTCCAATCCACTACCCTTTTAGGAACAAGATTGAATGTACAAGCATGGTGTCTTGGGAAACAAAACAAAGAAAGCTTCAAATGGGTCAGCATATTACATTTTGTCTGGGTTCTGTTTGCCCAAAGAATTGTGATTTAGAAGCAAATAGCCAGACGAGATGCTACACCACAGCAGGGTTGTCCTGCGAAAATAAACTGCATTATACAGCTGTAATAGAAATAATATAATTCATCTTATGTTGAATTCTTTTATGAAGAATGTAATCAAAAATAAAATGTTGTAGGGCAGGTGTTTAAGAGTAAAGGTCCCACATACAGTATATATTGTACTTCCACAGAGTTACTTTGTTTAAATATAGTGTACAGTAGAATGCCTCTATAAATAAAATACTAAAGCTTAAGTAGGATGGCTGAGCTTTAATGCAAGGCTGCACAGCAAATAAAAGTCCCCTACAGATCAGGATTAAGTTAACCAACCTATGGTGCTGTACTAAATATCTAAGCAAAAGGCAAGGAAGGACTGCTCATGATGTAGTGAGTTACATGGATGGGATTACTCATGTCCAGAGATGTTGAAGCTTAACTAACATATACTTATTAAATAAGCAATCATGCAAACTCACAAAAGGCAAAAAAGATTCTACAGTTCAGCGCAGATATTTTTGGCGAGTATCAGACCACATATGAAATACACCCTAAACAGTACATTGATATGCTTGGTATATGAAATGTAATGTATCGTTAATTACAAACACCAACTTATGGTGTAAGACTGATACTATGGTTGAAGAAAGCTGCAGAACAAAGTCTCCCTTGAAACAAGATGTTGCATTTTAAATTATTTTTTGGATGATTAATAAAGTGCAATGCAAAGTCTAGATGAAAATGAAATATTGTACCTTTGCAGAGTCAAATAACTGAAAGCAGTTTGTTATTATTTGTGTTTAATGTAAGAGATAAGATGCAAATATTATGAAATTACCACCATGCAGAAGTACGATGTTTGATGTACTAATGTTTTATAAAAACAGCTAATCTGAAGAATTTGAGATGTTCATTTTATTTTGTTTATTTACTTATTTATTTTACATTTGTTAACCGGGAAAGTCCAACTGAATACAAGTCCATTTTCAGAGTAGGCGCGGGGAGAAAAGCTCCAAATGTAGAAAAACAAGTGTAAATACAGTGAAATTATTACAGTGAGTTATCACAAAACTGAGATTTGTTTAATGATATGTACACACAGATGCATGTTTTTCTCACATACACATAGCAAAGGTTGGAAGCAAGTAGCTGAGAAAGAAATAGTTAAAGATTTCATCTGAAAAAGGAAAACAAATATATTAAGGTGGTTATCATACATGCAGTGTTAACTTTTTAAAAATTTAAAACTTTTTAAAAAAAAATATTTTTGACCATGTTATTCTGTAAGGAAAAGTTAATGCTACTAAATATATTTGTGCCCTAGAAGAAGTGAGACTTTTTCATTTTATTGGGGTAGCAAGTGAAAATCTGTAGTAAGTTATGGTAATTACGTCACTGATTACAAAACCAAAACCATCATGCATCAGTAATAGCTCTGTCAGTATTATGATTAATTGGGTATTAATTAAGCATTGATAAGAACTGTACCACTGTGATGTTATACAGGGCTGCTGTATTATTCACAAGGCTATTATTTGAAAGCTGTTCTTGATATCATTGTAGTGTAGCTGTAAACTTTGTATAGCAATGCCTATGAGTTTTAGTATTCAAGTGCTATACCAGTCCAAACCTTGCCAACAGAGTTTAATTTATAGAAGCTCTATATGGTAAACATATTTTCCCCTAAACAGTTTGTAATTTCAAATGCATACGACTTGTTGCTGTAAGTTCTGTAAATATTTGAACCTTGCTAGTAATAGTATTCACTTAGTAAATGTTTGCACTGGTGCTTGTAGGTTTATATCATTCACTGTGTATGTGTGCAACAGGGAACTATATTTTGATAACATAAATTTAGACTTTTATACAAACTATAAATTTAAACAAATTAGTTCAGATGGCCAGACCATGTAAAGCATTCACTTCTATAGATTCATGTTATAGATTCACAGTATTTAAGGTCTACTATTTAAAGGAAATAATTTCATAATTCCATTGCCGTTGAAAGATCATGTGTCTCATTTCAGAATGTCTGAGTGCAAAGGAAGAGCTAAAGATAACATTTACTGGCATAAGATACAACATCTATAGAAAAATGTGCCAAACTGTTCACTTTGTGACATGAAACCAAAACCTCAGGAAACTCAGACATTACACTGCCTAAAGGAAGCTTTGGATAATTATGTAAACTTTCTAATATGTGCTGAGCATTATTAAAAATACAAGATGTTGTTCAGTTAAAAGTAATGACAGATACAACAGCAACATATGTGCTTGATCCAATGTTTACAAGACCTGAAGTACCTGAATAAGTGATATCAGATTACTGTCCATAACTGAAACATCAGCGATCAAATAATTCTCAGGTTCCTATGTTTCACCATTTCTGTTTGAGTTCAAGATTTGTACAAATGGAATGCAAGATATAGACAGTAAAGAAAAATATATTCTGAAGAAATGTGATTCAGCTGATCAAGTAAAATTTCATCTGCCATTATTAGACTACATATATACACTTTTGAAGACTATAAATCTCTTTCAAAATTACTAATGTGAAGAACGGTGAGATCCAAACTATTGTCATCTTTCACTTTATTGGTTCAAGAGAGTAGAAAACATTTTACAGAGCCTCTAGGAAGAAGAAAACAATTCAAACAGTACTACAATAGAAGTGCTTCAAATGTTTTATGTCTAAAAGGATGGAAGAAAGAGTCAGAATTAAATTATTTCAAAGTTTTGACAAGTATCAGAGCCCAAGGTCCTATATAATATAATATAATGAGATGATATCCATATGGATGTACTGAAGAAACCAAAGACATTCAGGGAGACTGTTGAATCAAGACTAGTTGCCATGGAGCCTATGGATAGTTCTTATCTGGTGTTGTCAGATGTTTTGTCAGAGATGTCAATAAAATTGTCTTTACTTGAGGAGAAAGCTAAGATTTCAGATTCTGCTTCAAGAACTGAGACCAGTGTGGTCAATGAAATAACATAGTGAAACTACATGCTTACAACAAGTGCTTACAGATGCTGTAGCACATGATTATTTAATGTTTTGCAGTGCTTAATAGTAATGATGCGGTTAAAAGATTAAAATAACGAATTATTCCATAAATCCTACATCCATGCATAAATTGGCTACTGGAACAAAAATGATTGTTAAATCTAACAACATCAAATAATTATACTCCTCTAGTAGTAAAAAAAAGGTTACTGAAATAGAAAATATTCTAGAATGTTTTCTGGTCTCATTTTAATAAGATTAATCAACACTAACCAACAATGGGTATGCAAAATCTAACATTTATATATATATATATATATATATATATATATATATATATATATATATATATACACACACTAAAAATAGACTGTCATAGGATCAAATAAAAATAATTGACAAGCCTATATCAATGTCTGGACTCAAAATTCAAATTAACAAATTAAAACCCAATAAGGCGCCTGGAAATGAATGTATCATATCTGAACTATACAAAATGAAGACTAAGAATCCTTTAAGTATTTTACTAGTGGTACTTTCAATAGTTAAAGGACTTATGAAGGTACCACAACCCTGAAAATGCACTCTAATTTCCTCAATTTTAAAACCTGACAAGGACTCAGCACAACGTTCTTCATATAGACCAATTTCATTATTAAATGTAGATTATAAAATAATCATGGCAATCTATGCCTCTAGAATAAAACAGTTTATTCAAATGTTGACAAACAATGTTCAGACTGGGTTTATAATGAACAGGAACACCTATGATAATATCAAGAGAATATTATCAATAATTAATTATTGTAATAATTCAAAAACGAACTAACTTTAGTTATTCTGGATATCAATAGTGCATTTGATTTAGTTAATTGAGAATATTTACTATTATTTCTGGAGGAATGCAATTTTATAAACAATTTCTTACAATTAACTTCTCTATGAAAACTCCTTTGCATATATTATGATAGGCTCATATACTTACCAATCAATCATGATAACCAAAGGTACTAAACAGGGTTGTCCTCTGTCCCCATTGATTTTTGCTCTAGTTATGGAACCTTTTGCAAGTTATACAAGATCAAATAAACATTAAAGGCATACTAATAAATAATGATTTAGCCTCCAAAATACTATTATTTGCAGATGGCATCCTATTAAATTTGACTGATTGCAATTCTTCTCTTATTGCAGTATTCCAAGCAATAGGAATATTCCAGAAGAAATTAGGGCTCAGTTTTATTGAGATTAAGACTAAAATATTGCCCGTTAATTATAATATTAATGAAATAGATTCAAAATTGCATAAATACATTGTGAAAGATGGTAAAATCACTTACTTAGGGATAATCATGTCTAATAATATTAAAGCTATAACAGCCATTATTTATTATAATAACTTAAATTCCACAAAATCTTTTAATAAATGGAATAATTTTTTCACTATTGAAGATAGACTCTCCCTAATTAAAATAATTATTCTTCCTAAAATTCTATATATAAAATGCAATCTTTATCCCTCCCACTCCCAAAAGATATAAAAGAGTATAAGTCTTTGTTTCTGAGATTTTTATGGTTTCCTAATAAACCTAGATTGACTTTAAACCACCACATTAGAGAGTGGCCATTGGATAGGATCAGTCTTTCAGATTTTTAATTATACTTATCCTCAATTGTTAAGACAATAATTTCTTGGTTAAATAATAATTAAAATGTCAAATGGAAAGACATTCAGTGAGGTAGCTGGTGTAAATCTAATAGTTCAACATAATTATATCATACTAAAATAGCTATTAATAAATTTCATTGGTTAGCAAAAGACTATTTTATAGAAAACAAAAACAATCCAGTTAACTTTTTATTATATTAATATGATGATAACATCCTTTAAAATGTCATTCTCAGGAACCCTGAATATAAAGCATGGATTTTTCTTTGTATTTCTAATTGCCTATACTCAAAATGGTATTATTACATTTAATTTGACAACAATGGCTACATTTAAAGACAAAAGCCTGTTTTACTGGTATCAATTACTTGCTAATGGGAAGTTACAAAATGTTGACCATATCATTAATAAGTTTGAGTTAAGCAAAAAAATGGTTAGAAATTGGAAACTGTAGACAATTAGTTGAACATAAATTTAATCTAATGCAACCAGTCTACCTAGACTTAGCCAAGGCTTTTGACACTATCCCCCTCTCAGGCATCATTGACAAACTCACCCAGCTAGGTATCAACCCTTATATCATTAGATGTGTCACTAACTGGCTCATTGATAGAACACATCCAGTCAAACTAGGGGAATCTACCTCCAAAAACAGACTTGTAACTAGTGGTGTTCCACATGGATCAATCCTGGGGACTTCTACTGTTTGGAATCTATTTCTCCGAAGTACAAGTAAAAACTTGGTTGACAAAGTTTGCTGATGACTGCAAACTGAGAGTGGTCATAAAATCTCCAAATGATGTCAACATCCTACAAGAGGGTCTTATACAAACAAATGATTGTTGCCAAAGTCATGGCCTTAAACTCAATGCAAAAAATGTATTATTATCCATTTTAGTAAGAGTGATATTCCAGCTATCACATCAATAGCAACATCCTAAGTATGCACTCAATGGTGAGAGACCTGGGCACACAGGTTGACAGCAACCTTACCTTTGATCAGCATATCTCCATAGTGGTAAGAAGGGCATTCTATATTGCTCATCTCACAAGTAAAGGCATTGCCTCAAGAAAAAAAGAAGTTATAAACCTCACTGTTCTCTTCCCTCATTAGGCAAATAATTGAGTACAATGCCCCTTTTGGTATGTACCTTTCCAAACACCTGCAGTGACTGGAAAGACCACAAAGGGATCTCACAAAGGGAAATCACAGTGCTATTATCTTACTTACATACATAAAGCATAAGCAGTGCTAGGTTAGATGTCCAAGATCAAAATGGTCTCTAGTCTCTCACTGAACAATAGTTTTTAAACACTAACCAACAGCTCTGCTGAGGCCCTCCCAAATTACATCATTTTGACACTTAGGTTTGGAGTTCCCAGGCCACAAACTGCATTATTTAGCAAGTTAACACCTGCTCAGGAAACTACAACAATAAAAGGCATTTCACATATACACTCTGAAACCAGAGCAATAAAGTACCTTCCACATATAAATTCTGGCCCTTAACTTTAACCTTAAAACAATGGACCTGAAACCTTCATCCAGACTCACTGGAGCCAACTTGTAAACATCAAAGAGTTTCATAAGATCTTTTCAGCTTGAAAAGACACATTTGAAATGCTTGGCTTGGTTTTCCTTACAGCAGATGGCAATGTTGCAACAATCTTGAAGTTCACATTTTACAGTGTTTTCTTTCATTTAAAAACACAAGCCTGTATTTTACATTTATTTATACAATTGATAGAATTATGTATCAAATTCTATTTGACTAGGCTGGCAGCCTTCACCCATCTTCCTCTAATCTTCACAACATTCACAGTCTTATTTTATATTTATAGTACACATGCTTATGCAAGAAACTTTATGAACCACTGAACCAAAGTACCAAAACTATGTAAATCACACAGAAGGGAGGCCTGTGATAACAAAACAAATACTTTATTAAAACTCAAAAAAAAAGAGTATTATAATTCTTTAGCGCCTCAGCTATAACATGCATTTTACAGAGTATAACCCTACTTCTACTCAACAGTTCTTAAATACATCCATTGCATACTAATTAAACAATTTAGCAATAATTAATTAAAAACATTTAAAGAGAGCTGCTCACAATAAACGTTTCCAATTGCATTCCCTATTTAAACCCATCAGAAAAAGAGTATTACATTTTAAAATAAAAATTGATTTTTTTTCAACTGATTTTTTATGTCATGTAACATTATTTTTCCATTAAACACTTGTTCCAAAATTGTTGCTTGTAACCCAGAAATGTTTCCATTATGTGTTTGTTGGAAGTATATGGCTACAGCACTAACTTCACTACCTTTACTAATGTCCCTTAAATGTTCTTTTAACCTAACTGAAAAACTTATTTTACTTTCACCTATGCAATATATTTTTACAGGGACACCTTAGAGCATATACCACCCCTTAACTTCTACAACTAAAAAGCCCGTTCTTCAAATTTCTTACTATTAATTTGAGAAAAACTTCTAACTATGAATTGACAACCTGTACGTTTACCACATGGAAAAGTGCCCTTCTGAACCACCATATCATGCCTTATCACAATGGGTAAAGCAAACTTCCCATGTACTAAAAAAAATCTTTTAGACTTCTCCCTCTCATATAGGAGAACATCAATTTTGTTATTATTTAAAAAATACAAACATACATCCCTTTCTAAAATATCCCAACAATATTTCACCAAATCAATATTTTTTTCTGAGTACAGGGTGAACTCTGTGACAAAATAAATAAAATTCTGTGTTATACTTCTTTCCTGTATTTCATTCCTCCCTTTATACTCCTGCTGAAGGGGCCTTACCTTTTTCATATTTATTTTCTCCATAGCTTAACTAATTAAATTACATATGTAGCCCCTGTTGATAAACATTTTAACAGTTTTATCACTTCTCTGTGGTTTGCATATGCAAGAAATGTGTTATTAAATTGCGCCAAGGGCATTAGTCCATATATTTACCTATGCAAAAATAATAGAAAACATCTGAACTCTACATATATTATAATCATTACATTTGTACACCATATCCCAATCCAACAGCCCAATACTATAACATATTAACTTGAACATGCATTTGGCCAGCCTTTCTTCTCTTTTTACATAGTAATACCTACATTTCTTAAAACTAAAGCAAAAAAGTACTTGCTTACTTTAGCAACTTTATCACATACAACAATCACTGAAATGCTTTACTATATAATATGCAAATTGTATCATGAAATGTTTTATAGGTTCATAGGTAAGTAATAGGCTAGCTGCCCTTTTGGTCCATTTTAAGCTTAGCCAGTTTCCCTTTTTGAACTCAAAATATCCTATTCCATTTGGTTTTAGATTGACCTTTCTCATCCTGTGGTTGATAACTATATATTACTCCTAAAGAGAATAATTGGGAACATACCATAGATAATTTGAGGGAAACCATTAATGGAATAAATCATTTAGGAGCGGCATCTGTCCATTAGTAGATCAGGGGCAGATACATTTTCAAGTTATTTTAAGTTTTATAAAAATACTGTTAAGAATGAAAATTGTTTACTTACAGTTACCAGTTTTTTTTTCCTTTCTTTTCCCTTTTAGTGTTCTTCTAAACATTTATGACATAAAATGTGGTATATGTCTTTCAGTCCCACCACAACTTTAACAAAGTCAACAAAAGTCCAATCTTTCTGAGCCACTTTTTCTTGTAAAGCCACACTTCACAAATGTGACCGATGCTTTATAGTCTCATATTTTTATCACCTATTTCAGTGTTGCTGGTCTTCTTCCTGTTCATCTCCATTTCTCAAACCCAGACAAAGGTTCAAGCCAAGGTACCCCAGATTCTTTTAGTCAATTCCTGTGCTTTTTCTGTCTCTCAAGCGTTTTCCTTTGGAACATTAGGAAAGGGTGCACTAGCAAAGTCTCTCTATGGGCTTTATTATCAGAAGAATGAGAAGCAGAATTCCCTTCTGTTTGATGGCTCACATTTTGTAGAACAACATTTGTATTTCCTTCTTAGTCTGTTCTGCATAAAAAATAAATACATTAATTAATTAATTAATTAATTAATTAATTAATTAATTAATTAAATTCTCCAGGAAAAATATTCTGAAGGGAAGAAAATATTCTGAAGACAGATGGATACAGCAGCTTAAATCTCACACCTGCTACTCAACATTCCCTAATTGCTGGGATAATTTTGCTTTTCTTCTGCCGGGTGTACAGTGAAAAATCATTTTCTACAAGCACTCTGCTGTTTCTAATTTTTATTATACTTCTGACTCAGTTTTGCCAGTATCAATTCTTTCTTCTGGTATTATTGCATGTTTTCTAATACAGCTCTTGGCTGCTTTCTCAAGGCCATGTTTGGAGCATCACACAATGTCCCCTTTCAATTAACAAATCCTATTGTGGAATACAAGTCCATTTGCTTATTTGTACCTTAATAAATTATTGCAGTCTTTTCTTTCCAGTTTCTTTGATGCAGCAAAAACTCTCACTTTTTCCCTACATGCTTAGTCCAATAATTCTACTGCTACTCTGAGAGCATTTTCTTCATTTTGACCTCTGATTTTTGTAGTTTTATTAGTTCATCTGAATCGCTGTTTAAAGCTTCTTCCATTAATTTCCAGACTTTTCTTATTTGAGTTGAAACACCTCTTTCAATGTTTCATTTATTTTAATCAGCTCTGAACACATTTGATTTATTTTTTCTCTAAATTAGTGGAAGCCATCTCTTGTACCAAAGCTGGTGTTTGAACTGCTTTTTGCTGAACAGTGGCAGGATTCTTCCCAGCCAGAATTTTCTCTCCACCGTTTCTATTTAATTTTCTTTCAGGCTCTCTTAGTTTCTTTTTTGCTGGTATTCAGGCAGTGTACTTACTATCCAGTAACTGAATTTTACTAAAACTATCAGAATTACTAGCCCTTATATCTCAGTTTATTTTTCACACTGGAAGCGCTGACGTTCAGTTGTTGATCAGTGTGCAGTCATATTGGAAGTTGCAAGGCAATGTTCTTGAGCTCCTCTACATACCTACTTTCCATCACAAAGAATCCTTAGCATGACATAGCCAACTATACCCCCGCCGTGTCACCCATGAGCATTCCCATGCATTGAACCAAACAGTAGTCTTCAAGAATATTGTAGTTATCTATCCACAAACTGGGAAACATCACATTAGGAAAAAGTATGCACATTTCCAAGACTTCATAAATGCAAGGTACTTAGACCAGTTACTTCATTTCCTAAGGGCTCAGAAATGTTGCATCTTATCCTTAAAAATATGACTCCATTATGTTCTATGTCTCTAGTTATCCCATCAGTGGTCATATCTGACCTGTGCTCAGTAATATTTACCATAAGTCTGAGACCAAATCGACCCACAAACTCCACTATCTTTAAAGGTTAATCAGAGGCAAATCTAATGCAGCTAACTGATAACCCTCCACCTCTAAGTGACCCAGTAACATACATTGATCTGTTCATGGACAGTTCCTATTAAAACCTCAGTGCTTGCATCTGGCACACATATAGCACTAAATTTGGGACCAAATCACTGCAGTGGAATTCTAACATTAGTAAACTAACAAAAGGAGGAAAGTCATTGTCCTAATGATTAAAATGAATACTCCAAACTCCAAATGTGATCTCAAGAGGCTAAGTAGGGAACTTATAAACAAATCAAAATCCTTCAAGGATAAGTATGTAAAGGACAAACACAATGCATTTTTAAAAAAGGCTAGAAATCTTATTAACAATGCCCAAAACTGTGACACCTTGCAGCTTGGAGATTTTATCACTTACCTCAATAAAATAACCCCCTTCCTGAAGTTTACCTCTTCCCATAGCTGTACGTCAACCACTTTCTTAGATATGCAGATTTCCAAGGACACCAACAATAACAGAATCACCACTGATCTATTCAGAAAACCAGCGAGGGTTAACGTATTACTCCACAGTAAAAGTCTACATCCTACAAAAAACAAGTATAATGTAGTGAAGTCCCAAGGTTATAGATTAACTAGAATTACCACAGAGATGGAACCATTTTTGAGAAACCTGAACAACTTAGAGAATGATTTTCTAGTGAAAGGCTATGAAAGTCAGATGTTAAAAAGCATCCTGGAACCCATTATAGAACTGAAAAGGAATGAAGCACATTCACTCAACCTCCCCAGTAGAAAAATGTTAAGTAATTCCACAGAGAATAACAAATGCAAAAATAGCTGCGTCCTGACATACACTTTGGATTACCACAGTATCAAAAATATTATTGAAGAAAACTGGGACGTTGACACAGGAAACCCTTTTCTGATTAACATCTTAGGTGAAGCCCCATCAATTGTTTATTGGAAGGCCAGGAACATTAGAAGTTTTGTTGAATTTAAACCTCGACCATATGAGAGAAACACTAAAAGATGTGAAACTAATTGTACATTTTGTATATTTATACAGCAAGGTGATAGTTTTTATTGCCCTTATTTAAAGAAAATCATTAAAACAAGTGCAGGGGGTGACTGTAACACTACAAAAGTAATTTACAGGGCACAGTGAATGAATGTGATGCATTCTATGTGGGCAAGACTGTAAATAAACTAAAGCGTAGGATTTCATGTCATCTGTCAGAAATCCGCTCTGGATGTAAAAATAATGCACTAGCCAAACACCTTTATCTTCATAAAAGACACACAGGTTTTACATTTCAGGTCCTGGATCGCATAGACATGGGTGATCTTGAAGGAGACATCCCGAATATTCTGAAGAAACATGAACTCATGTGGCAATTAAAGCTGAACTTTTTTAGGAAGCCTGGACTAAACTACTACTGTTCAATTAATAGTGTACTGGAACTTAAAAAATTGCCACATTGTTTACATGACTAATTGTATTTTATTTTATTTTATACTACCAGTTGGTTTTAAATACTGTTTTAAATCAGTTGTAATTTAAGTGTATATTTTGTTTCTATAATCATACATACATTTTTTTATTTTTATTTAATTTTTTTTTCTGGTTCTTTTTTCCACTTTATTCAAAATGAGGTGTAATAACAATATTAACTAAGTATAAAATTATATATATTTTTATAGATTGTTTTTAGGGTTCTTGTACACAGACCTGAAGAAGTCTAGAAGGACAAAAGCAATCTTTGTTAACAACAGGTTATGAAAATAGAAATTGATTTTTACATGCAAAATGTATATGTATATATGTATATATATTTTTTGATTGCCAAATGAACTAAGGTTGATATATTTCCAGCCATGTAGTATATTGTCTTGGATAAAATCACAAACTTAATAATCTACATAATAATCTGGTTAAATAAGAGGTACCACATAATTATAAATTTTATTTAAAGTACATAAGGGTTATATTATTATGACAGTTACTAAGTAGGGCAGGACCAGCTCGAATGTCACACTGATGGGGAAGGGATATGAATTTAACATGTGTACCAATAACACTTTGTTTTACAGCACAATAAACCACTCCCATGCCTGATGAAAAGTATATATATATATATATATATATATATATATATATATATATATATATATATTTAGAAAGCTTGTCAGGAAATTATTACTCTATTTTTGTTTTACTTGGATCGCTTGTCTGTGTACTTAATAAAGGATTTTCGACTGGAAACAGACTGCCTGCCTTACTTGGATTTCTTTCAAACACTTAGTAATGCTGTACAATTATATATTTTCTATTATTATTTTTTTGTTTTGTTTTGTTTTGACTTGACGAGTTTAAGTTTGTTACTTCTACTACTATTGTCTGATCTGATTAATATACAATGATTAACTAGAATATATGGACTGAAAATCTTCCACAGAGAAGTTTCGTGCACTGTTTTGTTTTTGGACCCACTACACTTGTTTAGTGGGTTGTTTTGAGACTTCGGGGATACCAATGAGATTACTTGTTTTTTGCTCTTAACCTAATGTCTTACATTGTGCAGCTTTGCAGCACTGTGAAGCTGCACAGCGGTGGTAGATATTCTTGTATGCAGGCACATACCTGGCGATCCTGTGAACCATTCAAGAAAATGGAACTCTGTGCATCTCCAGGGACTACTGAGTTTCTTTCTATAAATCATAGTAGCTCCTTATGGCAAACTGAACATGGTGCACATGTTGACTGCATGTGTTATGCTTACGATGTTCCCAGATCCTGAGGACTGCTTGAAATTATGCTGACTTACTAGTTCTGGATTAAAACCTGTAAAAGTGTGTTTTACAACTAAGAACAAACAAGTTGCAGACAAGGAGAAGTGATGGCAGATGTACCAGGATGAGGTGATACAATATGGCCTGCTCCAGTTTCTGCATGCTGATCAAGTACCTTATGAAAACATTATTTATAATGATTTCTTCTCAGCCAAACTAGTTAGACATTTGGTTAGAATAGGTGGAATTACTCTTTAAAGAGGTCCTAAAATGTCAATAGAGAATTAAGGGATCCAGTAATAACTAGGTACAAGTCTTCTGTACTGCTTTGTTTTTTTGCATTTTTTCTTCTTGCTTTTTCTTGCTTTATTGAAAATGCATGCCTGACTGTGTTTCCTGTCTTTTAAAGTTCCTTCAGAATTCATCTGCCTTTATAACTCATACCCTTCCAAAAGTCATAATCATATGCTGCTGCATTATGGTCTTTTGCAAAGAAAGTACTTGAGATGTCTCATAAAAGTACAACGATTTCATCTAGCAGGATGATAAGAGCTTCTTTACTTTTCCTGAGCACAAAGGCCTATTTTCATGCAAAATGACAAAGAATAGCAAAAAGAAGAAGCACAGCATGGTTGGAGATAAGGCTTCAGTTAACAAGTTTAAAATACCTGGTGAATTAAAGCTCTACTGAATGGAACTGCCAGTTTTTTAAATTTGACATGAAAGTTTTCAGGTCAATTTAGGTAGCCATGCTTGTAACACTTTTATATCAGGTTTAAAAGTTTTGTTATTTAACATTTACAGCAGTTATTTTAGAGAGCATGAGCAAGTGAAATGACAGAGACACAAAGAAAGCACAAACAGGCACAGACGTGATTAGGAAGACACATCTATACAAATGTTTAGCCCTTAGTTTACCATATAGCCTGGAATATTTATGCAGTAGTCCTCGTTGTTTTAGGGCTTATCTGCTGTACTGCTCTTTTTACTTGGTCATTCTTACATTCTGCCATCTTGAAAAGCAATCTGCTGCTGTGGATGTACTTTTGGTATTCATTTGCCAGGATTTTCTGCTGACATGGTAAGTTTTCCCAAGAATGAGTTTGACCTTTTACAGCTCAAGTTTAGCTGAAACTGCAGTCAGAAAACGAGAACTGAAATGGTTGGAATGCATTCTGAAAATATTTACTCTTTATACACAATTACAGAAGATTCTTAAAAAAATGTTCAACTTGATTGCCATAGCTAAGACCTCTTAATTTATCAGAGCAATACATTTGTAATGTAATTACGTTTAGGCTCCATTAAAATAAATTTCTATTTAAAAAAGAACAAAAATACCATGTTTAATTACAATGACAGAAGTATTGATCAAAGAATCAAAATATGCTAATTAAAGTAAATACTTATTGATGTACTGGCTTATTAAATCGATAAAGCTTAGAAAACAAACAAATTACTATCTGAAATATGAGAACAGGCATTCACATTTTCAAAACTATTTCCAGTTTTATAGGTTAGAGAAGGTCTTACTTTTATAGAGCTATAAAGTGGCTGTTCAGAGCCCACAGCATTTATTCTTCATCTTCAGGGTTAACTACCTGAGCCCAAACAGCTTACAAATAAACAATATACGTATTTTAAGAACACACAAAGATGTAATATAGTATAAGAATATAAATAGTAAAAACAGGTTTAACTAAAATTACATAAAATAAATGAGGAATGAACAGTCAGCTCGAGTGGTGCAGTGAAATAAAGCCCTGACTAAGACCTAGCATGGGCCGAAGAAAGGAATGATAAGTGTGTGTGTGTGTGTGCGTGCGTGTGTGTGTGTGCGTGCGTGTGTGTGTGTGTGTGTGTGTGTGTGTGTGTGTGTGCGTGTGTGTGTGTGCGTGTGTGTGTGCGTGTGTGTGTGTGTGTGTGTGTGTGTGTGTGTGTGTGTGTGTGTGTGTGTGTGTGTGTGTGTGTGTGTGTGCGTGTGCGTGTGTGCATGTGTGTATGTGTGTGTGTGTGTGTGTGTGTGTGTGTGTGCGTGCGTGTGTGTGTGCGTGTGTGTGTGTGTGTGTGTGTGTGTGTGTGTGTGTGTGTGTGTGCGCGTGTGTGTTCGTGTGTGTGTGCATGTGCGTGTGCGTGCATGCGTGTGTGTACGTGTGCGTGTGCATGTGTGTATGTGTGTGTTGGGGGGGTTGAAGTGACATGCTGGCAGAGGGTGAACTGTTCTTTGTAGTCATGGTGGAGATTGAAGTCTAGACTGTAGGGTCAGTCTATGGTGTGCAGGCAACTTTGGGTAAATCACCACTATTTGGCAATGGCCTATAGAGACTGTACCATTAAGCCAGCACATGCAGTAGGGCTGCAACCATCACAGAATTAAGCTTCCTTTTGTGCAATTTTGGTGGTTTCTTGAACTGCTTACCTTCTGCAACACTAAATTCATGAACAGGATAGGGGTTGGGTGTTCTTGATTAGCAGGGTGTAATGCGACCTTATGAATAGTGTTGAAAGGGCATGTAAGGTTTGGAAGATGCTTCATTACCAAAGTTTCTCAAGCTGAACTTGCTACATATAAAATTAAAAAAAAGTTGAATAATGATGTCTGACAAACCTGTGTGTTCAAACAATAAGATGACGTGTCTGATACACTACTGACAAACAGATTATGCACAGATATAATACACAGTGGGTCAGAGTCCAAAAGAGTTGTTCTTAGTGTAAGTCTGCACTGATTCTGAAAGACCTGCTCTCAGCCTGATCTCAGTGTAAGTGGTCACTAACACCGAGACCAAGTCTTTTGGAATCGGGGCCAGTATATGGCCACATATATAAAAGCTTGAAACATTTCTATGCACAAAGGTGCTAAATACCATACTATGTAAAAAAAAAAAAAAAACAACAAAAAAACAAAAAAGATTCTTACATTATTTTCAGACCAGGTTGATAGCAAACTGACTTTGACCACCATATTGCATCTGTTGTACTGAAAGCTTTCTACTTGGCCCACCTCATTAGTAAGGGCATCTCATCCAGGGATAAGGTGGTCATAACATCCTTGTATTCTTCTACGACCCATTATTGAGTACAATGTCCCTTTTGCCATGTACCTCACAAAGCACATGCTGCAGCTGGAGAGTCCACAGAGGTTCCTCACCTACGGAATCCAGGGCCTCAAACATCTACCCTACACAGACACGCTAAAAGCTCTGTCCCTCTACTCAGTCTCCTACAGACTCCTCAGAGATGACCTCTGTCTGGCATATAAAGCAATCTCAGACTCCGCCCTGATGGGACTGCTGCATATCCACAAGTCAAGCTCCACTCGAGTAACCCACATGCCCGACCTCAACCTGGCCTGTGACATCAATAGGGCTTGTTGGCAGGACAGATTTGTGTCCCAGAGACTCCGCATTTTTTGAAATATCCTCCCTGTCCATGTAAAACAGAGTACCTCATTAACCCTTTTTAAATTGCAATGTAGAAAACTGGATGGGGAACAGAAAATACACCCCTGGGATTCAACCTGTGTCCCTTCTGGACAGTGCCATAGGATAATGACTTGTTGGAATGTGGGCTAATTCTTGGCTAGGCTTTTAAGGGCCTCAGGGCCAATAGCCTAGTAACTTCCTATGATCCTATGACCATATGTTAACTCTAGTCTACCAGTTCATATTTTTTATATATTGACCTCTTACTGTTAGTTGCATGTAAAATATTTCTGTTGATTCATTTCTTTAAGTCTGTCTGTATGAATTTGCTTATTTATTTATTCAGCATTTAACATAATCTTCTAAGACTTCTGAAAACTAAAAAAAACATACCTATTCAGAATGTATGTAAAAATCTCTACTTTCTTGGGATTACTGACCCCCAATGACAACTTGGATTGTAAACCATTTAGGTAGGCTTTTTTCTGTTTCAAACCCCATCTGGTCACTTCTAAGGTGACACTGAATTAATGGCTACATGTCTTAGATCATGTCATGATCATGCAGCCTTCTGCACTCCACATGTCAATTTGGCAATGCCTCAACCTGGACAATTAAAAACCCAGACGTACCAAAGTATATCAAAGTGAAGTAAATACTTGGGGAAGTAAGGGAGCATGCTAACATAGATTGGAAGATATGCATGGGCTCCTTCATTTCCCAAGCACTCACTTCATTTTGATGTCTCTTGTTGCCTTGAAGTTTTCCAAGTATCTAGGTCGAGGTTTTACAATGGTGATGGCTGTGATTTAGAGGGTAGCATATTTGCTGAGATAGTCACTAACCTGCAGTCACCGTAGAACACTGCACCTTAAACTGAGTCATCTTTTAGGACAGGTTAGTGTTCTCACTCAGAATGTTTATCCAATTGGAGGTTAGAGTCTGACTGATACATATAGCTCAATGAACTGCAAACTTAAATAATTCTGAAGTGCTATAATGTTGTTAAACTGTATTGATTAACATTTTCAGTGGCATCAAGAGAAGAACTGATGTAACTGATGAGCAGATGTAAATCTTAACTTCTCTCTGCAGTACCATTTCTGAATATCAGGTCCGTGCTCCATTCTGTCTTTCCTATATACCCTGGTTGGGAGCTGAGAGTTACTCAGCTTTGAGTGGTGATAAAGTCACAGTAACAGAGTTACATCCTGCCATGTTGCAGTTATTCCTTCTCCATCAGCAATACATTTCCCTGTACCGTGGATGGGATGCGCACAGGTAAAGTGAAGACAAATATAACATGTAAACAATCCTCAAAATATGACAAAAAGTACTCCTCCCATACAAGAATATCTGAAATAATGGAAACAAAAGTTGTAAGTTGGAGACAGAAGAGTAAATATTTTCTTTTTTCACCATAATACTCAAGCATTTGATAATGAATCAAATGAAAGAATAGAAGATGGAATACAAACAGCTCAAAGTGACAGGATGAACTTAAAGCCTTGTGAACTTCAATAGTGTTTGACATATATATAACAATAACTATTATGTGTACGTGTGTACCGTACTTCTTGTAGCAATTATTGTAGCACACAGAAGTGCTACCCCAGCACTAAATGTTTTACAAGGAAACAGCTCCAGTACTTATTATTAATGTCCACCCCTTCAGGCATGTCTAAAGGTCAGTTCGCTTTACTTTCTTCTATTAACCTTGTGAACTTGGGCATCCTGAGGCAATGTAGCAACTGCCTCATGTACACTGATAACCCTCTCCTCTTACCTCCCAATACTCAGACTTGCGAGAGATGCACTTATATATCCAAATTGGAAGCCACCTACTCTCCAGCCAAGACCGGAATAGCTGGTCAAGAGGAGAAAGCCAACACTTGCACCACACCACATGGAACACATAGCCCTCCAGAACACACACAAGCACTGCCATCACATAAAAACACAAACCACACATCCACCTTAATGGAGGCTCTCAATAAAAATCTACCCAAACAGTAGAGACCTCCAAGGCAGAAATGCACTCAACCACCTCAACACAGCATTAATCTTGAGACACATAACCCTCCTAAAGAGTGTGCCACTCAACCAAAGCCCTTAAGGCAAAAGAACATGCCCAACACACTAGTTATAGGTGACTCGATAGTGAGGCACACTGATGTCTCACTCACTAGGTTGAATTAGGAGAAAGTAAAAAACAGTCAGCTGCCTGTCAGGTGCCAGGATCCACCACATAACACACATATTCAGATCCCTCAACAACAGGTACAAATATGACTCTGTCATTGTACATGTGGGTGTGAATGACCTGAGACATACCTTTCTGAACTATATGAAAAGAGACTCTTGGATTATGTAGCCCATGCTGGTATAACCCTAGCCCTGAGCAGCCTCCTACCATCACCCAGAATGATACCACAGTACAAGCAGAAAATGATCGATTTCAACAATTGTTTAAGTTTCTGGTGTCATTCTAAGGGGATCCAGTATCTGTCTGCCTGGGATGACATGACTGACAGACCTCGATGCTTTGCCAGAGATGGCCTGCATCTGTCACCCCTGAGCTTCCGGATACTGTCAAAGGCTCTTGTCACCCCTATAGTACCTTTTTTAGGCGGTGTTCCAAAGACCAAATTACCACCGTAACAGCTACAAACAAATGCAGTCTGAGGGTCATGCTGCTAAACTCTAGAAATCTAAATCTCAAAATGCACTCACTCAAAGCACTCCTTAAAATGGAGAACATCGACATTTGTGCTGTAACAGAGACCTGGTTCAAGGCAGCAGAAAGCACCCCTGCACTACCGGGCTATAACTCATTCATCACCTTTCAGCCTTTCAGCCCCAGAACTTGGACCGAAGCTCCAAAGGTGGTGGTGTTTCCATATTCATAAAGGATGCGCACACCTCCAGACTGGTAGCCCAACATAATGCACCAGAGACACTTCAGGTGCAGCTAACATTGTGTAGGACAGCGATTCAGGTCGTAGCCTGCTATAGGTCCTCAGCCATGTCCCAAGACTCACACTCCACATTCCTAAGTACCCTGAAGAATATCAGGGTCCAACCTAACACTCTCATACTGGGCCACTTCAACTACCCCTCCATTAACTGGGAAAACTACTCATGTACCAATACACTTGCCCAACATTTCCTGGAATTCATTAATTCCAATCCCCTGGACCAACTCGTTCTTACCCCCACTAGAGGTAGTAACATCTTTGACCTGGTCATTACTAACATGGGTGACCATTGCTCTATACCAATAGTCAAAGCCTCCCTGGTTAGATCTGATCAGCTTGGAAATCTACATCTCACCCCCCCCCCCTCCCGCAAAGGTAACGGCATGAAAAACTTCTCAAAAGCTAACTTTGGGATCCTAAAAACAGAGGTGGCTAACTTGATGGCACCCATGCAATTGGAGAACAGCTGCATGACTGCCAAATCATACATTAATGCCTTGTATGAACACATACACAAATGCATGGATCTCACCATACACAATAGAACCAAGATGCTCTCCTCCAAAAAAAGGAAGCCAATCTGGTGGTCTCCTGCCATAAACAAACTCTACAACAGAAGGAGGAAACTGATGTGGAATAAAGAGAAGTCCCAAGACTGGAAAAACTCCCTTCTCAGCCTCAACAAAAAGTTGAGATCCCTCATCACATCCTCTAAATCTAGCTATGAAAACAGAATTGCAGCAGATAGTAAAGACAACCACAAGGCCTTCTATAGTTATATAAAGAATCTCCATGGCAATACACAGATTGGTTCAGAGCTATTGCACAATGGTACCTCCTATACCGAGCCAACAGATAATGCCAATATACTGGCCGACAGATTCAGTGCCAACTTTACCCCTCTCTCCCCCACCAAAGGACCAATCACAATACCAGTAGATTGCCAAGCACCCAGTATTACTGCTGCACAGGTAAAAACAGCACTGTCCAAGGCCAAGAATGCAGCTTCTATGGGATCTGAGAATATACCTGGCTGTGTTCTACATGAACTACAGAGTGTACTGGCACCTCATCTGTGTGCCCTGTTCAATCACAGCCTCACCTCAGGCTTTATCCCTACCAAATGGCGCACTGCTACAGTCATCCCTCTCCACAAAGGAGGAGCGACTACAGACCCTGGGAACTATTGCCCCGTTAACCTGACGAGTCTGATATGCAAAGCTATGGAATGCATCATCATGGACCTAAGTCCTCTAACAAACAACTCTTAACCATAACTAAACCCAACAAAAGAGCTGGACAATGTCTCTATTCCCATAACATTGCCAAACTTTGGAATGCGCACGCTCTCTCTCTTACTCATCTAGACTCTTTAAAAACATTTAAATCTGCACTAAAAGAGCATGATCTCAATAACCTTGTCTTTTCTTGTCATATAATTAAACCACCTTAAATGTTTTGGCCACTATACACTACAGATACTTTTAATAACTTAATATAGTTGCAATTTACACTATCTGTCTTCATAGCCAATCTCTCTTGCTTTCTTTATTTCTGTGGCTGAATGAACAGAATTGATTAAACAGTATTCTTACTTATGAGAATAGACAAACAGAATTACTAAAAATCTAACACACTGGGTTTATTTTTCTTGTATTGTATACCTCTAAATATGTATTTGTCTTGTATATCTAATTCAATTTGTATCGTGTACAAACGTTCTTCACTTTCAAAGTTAAGCTGATGTTATGTAAAAATTTCTGTGATTGTGTGGGCTTTCCCGGTTAACACATATCAATAAATAATAAATAACAAAGATATAGGGAATCTCCAAACTCTGGATCCCACACAGTTTGGTTTTGTGAAGGGTAGATCTTACCTACTCAACCTGGTTGACTTCTTTGAGTCAGTCACTAGAGCTGTGGATGAAGGCAAGGTGGTTCATACAGCCTACCTTGATCTGGCCAAGGCCTTTGATACCATTCCCCACTCAGGAATCATAGAAAAACTCACTAAGCTAGGCATCATCCCCTATATCACTAGGTGGGTTGCAAACTGGCTTACAGATAGAACCCACAGTGTGAAAGCAGCTGACTCCAAGTCAGACTGCCGACCAGTCACAAGTGGAGTCCCACATGGTTCGGTCCTGGGTCCTTTCCCGTTTGGTATCCGCTTCTCTGATGTCCAGGCCAACATGAAGGGACTCTGGCTGACAAAGTTTGCAGATGATTGCAAGTTGGGAGCCATAATTAACTTCCCAAGTGATGTTGACATCCTACAGAAAGGCCTCACTGAGACAAATGACTGGTGTCAGAACCATGGCCTTAAGCTCAATGCCAAAAAATGTGTCGTCATACCCTTTGGAAAAAACCTAGTTCCCATGAATTACCACATCAATGATAGTCCACTGAACACAGAAGGCATTATAAGAGATCTGGGAACACAGGCTGACATCAACCTCTCTTTTGACCACCACATTGCCACTGTGGTCAGAAAGTCCTTCTATGTGGCACATCTCATTACTAAGGGTTTTGCATCCAGGAAGAAAGAGGTCATTGTCTCCCTCTACACTTTCCTCATTAGGCCAGTCATTGAGTAAAATGCCCCATTTGGCATGTACCTCACTAGACACCTGCAACAACTGGTAAGGCCACAAACGTACCTCACAAAGAGGATCCTAGGCCTTAAACACTTGTCCTATTTGGACAGATTAAAAAAACTCCAACTATTCTCTGTCTCATATCGCCTATATAGAGGCGATCTCTGCTTGACTTACAAAGCCATGTCTAACCCATCTCTGTTAGAAAGGCTATATTTAAAGAAATCCCAATATCTCCACACTTCACGCAACAGAACCTCAACCTCATTACCACGATCAACAGAACAAGCTGGAGGGACAGGTTCATAACCCAGAGACTGCCCATGCTATGGAATAGACTTCCCAAACATGTCAAGCAGAGCACCTCACTAGCCCTCTTCAAGAGAAATCTTGATGAGTGGATGGAAAATAGAAAATTCACCCTGGGGATCACTCCAGTGGCTCTACTCGACAGAGCACTGGGAACTAAGGTTGGGTGGCATGATACCAGGATAATCCTATGGACTAGGCTTGTAATGGCTCCAGGGCCATTAGCCTAGTACATACCTATGAACCTATGCACCTATATAGATATAGATATAGATATAGATATAGATATAGATATAGATATAGATATAGATATGTATTCAGTTATGTGTAATAATATGTTTAGCCACAATATGGCAGTGTTTTCTGGTGGACACTTATGGTAATATGCTTGTTGTCATTTCCTGTTCCTTCTGCAGCATTTTTCATTAAAGAAAAGGAAAAATAAATGTATCTTGGTTTAGACTGCATTCAGGCTGTAAGAATCCATTTGACATGCCAAGAAGAAGTTGTTCTAGCAAACAGAAATACTCTGATGTTACGAGAATAGCAGCAGTGGACATACAACATATAAAACAATGACTGCAACACATGAAGCTCAATTACAAAATATACAAGAACCATCAAAGTACATAGGTTCATAGGTAGATACTAGGCTGTCTGCCCGAGGGCATTTATAAGCCTAGCCAGAGTGTGTCGGCTTTCACCGCCCCATTGATTAATTAACTGATCCTCTGTCAAGCAGAGCCAATGACGTGATCCCAGGGGTGTATTTTCTGTTACCCATCCACTCGTCAAGGTTTCTCTTGAAGAGTGTTAGTGAGGGGCTCTGCCTGATGTAATTTGGAATTTTGTTCCAAAGCATGGGGAGTCTCTGTGACAGGAATCTATCTCTCCAGTATGTTCTATTTATTGTCGTGGTGATGTTTAGCTCACTAGAGCACGTGGCTTGCAGTGACTTGGATTTCTTTAGGTGGAGAATGTCCATCAATTCTGAGTTGGACATGGCTTTGTAAGTCAGGCAGAGATCACCTCTGGGTAAGCGATATGCCACTGAGTACAGACGGAATTTTTTCAGTCGGGCTGCATAGGACATATGTTTGAGGCCAGTAATCCTCTTGGTGAGGTACTTTTGTGGTCTTTCCAGCTGTTGGAAGTGTCTTGCGAGGTACATCCCAAATGGGGAATTGTACTCTATGATGGGTCTAATGAGTGACGAGTAGAGGGGCACTATAACTTCTTTATTTCTAGATGTGAACCCTTTAGTAATTAGATGGGCCATGTAGAAGGATTTCCTAACTACTTTGGCAATATGATTGTCAAAGGAGAGATTACTATCTACCTGGGTCCCCAGATCTCTTATTACCTCTTCTGTATTAAGGGGGCTGCCACCTATGTGGTAATTTGTGGGTGTTTTGTTTTTCCCAAATGGGATGACTATGCATTTTTTGGCATTTAGCTTGAGGCCATGACTTTGACACCAGGTATCCATCTCAGTAAGGCCCTTTTGGAGGATGTCCGTGTCAGCCGGAGAGTCAATTATGGCTCCCAGTTTGCAGTCATCAGCGAACTTGGTTAGCCATAGTCCTCCTGTGTTTTCCTGTACTTCTGAGAAGTATATGCCAAACAGTAGGGGACCCAGGATCGAGCCTTGTGGGATGCCACTTGTGACTGGTTTAGAGTTGGAACTGGAGCCCGCTATTCTTACTGTGTGAGTTCTGTCTGTAAGCCAGTTGGCGACCCATCTCATTTTGTAGGGGTTTATGTTCAGGCTGGTGAGTTTTTCTGTAATACCCAAGTGGGGAATGGTGTTGAAAGCCTTGGCAAGGTCAAGGTAGGCTGTCTGAACCACCTTTCCCTCGTCTATGGCCTTGGTGACTGTCTTGAAGAAGTCAACCAGGTTTAGTAGGCATGATCTGCCCTTAACAAAGCCGAACTGGGTCAGGTCAAGTGTTTGGAGGTTCCCAATTTCTTTGTTAATGAGTTCTACGATGATGCGCTCCATAGCCTTGCAGACCAGGCTAGTCCGGCTTATGGGGCGATAGTTACCAGGATCAGTTGTGGCCCCTTCTTTGTGGAGAGGAATAACCGTTGCTGTGCACCATTCTATGGACACATAGCCTGTGGAGAGGCTGAGGCTGAACAGCGTGTTTAGGTGGGGGGTTAGTTTGTTCTGCAGTTCATGCAAGACGCAGCCTGGGACACCATCTGGTCCCATTGACCCTGTGTTTTTGGCTTTTGAAAGGGCTGTTTTCACCTGTGCATCTGTGATTTTTGAGACACTACAATTTTCCGGTATTGTTGTGGGCCCTTTTGGAGGTGAGGGGGGGTGAAGTTTGCACTGAATCTATCTGCTAGGATGTTGGCAATATCAGTAGGTTCAGTATATTTTGTGCTATTTTGCACTAGTTCAGTGCATCTCCGCGAGTTGCCACTTAGATTCTTAACATAGCTAAAGAAGGTTTTGTGGGGAATTAAGAGAATAACAAGTGCGAGTTGCAACACATCTTAAGAAGTTAAAGAAACTGCATAGTTATTCCCTAAGAATAGGGAATAAGATGCAAGATTTAGAGAACTGATCCAGATGCAATAATGTTAGGTTTATTGGGTTGCTGGAATCATTGGAAGCAACAAAACCCATGAAGTTCATTAGACAGGAAAAACAAAAATGTTAGGAGCCAAAGCTCCACCTATAATTGAATAAGATAACAGAGATATATCCAGAACCAAGATTACTAACAAATCAGACACTTTATCATAACATTACAGCAAACCACCAAAATAGAAAAACAGCAAATATCAGCCATGGAAAAAAAAAAGTAAGCTTGAACCACAGAACAGTTTATTCACTCTAGCGCCTCGGCAACAAAGTTTTCAAGGAGTATAACAAAGCATTCACAAAACACAGAATAAATATATAAGACAAATAATCAATAGACCAATCAAAATCATTAAATAATTAAATACTATCATTATGCCCTAAAGTGCCCCTGTGAGAAATGTTATATAGGTGAGAGCAAAGAATGTTCAAAGTGAGGCTCCAGGAGCACATTAGAGACATAAAAAATAATAATTGTGATAACCCCCTGACTATACATTTTAGAAATTACCACTTGGGAAATTTTAAACTTCTTAAGGGAAGTATTTTAGAAAAAGTTAATGTACCTGTGGGTGATTTAACCTCTATAAAAGAGAAGTTTTTATATAAAGAAGCTCTGTTTATTGTAAAATATAATATATTGAACCCTGTTGAGTTAAATACTGAACTTATAACAAGAAAATACACCCCCAAAGGGCTAAGGCCACTGTGTATCTAATAATAGTGTAAGCAAACTCAGTAAAGCACATCCACAGCGGCCACGCACTGCAGAAACTGTCCACAGAAAAGTGGAGCATAAACATATACCACAGTACTTGTCTTCAAATGCTAAATAATGCAAATAAAATCCAAGTAAAATCCACCACGAAATAATCCTCCAAATAGTTATAAAACGAGATTATTGTACAAGAGTTAGCGCTTTCACCAACACGGCTTCATCAGACTCATAAAGACAGACATTTCACAGAACATTTAAAATGCAAAAAGCAAACCTATAGGTTAGCGTCACCGTCGACGACAGACCTCATAGAACTAATATCCCATATTAAAGGGCCAGACACAAATGCAATCAAACTGATGAAAAGTTAAAAAAGATAAAAAAACGTTAAATACATAGCTATAAAATAATTACCTAAACATATAAAATTCATTAAAAGCCTAAACATATACTACACCCAAAGTTGTATCATGGCAACTATTCCTATCAAAATATAAGCCATTGTTGCTTGTATATCATGAAACACAATTTCAATCTTAATGAAAAGCATATTTTGTCAATAGCAAATTAATATGGCACACATTATTGTAAAATAATGAAAAAACATTATATGCATCGCTATAGGGTTGCAAACAAACTATTTACCTATACATACAAAATTCATTAAAAGGCTAGATATACGCTACACCCAAAATCATGTCATAGCAGCTATCCCTGTCAAAATATGGTCCATTGTTACTTATATATCATAAAACACAATTTCAATCTAAATAAAAATAAATTGATGTAATACACATTATTTTAACATTTTAATCCTTCTGTTGCGAAGGATAGGTTTTAAGGGTACTTTTTCATTCAAGCCATTTTACAATAATGTGTGCCATATTAATTTGCTATTGACAAAATATGCTTTTGTGTTTCATGATATACAAGCAACAATGGCTTATATTTTGATAGGAATAGTTGCCATGATACGACTTTGGGTGTAGTATATGTTTAGGCTTTTAATGAATTTTATATGTTTAGGTAATTATTTTATAGCTATGTATTTAACGTTTTTTTATCTTTTTTAACTTTTCATCAGTTTGACTGCATTTGTGTCTGGCCCTTTAATATGGGATATTAGTTCTATGAGGTCTGTTGTCGACGGTGATGCTAACCTATAGGCTTGCTTTTTGTATTTTAAATGTTCTGTGAAATGTCTGTCTTTATGAGTCTGATGAAGCCGTGTTGGTGAAAGCGCTAACTCTTGTACAATAAACTTGTTTTATAACTATTTGGAGGATTATTTCGTGGTGGATTTTACTTGAATTTTATTCGCATTATTTAGCATTTGAAGACAAGTACTGTGGTATATGTTTATGCTCCACTTTTCTGTGGACAGTTTATGCTGTGCGTGGCCGCTGTGGATGTGCTTTACTGAGTTTGCTAAATACTGAACTTAGAAAGTATTGGAACAGTGAATGATTACATGTTTATGGGCACAAGGTAGGTTGCTAGAAGATTGGATATGTGGTTAGGTAATAGGCCACAATTATACTGGATGCAAGAATGTCTCAGTCAAACTATGAGTCTATCCAACCATGTTAAACTGACCCTGATTATAAAACAAGACAGTAGTCAGAGAAATTTTAGACAATAGAGGTTTGGACCACTTTTAATAAACAATGTTGCATTTCAAAATAAAATAAAAGAATGGATCTGTGATTACTAGGGAATAATTAATGGAGGAATCGAGTATGCCAACACAGACTGGAAAAACTTCAAAAAACAATGTAGGCACTTGGATAAAACAATATAAGTTGATGAAACCTAAGAAAAACGAAAAGAAAAAATAAATATGGAAAATCAAGCTGAAGCAAAAGAAAAAAAAACATACAAGAAACAGCAGTGTAGTAATGTTGCCTTGTATAAAGAATTTTTTTCTCATAAAAGACAATGCTGACAATTCTTATATAATAACATTTCAGTAAAATGGGAAAGATGATAACTTTTTCATTGGACCAAAGGTATAGTACTTAATAATGTGCTAGCATGGAAATGCAGAAAACAACAAAAATATATGATGGTGGTGCTGTTAATTAGAGATGAAAATGGACAGTCAGTTGTGAACTGCATGACATTAATACAGTTCTAGAGGGAGAATGTGCTACTGCATCACGTGTGATGTGAAGGGCAAGAACAGAAAAGATGGTCTGTTTCATGGGTTGCAAATTCTGAAAATTAATGAAAATGAAATAACTCGTGGGTTTCCTCTCGGTGCTGCTGTTTCCTTCCACATCCCAAAGACATGCTGTAGGTGGATTGGATACTCTAAATTGGCCCTAGGTGTGAGTGCATGCATGTGTGTGCCTTCTGTGGAAGGTAGGCTGGCTGGCAACTAGACACCGTAAAACTCCACTGCCAGTCATGAGCGGACAGGTGATCCGCTGTGGCGACCCCTAACCGGGAAAAAGCCGAAAGGAGAAGAAGAATGAAAATGAAATAATTAAATTGAAACAAATGATTACCACAGCTGAAAGTTTATTAGCTACTGAGTCCCTCAAAAATGATAATATACCTGGCCTGGATGGCGTTTTAGCTGAAAGGTATAAATGCCTCAAAAATGAAATCTCCATTCAACTACATATTTGCTGTAGAGTATGTTGGGCAAAACAAGTCTTCCCTGCAGAGACTAGTAAAGCTAGAATGATGATGTTTCCAAAGCCAGTAAAAGTTCTAGTGAAAGGACTCAAAAATTATTAACACATCATTTGTGCAAATAACTGAGGTTTTATTAAGGCTAGGGTATGTATCCTGGACCTGGTGTACTTATGGCTGTATGTACGGTCTGCATGCCATAAACTCTAGACAAAGGCAGCAGCCCTTTTAATAGATTTTGAGCAAGGTATTTGATGTTATACAGTTGGAATCCATATGGTTTTCAGTGTCATGACTACAAGACACTGCAATGGAGGTGGTAAAAGAAACATGGGAAAGACTTAGTGTACAAACAACCCCCTGAGCAATGCAAAATTGGGTTAAAGAACAGTGAAGACAACAGGCACCCCAATTATTCCAGGAGACTTTATTGTTTAGTATAATCTACTATACACTCTGTAGATCAGAATGTAGTGTGTGTGCACTATGTCTTTAAGAAGCATGCAAGGCTGTGCATGCATGTATATATTCCAGACACGTGCAATCCCTAGTGCCAATTTTGAAGAAGCAGCCAGTGTATAAGCATGTATGATCACAGCAGTTAGTGGTTGTATAGAATTGAAGCTACTTAAACAGAGCCCATGAAGACTCATGTATTTGTGTACCAACACGAAAGTGACGTGGTGTCAGAACTGGGATGGAAAAGGACAAAACGTTTGGAACCATGGGATGTAAAAGTGACAATGAAGGTAAAACTAAGAGGAAACATTGTGAATATGACCAAAACCAATCAAAGGTAATGAAAAGCAACACAAATTAATTACTTGATGCAAAGAGGCAAGAAAAGGTATTACAAGGGCATAAACTGCATTATCAGGCAAGCGGAAAGCTCAAAAAAATTGTTAACTAAAGAAAATGTTAAAGATAAAGGTGCTTGATGAAACATATGTGTTTAAAGTACAAAACAAGCATGCTAGAGATAAAACAAGCATGTTAAAGTGTAAGATGAGCATGTTTAAGGCAGAAAGAGTGCACTTAAGGCATAACTGGGCATGGTTAGAGTAAAATGAGCATGAAAGAAAGTACACTGGGCATAAATAAGGAAAATGGCTTAAAAGAGTGCAAAGAATGACAATAGGGAAAGAAAAGTAGCACAGTAGATAAAAATAAAAGCAAGGTGACTGCTGTAGTGGATAAAGTGCTGCATCTGTGCATAATTACAATTTAATTTGGTATTAAAAAAGTAACTAAAGTATCTCAGAGTGTGTAAAAGTGCTTACAGTGTGTGCTTAATACTGTGCATGTATTTCAAAGAGTTAACTGTGCGTAAAGTGCAACTATCTTGTATAATTCAGTTGAAGCATGGTTGTTTGAAAAAAATTTCTTGTGTTGGGTGTGGCTGTTCACAAAGTACCGCCATTACAGAGTGCTTCTTGTACTGTAAAGAGTTGCCTGGCAAGGTGCCGCCATAACATTTCAGTGTATTGCATTTAGCCATTCGCCAAGTGCTCATACCTCAAAAGACATTGAATTTCAGCAACCAAAATCTGATTATTCACATTGTGCAATTATATAACAAGTTTCTTGTATTAAAGAAAGGTGTTTCTTAAGAGATTACAAGAGTATTAGAATGGTCGTGAGTTGCTCAGTTGTATTGCAAAGTTCTTGAATGTTTCCTAAAGCGACAATTTTAATAAGTGATAATGCATGACTATTCCATGCCTGTCTTCATTGATAAATTCCCAAGCAACTACTTTAGCATTTTTACTTTTACCAATCCCAAAAGTCGATAATTTTGGCATTTTTGCCTTTACTTATCGAAAGTTTCGTAATAGCATCGTAAAGTCTGAGAAAGTGTTCTGTTAAGCTCCGTAAAGCAGTAAATAAGTTGAAAAGCATGAAAGTTTCATAAAAGCATCACAAAGTCTGGGAAAATATTCTGTTAAGTTCCATAAAGCAGCAAATAATTTAAAAAGCTATTATGCTGAGTTTCGTAAAGCATCGTGAAAGATAAAAGGTTACTTCGCAAAGTACAATAAAGCATTGAGAAACTTAAAAAGCTATTTCATAAAGCACAGTGAAGCATTAAGAAATTTAAAAAGGTATTTTACAAGTGCAGTAAAACATTGAGAAGCCCGATAGGTTTATTACGCAAAGTCCAGTTAATTGAAAGCACTATGTAGTTGTTCATTCGCACAATACCGATACGCACAAAGAAAGAAAGTGCAGATATAAAGCAGAAGAGTGTTAGCCAAGTTGACTGCTCATGCCAATTACTTATGCACATTTATGTGTGTGTGTGTATTTGTACATATCTGCAAGACCCTTCGCTGATATGTGTTAATATGACAGATGGATTTTGAAAACCACAACCTCTTGTGTCTGATCAGAATATTGCAGAGAACTGAAGAATATTTGAATATGAATACGATATTTTATACAAGCAGCTTATGCAGATAGAAATGCATGCACAAGGGCATTTATTTTGCTAACTCTAGCAGGATCTGAGGATCTGAGAGTGATCATTTGCATATGCACCAGAAGTGTATGAAGGTGAAGGTGGAGACTAACATATTGTTGTGCGAAATCCCAAGAAGACCCAGAGTGTTTAAAGTGTAAGTTCAGAGAAATGTGCAACACCGAGATGAACATTACATTAAAGACACATTTGTTCTACAGAAGAAATCAGAAGCCAGGGGAAACATTTGCAGCTTGCATAACAGACTTGAGAAACAAGACCAAAACATGTCAGTTTGGTGACTTGAAAGATGAGCTGATAAAGGACAGACTTGTATGTGGTATTACTAGAGCTGCAGTGAGGAAGATTTTGCTTAGTGACAGTGATTTGACATTAAGCAGAGCAATAGAGATTTGTCAGATCCATGAGGTGACAGAAAGGCACACGAACATGCTTACAAGTGACAAAGGCTTGGTTTCAGTAAGCTCCAGAGCAAACATAGACAATATGCAACATGTGGCAAGCAGAAACAGGCCTAAGCATAGAACAACCACAGGAATTTCAAAGAAGTTTCTGAGTTTTCCAGAAAGTTCTAGGAGAAGTGCAAGGTCCACCGCCATCTCAGTGCCATACAAGCATGAGTCATCAAAACCCATGTCTAGCTTTATTGTTAACTGTCGAAATTGTGGTGCAAACCATGAGTCTAAAAGAGAGAAATGTTTAGCATATGGTCAGCAGTGCCATAGATGTAAGAAATGGAGCCATTCTCAAAAGTTTTGCAAATCAAGTAAGCCTCACACAGTTGTAAAGAAAGGTCATGCAAGAAAACCAGTTGATCAAGTAGAGTCAAAACAGCCAAAACAGTTAGCTTTCCACATAGATGACACACTAAATTTATTGGCAAGGAGTGAAGGGTTTTGCACAGTTCAGATCAATGGGAAATTCACAGAGCTCAAAGTGGACACACTGGATCAAAGTGCAGTGTCATATCACCAGATTCATTTGCAAAAGTGAGAACCAAAGAACAATTCAATGTAACCAGCAGCGTGCGACTTGTTGCATATGGAGGTGAACAAATTCAAACTGAAGGTTCAGTAATACTTCCATGTTATTTGGCTGAGAACTGTTATGACTTATTATTATTCTTATGACTTATTATTATTCTATGTAGTCAGATGACCAGTGCAATCTTTACTAGGTCTCAAATATAGTTTAAGAATGAATCTGCTTTCTTTTGCTAAGGAAGTTCATCATGTGAGTGCAGTTCCAAGTTTAAGTTTTGCAGAAGTCATTTCCTCAGAGTATGCTGATGTTTTTGATGACACATTGGGCAAGCTTCCAGTTGTGTATTCCATGAAATTAGACCCAGAGGTCACTCCAGTGGTCAGACCAGCAAGAAGAGTTCTAATAGCTATGCAAGCTAAAATCAAAGCTCAGTTGGTAAGATGGTGCAGCAAGATGTGATTTGTCCATTCGTAAAACCAGCTGAATAGGTGTTGTCCATGATAGCTGTTCACAAGAAAGGCTCAGATGAAATCAGAATATGCATTGACCCTAGAGATTTGAACAAAGCATTTAAGAGGCCATATCATCCAATGTGCATAGTTGAGGAATTTGCAGCTCTAATACTGAATGGCACTGGATTTTCCATTTTGGATGCAAAGAGTTCATTTTGGCAAGTGATGCTTGATCGTAAATCCTCATTTCTAACTACTTTTGGTATTCTGTTTGGCAGATAAAGATTTCTAACGATGCCATTTGGAATAAATTCTGCAAGTTAAGTCTTTCAGCTTGCAATGGAACAAATTTGTTCAGGTTATCCTTGGGCCATAATAGTAGATGATCTATTAGCTGGAGGCAATGGCAAAGCTGAGCATGACAGAAACCTGAAGAAAGTTCTAGACAGAGCACATGAAGTAAACTTGAAGCCCAATCCTCTGAAATGCAAATTCAAACTTCCAGAAGTAACCTACGTAGGACATTTGTTTACTAGTACAGGCTTAAAACCTGACCCGACCAAACAGACAGCTATTTTAGAGATGTCAGCACCAGTGCTAAGTTTACAATGTTTTCTGGGTATGGTCAATTATTTGGGCAAGTTTATACCAGAATTTAGTGAGTTGACAGCACCGTTAAGAGAGCTAACATGAAAAAATTTTGTATGGTCATGGTTACATCATCAGAAGGCGTTTTATGACCTTAAACAGAAAATTGCGACCCCCCCCCACGTTAAGGTACTATGATGTGAATAAACCAGTTGTCCTGTCCTGTGATGCTTCTAATTTTGGTGTTGGTGCAGTTATTCTACAAGAGGGCAGACCAGTAGTCTATGCATCTAGGACACTGACTCAAACTGAGATGTATTATGCTCAAATTGAGAAAGAGGTTCTAGCAATAGTGTTTGCATGTTCCAAGTTTTACGATTATATTTATGGCTGAGCTATTTAAATTGAAACTGATCTTCAGCCTCTGATTACTATTCCAAAGAAACCTATGCATTCTGCTCTGGCAAGATTACAAAGAATGATGCTCAAATTGTAAAAGTACAATTTCAAAATGGTCTACACTAAAGGTAAATTGCTTTATCAATTCACCTGATTTATTAATAAATGTCAAAAAATGATTAGCAATTTTATAGTGGGGCAAACCATGGTTAATTATCCCAAGATGTAAGTGATGTTTTGGGTTACCAGACATAATGGCATATGGGATTTTGGTCATAAGATGTTACTTTGAAAACCTAAGTCTACTACCTCCCTCCCCTATTTGAGTGGCATTGGAACAATGCCTACATGGCCTTTTATCTAGTTCTTGCCCTTCATATAAGATATGTGATCCAGACGGGATGGAGCTTTGGATTCTAACTGACAAATGGGCCAATCATCATTCTCCACCCATACTTTTTCTACTCTCCCCACTTTAGAACTCTGAGTTAGTTCAACCTGAACAAATTACAATATGGTGGCCAGAATAAGTTAAAGAAGGCATCTTGCTTTTTAAAGACTTTTGGAGCTCTGAGGCTAATGCTCTCATATCCTTTAGGGAAGTATAGGAGCACTATCAAACAGGAAAATTGAGACTGTTGCAATACCAACAATAATACCCATATGGGGCAATTTTATAGAAGATTCTTGGTTTACTCATATTGTACAATAGACGAGCAATGTCAGAACTAAGTACAATAAAATGGGTAATAGTCTGAAATGTTGGTGCAATCTCATTTTACCTCATAAAGACACTATAATGGGCGGGTTAAAAGAACCTGGGAAAGACTTTGTCCATAAGCAATAATCCTCTTAGCAATGAGAAAGAGGGTTAAAGAACAATAAAGACAACAGTCTACCCCATTATCTATGTTCACATTTTTAAAGGTGAGACATTTCTGGCAAGTTATGCCTACACAGTTAGCAAAACGTAGAATGAGGAAAAAAAATATGGTCTTGCTCAAGAGTGCAGCCCCTGTAGCAAGCTGTGATTCATGATAATTCATGGTATAGCTACTGCCATTAATAGCTCTCTGTCAGATGTGGCAGACATTACATTTTGTCCTTTTTGTATCAACCCCCCCACACACACACACACGCACGCACACACAAACACACACACACTTATTTCTAGCTGGACTTGAGTGACTGCTGTTGAATACATAATTCTGTTCTTGCACTGATTGCTCTCAAAGATAATAGCCACAGCCTGGAAGGGCACTTTTCATTGAATGAGCTATAAACTGAAAAGCAGAGTCAACCCACACCCAGTTATTAACAATAGGTTAAGTCTTTTATATACTATGGGCACTACTGTTAAGTAACAGTATGGGTCTGTAAGAGTGACGCTAACAGTAAGGGAAATAAGCAGTTAAAGACAATAGGAAGGGTTCTTTCATTTGTTCAAATTTCAGGTCGTTGATTTTCATTTGATTCTGCATTACATCAAAGTTATTTGGTTGATGTATGTAGATGAGTGAAAACGGATCATGTGTATGTGTAAATTTGAATGTGTGTGAATATGTGCATAGGTGTATATGCATGTGTTCGAAAGCATGTGTATGTGAATGTATGTGGACGTGTATCTCTGCATGTATTGAATTTGGGGTCTGGGTACATTGCTGGGTATTTTTGTGATATCATTAATATGGGGTCAGGAGTTTTTCCTTATTTCTCAATGTTGTGCGATCTCAGAGTTAGTATATTTATCACTTTTTTTTTTCAAAATTTTTTTTGGCATTTCTGTCAGATCAATGTAGTGGGTTCGATATATTGAAACATCAAATTAGTGATATTTGTCATTTCAATATTGACCCAACAGGAAATGATGCATTGTTAATAGTTATTATACAATGCCTCCTCTAAAACGTGCACGCTGATTGGCCAGCCCAACCAGCGTGCCCATTGTAAATCCCTCAATATACTAACGGAAAAAGGTCTGGTCGCCCGGACTTTTTCCGTTAGTATAAAACACTGTCTCGCTATGTTAAAAGAGTTTAACATAGCGACACAGGTTTAAAAAAAGCAACGCAGATCTCCGTTGCTTTTTTTAAAGCTGTCTCGCTATGTTAAACTCCTTTAACATAGCGACACATGTAAAAGCAACGGAGATCTTGCGATCTCCGTTGCTTTAACCTGTCTCGCTATGTTAAATGAGTTTAACATAGCGAGACAGCTTTAAAATAAGCAGCGGAGATCTCCGTTGCTTATTTTAAACTGTCTCATATGTTAAACCCATTTAACATAGCGAGAATAAAAGCAACGGAGATCTTGCATTCTCCATTGCTTTTGCCCACAACTCTGATGTACTGCGTAGGCATGCGCAGTACATCAGAACTCTGTGAACACCAGACAGCTGCGGAAGGGCAGCAAAGAGGCATTATACAATGCCATTATTTAAGAAAAGTAATTATTTCTTTTCTTAAATAATGTCATTGTATAATAGCAATAACCCACTTCTGGGTGTGGGTAATGCTGGATTTACCCACGGTTGTCTTTGTTTGGTCCTCGGGCCGCCTCGGGACCAAACCACGCCAACCGTGGGTAAATCCAGCATTACCCACACCCAGGCGTGGGTTATTGCTATATTAGACACCTTGTACAATCTCCAAAATGTACGTGTTTTCACTGAGTTGTACTAACTTTATCGGATGTAAATAAACTTTTTTTTCTGGTTTAAAATAAATAAATAAATAATGTTCCCTGTACTGCTCATATAAAGATGTACTCATGTACTGCTTTGTCATATACAAATTTTACCAATAAGACCCACAATGGCAATAGACTTAAAGGAATATGTGCGTAGAAACTACTTTACTGAGTAGTTTTGGGGTCTGAATGAAAACATGAAATCAGCAAGAAAAGAAACATAGTATCACTTTATTACTGGGACTGAATTCAACCTAAAGCCTTGGTGAGTACCAGCACATGGTGAACTCTGCTTTAACAAAATCTCACTAAGGTTATACTGATATATAAAGTGTATTTTACATCTCATGGAGAAAGGTAGGTTAAAACATAAAAAAGAAGAGTGTACAGATTCCAGGATAGAAAAGGGCCACTTCCTATGTATACACTGAAACCAGGGCTAGATCAAAAAAGGCAGTGTAGAATCCTCAGGAAATGGAATCATTCCTACCCCAGTTTTAAGCCAGTCCCGGGGGGAGGGTGCCCCAACAACCAAGGCAGAAGGAATTAATCCACAAAAAAACTCACAGGCCAAAAGAGGGCTTGAAATGACAAAGTGGACTGCTTAGGATAAGGAAGATATGAAGTGTTGTTACTGTTATGCAAGAAGCCCAGCATTTACAGACAGCAGATATGTCAAAAGATTTAGTGACAAATTAATACGAATTACAGAAGGAGGGAATTCTCGGTACATTGCGAGTGCTAGGAAGAGCATTCTTGGCAGACAAGAGTGAAACAACACTAATGTCATGAACTCTAATTGTACCCTGACTTAGCAATAGGATTCATTCCCATCACGGTATTAGAAACTCACAACACTTGGAGAAATTAAGTGTTTATAGAAGTAAATGAAAAATATTGGTGCAAAACATAATGAAAACTGTTATTATGGTTTGTTCTATTTTCCATTAATGTATACAAACTGATGTTGCGACTTAAAATGCGCTAATTTAATAAAGATGATAATAAAAACACTGGTGCAATTCACATCCTGCAGTATATCCACTGGATCTGTTTCCATCAGCCATAAGCCAAAACAAGTAAGACATAAAACATATAAAAATATACATATCTGCATCTGTCTGCAGAACCAAACAAAATGAACCACTTGGCTGCAATGAAAAATAATACACAGTTCACTGGATAACACAATGTTTCATTTAATCTTACAGGAGCTTAATTGTCTATGTGACTATGCCATGCACCAACCACTCTATGAAACAGATTTATACATGGGTAAATAGCTTAGGTTAGAATGAATGTTGCTTTCCTCACTTTGCATCTTTTAACTCATAAATATAGGTTAAATAACCTTTATTTATTGTATAAGCTTAGGTCTTTTGCACCTCTGATATGCATGATTGTATGAAAAATATATGTACTGTTGATTTTTTGTGCCTCAAATCGCCTTGCTGTTGGACTCAATGCCTTAAATCACCTTAAAAACAATATTTAGCCATATGTTTGAATTATTGGTGATAGGACTGAATGCAGTAAACATTTTTATGTGTTTTTACATTAAGAGGTCTGAGATTATTCAGCTAGTGATAGTAGGTGGTAGCTTTGTCTATTGGAGTTGGGAAACGTACAGGAAGGACTCTGTGTGTAGTCATTTATTGACCAGAGGGCTTATTAATCAGTTTAGTAATCTTTTTGGGCCTGCATAAATTTAGTGCATTTGCTTGCTGCTGCACATCTCACAGTAATGGTTAGCAGTGTTGTATCGATGAATTCACCTAGAAAGTTCCCAGTAAAACTACCTCTAAAACTGTACTGAAGTAAGTTAGTGAATGTAAACCAACTGCTTTGCATGTTGAGGGGCATAAAGTAGCTAGTTTGCATATTGATGAACACTGCCCCTTAAATTTAGTATTATATTGTCTAGCCTAGAAATGAGTCCCCAAAACAAACTTAGTTATCCCTCTTTTAACCCCTTGTGCACAACACTTTTGCAGCTCATCTAATAAAGGATGTGACATCATGGATATGCACTTTCTCAGCTTTTCCATTCATAGGTTCACAGGTTCAGAGGATATTACTACGTTAACGGCTTAAGATCTCTTACAACCATTATTACCCAAATTATACCCAATTTTCATTCCCTAAGGGCTAGAGGATTGCTTAAATTTGTGCCTATGCCTTTCAGTAGTTTATAGACGGCTCCTGCACATAACAGACATAGGCGCCACCCCAGGAGTGAATTTACGATTCTACTTTAATTGATCAAAACTGCATTCTTAGAGTGTTAGGGAAGGGCTCAGCATTACGTGAATAGAAACCCTGTTCCAGAGAAGGGCTAATCTCTAAAGACCATATCTGTCTCTCCAGCATGTTTTGTTATGTCACAGACCAGGTTTAGATCTCTAGATTGGGTGACCCTCATGCAGTTTGTTTTGCAAATGTGTAAAAGTTTCATCAATACTGGATTTGTGAGTGCCTTGTAGGTTAGACATAGATCACCCCTTAATAGTCAGTAGGAAAGAGAGTAAAGGGATGGGGCTTTTATTCTATGCTCATAGGATGTGTTGTTTACACCCTGTATTTTTTTTTTTTTTGTAAGGAACCTCTGAGGCTGTTTCAGCTATTGCAACTGCCTGGTCAAGTATGTGCCCAAAGGTGCATTGTACTTGATTAATGATCTGATGAGGGCTGAATACAGTGGGATTATAGCAACCTTGGATCTGGATGCTATGCCCTCACTTATAAGCTGTGCCACACAGAAGGGCTTCCTCAGCACTGTGGACACATGGCGGTCAAAATTCAGGCTACTATCTATCTATGTACCTAGATCGCTCACCTCTAAGTGTTAGGGGTGTGCTATTAATGTTATAATTTGCAGAGGTATTTGACTTCCCAAAGGGTATGATTATACATTTTTTGCATTTAGTTTTAGGTCATGGCTTTGGCACCAATCATTTGTCTGAGTCAGACCTTTTGAAAGGTATTTACATCATTGGGGGTTTCAATGACTGCCCCCAACTTGTAGACATCAGCAAACTTAGTCAGCCAAAGGCTTTCTACATTAGCCTTGATTTCAGACAAGTATATTCTTTACAGGAGAGGTCCCAGCACTGAGCCCTATGGAAGAGCAGTAGTAACTGGCCTCTTGCTGAGTCTGGATTCACCCACTCTAACAGCATGTATCCTGTTCGTGAGTCATTTGGATATCCATCTGGTGAGGTAGGGGTTTATGCCCAGTTTTGTGAGTTTATCTATAATAACTGAGTGAGGAATTGTGTCAAATGCCTTGGCCAGATCATGGTAGGCATTATGCACTATTTTACCCTCATCTGTGGCCCTAGTGACTTGCTCAAGGAAGTCCACCAGATTAAACAGGCTTAATCTGTTTTTGACAAAATGAAAACATTTGGTAGGGTCCAGTGTTTGGAGGTTTCCTATATGGTTATTTATCAGACCCATGATTATTCTTTCTATGGGCATGCATATAAGACTAGTCAAACTTATGTGTCTATACTTTCCTGGGTCTCTTGATAGCCCCCTTTTATTCATAGGGATGACTGTTGCTGTCCTCCACTTTACAGGGACAAAGCAAGTCTAGCAGCTGTGGTTAAATAGAGATCCTAGTTGGCCTGATAGTTCATGTTTCCAGCTACTGAAGAGCCATCCTAGCATATTATCGGGACCCATCAAAGCCATGTTTTTAGCTTTAGAGTGCACAGTGATGACCTGTTCTTTGGTGATAACTGGAATAGGAATGGTGGGGGGTGTTTCTTTTGTGTAGGGGGCCAACCAGATGTGATGGAGAAGTGAAATTAGAGCTACATTTATTGGCCAGCAGATATGCTACATCTCCTGGCTGAGTATAGGTGATGCCATCTACAACTAATTCTACACACTAGAAATATAAACATAACAAACCAGGTGAGAAACCAACAGCACATAAAGTTTAAAGAATATAAAATGAAATAAAAAATGATGCTGTATAAGTGGTAGGCACTGTTTATTGAAAAAATAAATACAGGTAAGCACTTTCATAAAAGAACTTCTTCAGGTCATAAAACCATATTAAAACACAGTCATTTAAATATAAAAGCAATAAAACTTAGTAACCAATTCACATGCAGTAATAAATCACATGATATCTCTATATCATAGATGTTGTTAACCCCTCCTTTTCTTCAATTTGGGTTTTAAGGAGACCTTATAATTTAGGCCCCCTTCCTTATCTGCTTGCAAATGTAGGATCCAAAACAACTCCCTGTACTCAGTTTCATTATTATATTGCTGAATCTACCATGGTCATTGAGTAGTTCCACCACTTTAAACTTAAGCACATGTTCAGGATTAATCTCTATGACGTGTCTCGCCAAGGAATTATTGTTGTTGCTATTCCTGATGTCTCTCATATGTTCCCTCATTCTTTCAAAAAGCATACGGTTTGTTTTGCCTATATAGAACCTGAGGCATAATACACATTGTGCTAAATACACTAAGTTCCTTGCTTTTCATGTGGCATGTACCTTAAAATTATAAACCAAATTAGTAACCGGATGTATGAACTTATTATTAGAATCCCTATTTCTCTAAAAGACAATATCCGTGTGAGAGAATGAATACGGCTAGTAATATGAAAGCACCTACTATTAATGTAACTTATTCTAGCAATATTAAAGTTATGTGTGATGTCATTAAGAAAAATTGCCATGTGCTAACATCAGATAAAGTAACCAATAATTTGATAGGGACACAACCATTTTTTTCCTTCAGAAACAAGAAATCATTGAAGAGACTATTATGCTACAATGATAGTAAATCTAATGACTCTCTTGTTGTTCATGGTACGTTTCCTTGTGTCTCCTGTAACTTTTGTCACTTTATATATTCTAATAATAAGTTCATACATCCAGTTACTAATTTGGTCTATAATTTTAAGGTGCATGCCACATATAAAACAATCATATGATTTATTGCTGCATGTGAATTGGTTACTAAGTTTTACTGCTTTATATTTAAATTACTGTGTTTTAATATGGTTTTATGGTCTGAAGAAGATATTTTACAAAAGTGCTTACCTGTATTTATTTTTTGAATAGACAGCTCCTACTGCTCATACAGCATCGTTTTTTATTTCATTTTATAATTCTGCACATTGCTTAGTGTTGCCCTTAAGATTGCAGACATAACTAAAAATGCCTTATGGTTATCCTTCAATTTCTGCCTCAAACTTTGTATTTGAAGACTTGACTAGTCCCCTGATTTGCTTGTTTAGACTAACGAGGGAGTTTTTGCTCTGTTGTGCCCATTGTCTCTTACTTCTAGACAGGATTTTCTTTCTTTTGTAGTACAACCTATTTATACCAGGGATCCACCAGGGTGACTTGTTTTTGCAGTTTGCCTTAGGCTTATTATATGGCCGTTCATGGCTTTTGTGTGCACCTCTGCATAGGCTTCTGTGTTTTCTTGGTTTGGAGAGCTTGGATGCTAGCTATGCCATCACTTAATAGGGAGTAGTTTGCCATAGAACAATTCTTAAACATTTTGAGATTAGGTGGGGGGTGGTTCTAATTTTATATTTATTTCAAGGGAGACCACTTTGTAATCTGATCTAACAAGTGAGGACTTCACAGTTCTGGGGGGGGGGTGCAACAGTCTTCCCATATTTTTGAGTACCAGGTGTACGATATTTGTACTCACAGTGGGAGTGCAGACCAGCTGCTCCAGTGCATTTGCATTGACAAAGTCCAGAAATCTTTGAGCTTGCATGTTAGTGGTGGTGTATACTTCCCAGTTAATGCAGGGGCATTTGAAATCACCCGTGAGTATGGTATTGGGCTGAATGGTAAGAGGTTCTAGTAAATTCAGATATGATGTATGCATTTCCTGGTTCATGATCAGAGGAGACCTGCAGCTAGTAAGGATATGGTAATGGATTTTTCCTATGGTTAGTTTGGCATGGAGTAGCTCAAGAATGTCATATTGTTTGACCAAACTTGAACTGCACTTATCCTTTATGTAGATGGATGCACCTCCATCCTTTGATCTTTCATGTACATTGGGTGATTGGAATGTGTGTCCAGCTTTACTCCGTTGCATATCACCTACTCAGAGGTGATCTCTGCCTAACATACAAAGCTATGTCAAACCCAGAGCTGTTGGACATGCTCCACTTAAAGAAATCTCAATCCCTCCGAGCTACACGCTCTAGGGGCCTAAACCTTGTCACCACAATAAACAGAACATGCCGGAGGGATAGATTCCTGATCCTGAGACTTCCCATACTCTGGAATAAACTATCTATCTATATCAAACAAAGCTCCTCATTAGCACTCTTCAAGAAAAATCTTGATGATTGGATGGGAAATAGAAAATTCACCGCGGGGATCACCTCTGTGGCTCTGCTCGACAGTGGCACAGGAAAATAATTTTCTTGGGTGGTAAAAGCCAGGGTACCTTTTTGGCTGGGCTTGTATAGGCCCCAATGCCGATATACTAGTACCTACCTATGAACCTATGAAAAGCGTTATAGCCATGGACTGCTAGGGTGCTTTCCATTGCTTTGAACCATGTTTCAGTAACTGCACAGACTTCAGCAACTTCCATGGTGAGGAGTGCTTCCTAGAACTGTAGTTTCTTGTTGAGACTCCTAGCATTGAACAGTAATACGTTTAGCTTATCCTGAGTAGATTTTGCTATGTTGGACGTTTTTTTCTGTTTGGCAATGTGTAAAAAGGCATTATAGGGGTGAAAGTTTAAGAAGGAAAAAGATAAGCAGACTGTAAACGCACTGAAGTACAAACTGGAGGAGAGACAATACTCTCACTATTGACCCACTACTGCAGTTTAAGGCACAGGACTGTGCAGAAATTCACCAGCAATGCAGTTTATGGAAAAAAATACAATAATAAATTATTAAGGCTCAAAATCTCGTAGGAGTACACAGTTCTGCCACAGCTGTTAATTAAACTACAAGACCATGAGCCAGCAGGATTTAAAATACAAACAGATCACTTTTACAAGTAATTCTACTTGTGTATATAGAAGCACAGAATAGTGGATAAACACAATCTTCACACAACTGCTAATACAAATACAAGACTAAGGTCTCAGAACAAACTTAAAAATGCAAAGAGATGGAACAGAGCAGAAAAGTACAAAGTATTATTACAACATAGGTCATTATGTGCAGCTAAAGTATTTAAGCAGAATTGAAATAATTAAAATAATTAAATTCTCTTTTCTTTTTTGAAAAGCCAGTTACTGACAGTTCCACACCTTTCCAAGTCTTGGGTAAAAGATACTGAATAAAAGACTCTGCAGCCAGTTTGGTAGATAATGGTATCTTGAGACCATGTGCAAATGTCTCATGTTCACTAACAACCATTTAATCCTTAAAGAAACAGGTACGCAAGGTATGCAAGTGATGTGTTTACACAATCTTAATGGAGGTAAAACTCTTGCATGCAAACACTCATAATAACAATCAGGTTGTCAGAAATACACAAACTCCACTCACCACACGTTATACGCATCTCACACATAGAACAACTTATGCTGAAACACTTAATGCAATCTTTCTACATCCCAAATACCTCTCAGACATTCCACCTGCAAAAATTATCCTCAGCAATCCAAAAATCACTCAAAATAAGCAACTTCTAATACTATACAGACAGCAACAGCTGGTGGAGCCTCAACAAGAAAGCCCATAAGGCAAGCCAACATGCTATCCAGGACTCTAATCATAGGGGACTCCGGTGTGATATGCTGATGCTATACTCATCAGGTTGACCAAGGAGAAAACAACAGTCGGTTAGCTATTAGAACCCAGTATCTCCAAGTTACGCAGGCTACACGTACCAATGTGATTCAGTCATAGTCCATGCAGGTGTAAATGACCTAAGATATACCTTTACAGATTATAGGAAGAGAGACATTATGGAGCTCTTTGACTATGTGACACAGGCTGGTACGTGCCTAGCACTGAGCAGCATTCTGACTTCACCAAGGATCATGCTGCAATATGAACAAAAGATGATTAGCTTAAATAATGAGATAGCTTTTGGTGTCATTCTAGGGGATACAATATTTTTCAGTAAGGATATGTATGGTTAACAAACCATGATGCTTTATCAAGAATGGTCTACACTCATCCTCTCTAGGCTTTCAGATATTGGCTAAATCATTGTCCTCCCACAGAGGCTTTTTTTAGGCAAAGCCAAATTGACAAACCTTCCAACATAGCAAAATGAATCCAAGGGAATCTAAAGATGTTATTGCTCAATGCCAAGAGATTAAACAAGAAGCTCCACTCCCTCCAAGCTCTTGTAGAACACATACATTTACACAGTTACTGAGACATGGTTTACAACCACAAAAAGTACCCTGGCAGGGCAATGCTTCAGTGCCTTCCACACATTTTAGACAACTGCACAGGCAGGGACTAAAGGTATTAGTGCCACAATCTACATCAGTAACAAGCATACCTCTATGCTGGTTAAACAAGATGACACTCTGGAGTATCTCCATATTGAAATTACTGTAGACCAAGTCTCACACCATATTCTAGTAAGCAATATGTCATCCTCACTGTCCCATTAAACCTATGGCTTATAGTTACACCTACCAGAGACATTCACCATTCAACCAAATACCACACTCATGGGAGACTTTAATTATCCCTTTATAGACTGGAAATCCAACATAACCCCAAATATCTGGCACATAGATTCCTGGATTACATAAACACCAACACCTTTAATCAAATAGTGCATACCTCCACTAAAAATAAAAACACATATTACCTGATACTCATAAATAGGGTTCCTATTACCTGATCGAACGTTTAGGTTAGCGAATACCTAAATGTCGATCTGGTAATAGTGAAAGCAAAAAACCGCTAACGGCCGACTTCACGCAGGGAAAGAATTCCCTTGGCCATTATGTGGATTTTGCCCATTTCCCCAATGTAGAGCGATCTCAGAGTTGGTATATTTAGTTAGGGAGGATGTGGGGGTGAAGCCCCTCACTTCATTTTGGTTTAATTTTTTTTTTTTTTTTGCAGGTGAGGGAATTCATTCCCCACATTAAATCGGCCGTTCACTGTTTTAATTTTTTGATATTACCTGGTCGACATTTAGGTGTTCCCTAACCTAAACTTTTGCTCGGGTAATATAGACGCCATAAATATGGGAGAACACTGCATGCCCCAAGTGCTATATCCTCTCTGCTAAGGTCAGATCACAAAGCTATCCCCTTCAAAATAAAAATCAATTCTGTAACCCCAGTAAACCTTGTAGCAGTTAGGAACTGTTCCAATTCAAACTCGTTTATTAAATGATAACCTGTCAAAATTTTAAGCCACTCCGACCCCCCCCCCCCCCCAGATAGCACAGCAGACTATGTGGAGTTTTTTCACATAAACTCTGTACAACCATGTCAGTGGTTGCATAGAGGCTGCTTGTACCTACCAGAAGTAAGCCCCATACAAAATCTAAGGAAAAAAAAAACCTTGATGGAACTCAAATTTAAACAGGTTGTAAAAGAAACAAAAACAAGTCATAGCCAAAACTTGGAAGTGCAACATCCAAAAATTTAAAAACTGTCTCATCAAATTGAATAGACAACCAAGAGGGATAATTAAGTCCAATAAAGCAATTTTGAGGTAAAGATAGCTTCGCAGGCACAGGACAACCATAAGGCCATCTTCAGCTATGTTCAAAACCACAAAGGTAGCACACAATAGTGTGGCGAACTGGTTGTAAATGATGCCACGTTCATGGAGCCTGGAGATATAGCAAATCTACTATCCAACAAATTCAACTCCAGCTTTACCCCTCACTCACCCAAGCTTACCCCCCTGGAAATACCATCAAGCATAACACCTCCAGCTATTGGGTCTATATCACTTCATCGAAATCTCAGTTTAATGAATCCCTATGTATGGAACCTAATTAAGTGAAAGCTCACTTTGACAAAAAATCTTTTCAGCGAACTTTCACACAGGGAAAGAAACTAGTTGGCCAGCTACCAACTGTACAAAAAAAATACAAAATCTTAAATTCAGCTAAGTGGGGGGCTTCACCCCCCCCACTCCCCCTAACTAAATTTACCAACTCCGAGATCACACTAAAGTGGTGAAAAGGGTATATTCCCAATGATGGCCAGCTAGTTTCTTTCTCTGTTTGAAAGTTTGCTCAAATGGTCATTTGTTGAAGTGAACTTTTGCTCAATTGGGTTCAATGAAAAGGAATTTGCTAAATTGATATTTCAATGAAGTGATATAGACCCAACTATTAGTAGGGAGTAGGTCCTAGATTGGTTCTCTAAGGCCAAGACCACAGCTTGATGGGCCCTGATAGTATTCCAGGATGCCTCCTAAATAGCCTGAAATATGACCTATCAGGGCCACTAGAGTCACTATTCAGCCATAGACTCCAAACTGGTTTTGTGCCACACAAATGAAGAACTGCAGATGTCAGCCTTCTGGACAAGGGCAGACCATCAACAGATCTTGGGACCTACAGTCCCATTAAACTGTCTCATGTTCAAAGTCATGGAAATAATTTTCATGGAAATGTCTAAAAATCACATAGGAAACCAACAGACACTGGATCCAAACCAAGGAGAAGGATAAGAAATCTGAAATGCAGATGCATGTCATTGTTTAGTGACTTCAATCCTCAGTGACTTGCCAGAAAACCACACATTTTGTAAGGAAAAGCTCAAAAATATGAGGCAAATATCTGGACATTCTGTGAAAATCTGGACAGTTGAAAGGTATGATAACCTGGACCAGTGTATGGGAAATCAGAAATTAACCCTTGGTCTGACACCTATATCTCTGATGGACAGAGACAGGCATTAGATCATGCTCTAGCTAACATACACTCCTTATAATAACCTCTAAAGCACGATAACTCCCAGGAAACATTTGAGGTGTATGGCTAGGATTATAAGGGCCCTAATATTCATTAGCCTAGTGTACACATATGAATCTATGAACTTATAAGTAGCTCTGAAAAACATTAGCATATGTATTGATGTATGAAACTGTACTTTATGTACTGATGTATCAAAGTTTATATAAGAACATACGTATGCTACGGCATACTCTGTTCTCACTTATTACTCATGGGTTATGACTAAAATAGGTCCAGTAGGATCAGTCTACAGGGTGGGTCAGCAATTAATCAATTAATAAATAAATCAAATGCAAACAAAAAAAAGTGTCTCCTGAGAATTAACAGGGTAGAAAAGAGAAAAATATGAACCAAAAGGAAGATAACCACCTCCGAAACACGGCTAAGGTATAAACCACACTAAATGAACACTTCAAACAAAATAGAATGACATAAAATAAAATTTTTAACACATCCCAAAGATGAGGGGGCAATCATTCCATCAACAGGATGTAGATTTCAGCAACCAGACACTAGTTTGGACATTTCTAAACAGCTTCTGTCTGATGCACAACTTTCTGTTCTTAATAAAGGTCTCTTGTTTATACCAGCACAGAAGGCTGACTTAGCTGATACCAGCTTTGATTTTAGGTTGTTTATATGGAATTTTATGCTTAAGGTTATGTATTGTGACACTAATACTAGCCAAATATTAGGGTTCAAGAAAGCTAGTTTATATGTGACCCATCACCATCCGACTATGGAAATGTTTAGTAGATTATGTAAACAAGAGATCTTTATCCTTTTGAGTAATGACCAATGGGAAAAGGGTTTTTGTAATACTTCTCATGAAGAGAGACAGGTGCTGCATGATTTACAGTCTGATTTGGACATAGTCATATGCCCTGCCAATAAAGGTGGCTTTGTTGTTGTTTTGGATCGAATATACTATTTTGATATCATAAATGCTATGCTTAAGGGTGTTACAACTTTTAAGCAAGTAATAATTGCAGATATTGAATATATGATACATCATGTGGGACATTTATTGCAGGACTGTTTAGACCAACAATGTGTGACCTATGAACTAGTAGTGTTGATTTACCATTTATCCTTATTTTACATGGTATGCCTAAGGTTCATAAATTTCCTTCTCACCCCCCCCCCCCTTTTAGACCACTTGTTGCTGGGAGAGGGTGGTTTACAGAACCCTGTTCTATTTACATTGAGAAGTCTCTTAGACCTCTTCTTGATACATATAGTTTTGTGCTCCATGATACAGAACATTTTTTACGGGATTTATACCAACATCTTAAAGATAAGCCACCACCAATGGGGAGTTTTATGGTGCCATTGGACGTGATTTCTCTTTTTACTGTTATCCCGAGTGAACGGGGTATACAAATAGTTATAGACTTTTTGCGCACACATAGTACTTATTCATCTGTATTAATTGATTTATTGTGCCTTTTTTTTTGAGATAGTTCTTTAGAATAATGTTTTTGTTTTTGATAATTTTTATTATTTGCAGACCTCTGGCATAGATACGGGCACATCCTGTGCCAATAGCTATGCCAATATGGTCAGGGCATGTTGGGAAAGTGAATATGTTTTTCATTCAGTAGAGTTTACTCTCCATGTGTATTTCTATTGCTATTTTGTTGATGATATTTTTCTAATTTGGACAAGTTACATTAATGTATTGCATTATTTTTTGAGTTATTTGCAGAATATGACTTCCTTTCTTAGGCTTTCTATGAAGTTTTCAGTACATAGTATTGATTTTTAGATGTGCAGATTATGAGACAATATAATGGTACTTTTATAACTAGGTTATTTATGAAACTTTGCCATAGGGTGTCATTTGTACATAGAACAAGCATGCACCCTGGTCACATTTTCCGTAATGTAATTAAAGGACAGTTAATGTGGATGTCCAGGATCTCCGTATCTGTATTATATGACATTGGCCAGTTTTGCAAACTGATGAACAGATCAAAAAAATTGTTGGCTCCCATCCATGGTTTTATTATAGGAATAAGAAATGTTTAAAAAGGTTATTATGCTATCCAACTAACAGGCAAGGCGATGATTATGAGAATTTGGCCAATGGGACATTTAGATGCCACTCTTGCAATTATTGTGACCATCCTGACATTGGTAGGATATATTGTTTTTTTTTCTTGCCTGTTGTGTGGAATGCAGTTTGTTTTATGTGGGAAAAACAAATAGACGGTTACATGAAAGGATATGGGATCATCTTTATTGTACACTCACAGGTAATAGTATTAGTGCACTTGCTAAACATGCTTTGAGCAGAGGTCCTGCACATGCTTTTAAGTTTTTAGTTATTGAGAATGTTCCTGAGAATAAATGGATGGGTGATTTGGTTAATAATACTGAAAGAATCGGGCTAAGGTGGATAATTAAACTAGCAGCTAATCGGGGCTTTGGTTTGAATGAGGATGTTCCACTTAAGCATGCACTTAAAACATTTAGATTGAGAAGGTAAATATTTCTGGTTAGAATTGCTTTTAATTGTTTGTTTTTTTTTTTTAATTAGGGCATTGAACAGTAACTTAGAAATGAGAAATGCTTTTTATGTGATTGGTTGATTTGCAAGTTGCTGTGATGTTATGTTGAGCTATATATGTTTTAATTCATGTTGTTTTATGGTCTGATGAAGTCAGTTATCTTGTGAGAGCACTTACCCACCAATAAAATTTCATCTTATGCCATTCTGTTTTGTTTGAACTGTTCGTTTAGTGTGGTTTATACCCTAGCCATGTTTTAGAGGTGGTTGTATTATTTTTGGTTTGGAAATAAATCAAATACATACAATAAATAAATACTTACATAAAATAAAATGCTGAACTGTGAACAAGGGAATATAAATAAAAACTCTCAGTCCATTAAGAAGTTGTTAAAGTTTCCTGCAATGCAAGGACTCCCCATCCCATATTAGAGAAAGCTAAGTCTGCAGACTAACATCAAAAATTACCTGTTTATAAACACTAAGCTTTTGCAACCTTCCAAAACAATGAATGCATCTAAAAAATCCTTGACAATGATTTTTTAACATAAGTTCTTTGTCTAGTGTAGTCCTTCTTTTAAAATCAACAACTTGCCATTTACAAAATTTAGGAATGGACGGTAGTGGTGCTGCGGTAGCGTAGTCGCTTCACAGCAGGACGTTGTCCCATTCGATTCTCAGCTAGAGCATCTTCTGTGTGGAGGCATACTTGAATGGGTATGCCTTCGTTAAAGGTTGTGCTTTCAGGGCTGGTAACTCGGCACGTAAAAATTCACTACCAAACATTAGCAGACCAGAGTTCCGCTGTGGCGACCCCTAACCAGGATAAGCCAAAAGACACAAGGAATGGACACAAAAACTAAGAACTAATCATTTTATCTTTTAACAAGGATAAAGGCAAAGTTTTGGTAATTGCAGTTTCAATATATATTAAAGACATACACATCTCCAGGCTGATCAAACAGTATGATGCACAGAAGACACTCCAGGTGTAGTTAACCATTGATAAGACCCCTATTCAAATCATAGCTAGCTACAGGCTCCTGACTTTGACTCATGATGCCACTCCACCTATCTAGACTTCTTTGAATCTATCAAGTTTCAACCCTTTTCCTGATCCTGGGTGACTTTAACTATCCAGCCATAGACTGGATGAACTCCTCCTGCCAAAACACAAATGCCCAGAGATTCCTTGATTTCATCATTGCAACTGCCTTGGACCAGCTGGTCGACACCCCCACAAGAGGTGATAATATCTTGGAGTTGGTATTAAACAACATGAGTAACCACTGCAGCACCCCTACAGTGTCATCTCCCTCATAAGGTCTGACCACAAAGCGGTCACTTTTGTAGTCACCATCTCCCACAACCCCACCCCCCTTGCTAGTGTCTAACATAAAAACGTCTTCAAAGATGATTACAACCTCCTGAGGGAATGTATAAATAGCTTCACATCCCCCTTCCCCTCCCTACACCAAAGTACTATACAAGCATTTATATAGCTGCATGGAATCTGGAATACCCAACAGGGCAAAATTATCCTCCTCAAGGAAGAGTAAACCTGTCTGGTGGACATCTGCAATGAATAAACTCTATAATAAAAGGAAAAAAAATTGCTGTGCAGGACCAAGAAGAAGCAGGTGCCTAATTAGAAGCAATGTCTCCTTAGTCTGAACAAAGATACAATTAAAAGCAATTCTAAACTAGTGAAATCCTCCAAAGCAAACTTCAAGTCCAAACTGACCACATCTACTAAAAACAATCTACTTCACATATGTCTGCAATCTTAAAGGAAGCACTCAGATCTATTCATAACTGGTGGTCAAGTACACCACATGCACAAATGCCGTAGATATAGCCAACCTGCTGGCAGACAGGATCAGTGAAAACTTTGACCCCCCTGCATCCCCATCATTAAATAAGGACTTCCACAGGACCTGCCCCCCTCTCCTTATTTCTAGGCAGCAAGTCATCACTGCCCACTCAAAGGCAAAAAATGCAGCCTCCATGCGATCCAATAACATCTCAGCCTGCATCCTATATGAACTCAGGCAGGAACTTGCAGCGCCATTAGGTTTCTCTATTCAACCAAAACCGAGTGGAGGACAGCCACTGTCATCCCTTTACACAAAGGGGGAGTGTCCACCAATCCAGGAAATTATAGACCATTCAGCCTATCTATACTGATCTGCAAGACCATGGAATGGATTATCATGGACCTCATTAACAAGGACATTGGCAATCTCCAAACACTCAATCCCATACAGTTTGGTTTCATCAAGGGGAGGTCATGACTGTTAAACTTGGTCGACTTCTTTGAGACAGTCTACAAAGACATGGACGAGGGGAAGATGGTGCACACCACCTGCCTTGATCTGGTCAAACCCTTCGATACTATTTCCCACTCGGGTATAATAAATAAATTCTGTCAACTAGGCATCAATCCATATGTTACCAGATGGGTAGCAAACTGGCTCACTGATAGAACCCACCTAATCAAAATAGGGGAAGCCACCTCAAGCAGTAGACCCATAACAAGAGGTGTACCCCAGGGATTGGTCTTGCAGCCTTTGTTGTTTGGAATATACTTTTCTGAGATGCAGGCAAAAACCAGTGAGCTATGGCTGACCAAGTTTGCAGATGACTGCAAGCTGGGTGCTGTCATCAATTCCCCTAGTGATGTGAACATCCTGTAAGAGGGTCTCACCCAAATAAATGACTGGTGCCAGAAATATGGCCTCAAACTGAATTCCAAAAAAATGCATCATCATCCCATTTGGGGAGAGTGATGTCTCCACAAATTATCACATTAATATCAGGGTCCTAAGCACGCAATCATTTGTGAGGAACTTGGGCACTTAGGTTGAGAGCAAACTGACCTTTGACTACCATACTGCCTCCATTGTACAACAAGCTTTCTACATGGCCCACCTTATTAGGAAGGGTATCTCATTCAGGGGCAAGGAGGTCATAGCATCCATGTAGTCTTCCCTTATAAGACCCATTATTGAGTACAATGCCCCATTTGGCATGTACCTCACAAAGCACATGCAGCCAACAGAAGTTCCTCACCAGGAGAATCCAGGGCCTCAAACATCTACCCTACACAGATTGGCTAAAAGCCCTGTCCCTCTAATTAGTCTCATACAGACCCGTCAAAGGTTACCTCTGTCTGGCATACAAAGCAATCTCAGACCTTGCCTTGATGGGACTACTGCATATCTGCAAGTCAAGCTCCACTTGAGTAACTCACACGTGTGACCTCAATCTGGTCTGTGACATCAATAAGACTTGTTGGTGGGACAGATGTGTGTCCCAAAGACTCCCACTTCTGTGGAATAGGTGAGGAGAAGGGGCCACATTGCAAGGGCTAAATGTTAGCAGTGTGCTTTTTGGGTCTTTGGTAGGACATGGTTGTGGAACAGGTTAGAGGATATAGAGATGAGGGAGCTCAGGGAATGGAATTGGAAATGGTGTGTGGGGTGAGTGGAAGTGAAGGGGCCAGAGCATTAGACTTTGGCTGAAGCAGTCACAACTGTGCAAGGAAGCATGAAGGACAAGGGCATGGCAGACATTGAAAGAGAAGCTGTGAACAGAGACAGATTTGGCAGCTTTGGATAGTAATAGCTTTTGCCTATGAGAGCTGTCAAAGCATTTGCATTTAACAGACTGAGTCACTTCCTTTTCTTATATTTTCCAATGTAAATAGTTTTGACTGCTTTTTTCATACTAATATGAAAATGACGTTGTCATAAAAGCACTGTGGAGTGTGGTAGTAATTGTTGTTGTTGTGTTATTTCACCATTTGACCTTTTGAACTTTAAGATGTTCATTGTACTGGTGATCAGAAAAGGTTTGGCTGTACAAAAAATAGATAGAGAATGGCAGGCAGGAAAAAGGATAGGGAAGGCAGATTTAAAGCAGAGGACGGCAGGCACGATTTTGCTCAGGGGGAGTGAGTCTGAGGGTAGCAGAAAGTTGGTGTCTACTTATTTATGATCAGTACGAAAATAATCAAAAGGTAAAAATGGGAGGAGATCAGTAGGAGGAAAAAAGTTACTGAAGAGAATATAATGAGAGGGTATCATGAATGAACAACAGTGAGGAGACATTGCAGGAAGAAGACAGAGGTACGTCTTGTAGAGACAAGTGGTGAAAAGGGCAGTGGGTAAGGAAGAGGATGGTGCAGCTGGAGTGGAATTGTAATAGGTACAAGGAGATAGTGACACAGGGAAGAAAGTAGAGTATGAGAAAAATCTGTAGGAAGGCCGAGCAGGAATTTGGTGATTAGAGACTTAGCAATAAAGGAGATTAATAGCTTTGGCAATGGAAATAGGGGAGAACATTCTACTGTAGAATCAGTTAAGAAGTGATGGAAGGAGATGACCAAGGTGGTCACTGATGGGAGGGATGAAAATATTTTTTGTGCACCTAGCGCCAATAGCTTTCTAGAGCAGACAGCTGATGTGGTAGACTGGAATGTGATAGAAACCAAAATAAAACATTGGAGGTAACATTCCTAAAATTGTCACTAGTGGCAGACGTCAGCAGGCTGAGGAATGCTATAATCAGGGGGTATAATGATTGGCTATAGTTGTGGTCAAGGGGAGTTGCAAATTTCTAGTAGATCTATGGTAAGACATTGCAGACAGTCCAGCTCTATCTCAGGTACAGCTTCCAAATTAGGTCCAAAAGGGTAAATAAACACTTGGCTGGGTAATGAAAAGTGAATATCTATGATCATACATTTAAACTGTGACAGAATAAGGATATTAAAGAGCAGAGTGGATACTTAAGCCATAGAAAGTGTTTGAAAGCAGATGCACAGATGCGACAAGGGAGACTCACAGCATGATTATGTAATATTACTATCCAATACAGATGGAAGGCTGGGAAGGTACAGTCAGAGATGTAGCAATGGAAAGCAAGCATTTCTACCATTACAGCAACATAGGCCAGTGAGGATGGAGTAGGACATTGGACATTGGATTACAAGGATATGAGTTGGTTTGGAATGACAGAGAAGGAACGGTACAGGGGGACTGGTGACTGTGGTAAGGAAGGACATCAAAGTCAAAGCAAACTTTATTGTCATTGAGAACTACACATGTGTAACCTAAACAAAATTTCATGCATCAGCTCAGTTCTTGAGATTACAAACTAAAGTGAAACAACACATACAAGCAGAGGAATAAACATAACTAACAAATACAATACTACTCTCAATACACTCAAGAAAAAGCAGAGACATTTACTAACACTCATATATGAAAAGAATATCCTCCCCTGAATTAAATTAACTACTCTATGTAAATGGGCATGCCTTCGTTGAAGGTTGAACTTCGAGCTGGCACCTCGGAGTTCGTGAAAATCTACTGCCAATCATTAGAACCGGAGTTCCGCTGTGGTGACCCCTAACTGGGAAAAGCCGAAAGACAACAACTCTATTTAAAGTAATACAAAGCACACTACAGATTGAACAATGCATACGTTATTTGTCTAATATTACACTTGAGTGAGTTAAATAATACTGACTATGGATATAATAAATAAATATTGCACTTACTTGGAATATATGTAAGTATATATTGCACAAATAAATAAAAATTGACTTATTATGTGCCCAGACCCCTGGGACTAGTGCCTGAGTTCAGAAGCTGTTATTGAATCTTGTAGTCTTGCAGGGGATGCTGAGATATCTGCTGCCTGATGCCAGATGCTTAAACAGTCCATGCGCAGGATGCGTGTTGTCCTGTATTATTTTGGTGGCCTTTTGGATGCTTCTTGCAGAATAAAGATGTATTGATGGAAGACTGGAACCTGTTACCTTCTCTGCAAAATCACCACTCTTTGTCGCGCCTTCCTTTCTGTAACTGTGCAGCTTCCAAACCACACTGTGAAGCTGCAGGTGAGGATGCTCTCTATTGCACCTCTATAGAAGGTGGAGAGAATATGAGGAGGAAGCTTAGCTTTTTTCAGCCTTCTTGACCAGTTGGCTGGTGTTTCCCAATGATGAGAGATCCGCTGATATGTGCACACCCAGGAATTTCTACTCGTAACCTCTCCACACTCTCACCATTGATCCTGAGCACTGGGTGGTTTGCTCTTCTTTTCCAGAAGTTGATGATAATCTCTTTGATCTTGCTTACATTCAGGTAAAGGTTGTTCCCCTCTCACCAGCTGATCAGAGATGCCACCTCCTCTCTCTATATGCCCTTTCACCCTCCTTTGTGATGAGCCCCACGACTGTGGTGTCATCAGCAAACTTGATGATATGGTTGGACGTGTGCTTAGCATATCAGTCGTGGGTCAGGATGGTGAATAACAGTGGGCTGAGAACACATCCTTGTAGAACCACAGTGTTAATCATGATGCACTTTGATGTTTTCTTACTCAAACACACCCTCTATGGTCTCTCAATCAGGAAGTCCAGGATTTAGTTACAGAGATGTTTACTGATTCCTAAATGTTCCAGTTTTTCTATCAGCTGCATTGATACCATTGTTTTTAAATGCAGAGCTGAAGTCTATGAACAGCATCCTCACATAGTTGTCTTTGACCTCTAAATGCTCAAGGAAGATGTGTGTTGCTGCTGATATGGCATCTGCTGTGGATCTGTTATCTCTTTACGCAATCTGTAGAGGGTCAAAATCAGGAAGTAGGCATGATTAAAGATGCTTTTTGATCAGCCACTCAAAATATTTCATAATAGTGGATATCAAAGTGACTGGTGTGTAGTCATTAGCGCTGGAGGGAGTGCTTTCTTAAGTAGTGGGATGATGTTAGTTTCCTTGTAGCATAAGGGTACTTTTGCCATGGCAAGAGAGGTGTTACATATTTCCTTGAGCACTGTGCATAGTTGATCAGCACAGCCTTTTAACACCTTGCCTAGTATGTTGTCTGGGCCAGCAGCCTTCCTGGGGTTCACTCTCCTTAGCTCTGGGCCAGCAGCCTTCCTGGGGTTCACTCTCCTTAGCTCTTTTCTTACCTCCTCTGTGGTGAGGCTGAGTACTACAACCTTCTCATTAGTGGGTAGCTTTAGTGCCAACCTTTTATTTCTTTCCTCAAATCTCCCAAAGAAGATGTTCAAAATGTCCAGGAATTCAATGCTGTCCTCACACTGTGCTGATCTGATTTTGTAGTCAGGGATCTCCTGTATGCCTTGCCATAGTCTCCTTGCATCCTTCATGTCTTCAAAGTGGCTCGGCACCTTTCTGACATATTACCTCTTAGCCTCCTTTATACCCCTTCTCAGATTACCTCATGCTACACTTAGGTCTGCTTTGTCCTTAGCCCTGTAAGCTGTGTTTCTCTCCTTCAGAGGCTCATATACCTTAGGGGTGAGTCATGGTGTCTGGTTAGCTCTGATAGTGATACTCTTGGCATTTGTTACCCCATCAACACAGTTTGAACTGTATGCCATCACTACCTCAGTGTATTCATCAATGTTCAGATGCTGATTCACTGTGGCTGCCTCCTTGAACATATCCCAGTTGGTTCTTTTAAAGCAGTATTGGAGGGCCTCCATAACCCCCTTGGACCATACCCTGATTTGTTTCTTCATGGGTTTCTCTCTAACCAGTGCAGGTTTGTAAGCTAGTGATAGCAAGATGGTATAATGGTCAGAGTTTCCATATGTGGAAGTTACACTGCCTTATAAGCTTTCTTTAAGTTTATGTACACCTTGTCCAGGATATTATCACTCCTTGTAGGAATGTCCACATACTGATGGTAGTGTGGGAGTACTTCTTTCAGGTCTCCTTTATTAAAGTCACCAACTGCCACATGTACAAAGTCAGGATATTTGCTCTGCTGCTCATCCATGTGATTGCATAGTTTATTTAGAGCCTCAGCGGTATTGGCACTAGATGGGATATACATCATTGTTACACTGACCCCATTTAGCTCTCTGGGCAAGTAAAATGGTCTACATTTAATGGACAGGAACTCTAAGTTCTCACAGCAGTGTGATGGTATGATTTCACAGTTGCTGCACCATCTTTTGTTAACATAGATGCAAACTCCACCTCCTTTGGCCTTTCCACACAGTGTATGTTTTCTGTCTACAAGAAACAGCATAAAATTCTCTAAGTTTACTGCACTATCATTTATCTTGTCATGCAGCCACATCTCAGTAATCAAAAGTAAACAAGCATTTCTCACCTGGTTCTTGTTGGAGAGTTCCAGTCTCAAGTAGTCTAGCCTACTCTCCAGTGTTCTTACATTAGCTAGAAGTATAGTTGGTAGTACAGGCCTGTAGGGTTTGCTTTTAGCTTTATATCAATACCTGCTCTGCATCCTCTTTTTCTTGTCCTCCGACATCTCTTTCTCTTTCTCTTTTTCCTTGTCCAGCATATTCCAGGAACCTGCTCTACCTGTTTCAGGCACTTTAGCAAGTAGTAGGCCCCAGATACTCCACAGACTTCAAGCATCCAACCAGCAACATGTAGATGTCGACTGTTTAATTTCTAGTAACTTCTGTATGCTGTAAGTTATTGTACCTTAAATTGGAGATTTTCTGTGCAAAAGAAGACAAAATATGCATATCTCTAGAATGAGCCAACACAGCAGCAGCCACACTGGGTGCCACCATTTTTTTTTTGTTAGTTTATAGAGGTAGAGGAAGGTCACTCAATGAATGTGATGAAGGAGCATTGATAATCAGAATCTAGGGAAAAAGACCTTTTGGTTAAGGTAGAGGAAGATGGGAAAGTACTTTTCAATAAATAAAGCTTATTACCTCGTGGATATGTTAAAGGTGGAGGATGGGAAACTGGGGGATAGAATAAAGGAGTGGGGTAAGAGACAAATAGTGTTATAACAACCAGAACTAGCATCAGGCTGTAAAATCCAGGGTTCTTGAGAAGAAAAGGAATGGAGGGATAATTGGGATCACAGAACATGATGGTTATATTCATCTGGTGTGGGATTACACCTCAGAAAATAGGATCTGTATGTGATCACAAACAGAAACGACTGTCATCAATGTCCAGATGAAGGTGATCTTGGCTAGGAGCAATTATACCATTCTGTGGTCTACTAAGCTGTGAGAAAGAAAAGAAAAGAGAAATAATGTTGTGGTGTTTGAAGGAAGGGTTACACTGGCATGGGAGAGAGAGGGTGAGAGAGAAAGAGAGAGAGGAAGAGAGAGAGGAAGAGAGACTGGCAGAGACAGAACATCTTCTGGGGACCAAAGGTGAGTTAAATGACAAGAAGTAGACTGTGGGAGCTGAAAACATCAAGTTGGCAGAGAAGTTAAAGAACGGAAACAAAGGCTTTTAGATACACTAACGAATGGACGTATGGAGGGATAAACTTAGCTAGGCTTATGAAAGACTGGAGAGAATCACAGAAGACAGAACAAGCAGAGGTAATGAATGAACACTTTGGATCAGTTTTCCAAATGAAATGTGAGAGTTAGGTATCACATTTGGAGTAAGCCAAGCCAGATTAGGGAGAACATTGGGTGTACACTGCTGTAGAGATGGAACAGGAGCTCAGAGCACTTATTTCTCTAAGAAAGTGTAAGGCACTAGGACTGGACTAGCTGCAACTAAGGGCCTGAGAAAAGCTGTCCAGTGTGCTGGAAGATTCCATGATGGAAATTCTAAACAAAGTACTGGCCAGTACAAAAATGACTGGAGATCGGAAGATAATAAAAGAAGTATTTATTTACAAGGAGAGGTAGAAAAAAATCTGAGAAATAGATGAGTGGTTAACCTAATAACGGGGGCATTGATAGTTATGGAGAAAAATCCAGAGAGAAGGAATGACTACTTTGCAAGATGGTAATATTTCCATGGCAATGACCAACACAGGTTCATAGCGAGAAACTGCTGTTTTTCAAATCCAATCCATTTTAATGACTGAGTTACAGGGCACCCTGACTGTGGAGTGCTGAAATGCCTTGTCTACCTGGAGTTCAGCCCTTTGACTTGATGTCATAGAGGCAGTTGTTAGGAAAACTTTAGTGGCTGGGGGGCAAGACTAATGCTGAGGGAGTAGTATTTGGTATTCCTGGAGGTGAGAATACAGAAAGCTCTGGTAAGAATAATGTTTTCAGGAATAAGAGAAATGACCAGTGTAGTTCCACAGACCTCAGTCCTCTGGCCTCAGACCTCAAACATTGTTTAATAGGTTTATAGGTTCATAGTTAAGCAAAGCACTAGGCTAGCTACTCTTGTGGGCCATTTGAAGCCTAGCCAACTTCCCCTTCTGTGCATGAATTAAGCTGTCCCATTTAAGAGATTAGCCATACCCATCTCATGGTCAATAATTCTGTATTACCCCTAATGAGAATAACTGGGATATTACCTTAGATAATTTGACGCGACCCATGCATGGAATAATGCATTTAGGAGCTGTCTCTGTCCATTAGAAATACAGGGGGTAGTCCATGGGTAAATTTTCTGTTGCCCATCCATAGATCCAAGATGCACTTGAATATGGGTACAGATGGACTTTTTTTAATGTAGATGATGAGTCTGTTCCAGAGCAGCAGTATTCTCTGCAAGATATACGTGTCCATCTAAACCATCCTGTTGATGTTACAAAAGAGGTTTAGATCCCTAGACCAAGCATTTATGATGCCATTGGACTTGTTAATGTGCAGTAAATCTATCAGTATTGGTTCAGAGGATGTCTTGTATGCTGGTCACAGGTATAGTGACAGGGCTTTGAATTGGTCCATGTAGAACATGTTGCTCAGACCTTGTATCCTTTTACTAAGGTATCTCTGCAGACATTCCAGTTAGTGCATTTGGCTGGATGGATACTTACCAAACAGGGCATTATATATTCAATGACTGACCTAATGAGGGCTGAGTAAATGGGGGAAATGACATTGCTATACCTAAACACAATCCCTTTCTTTAAAAGCTGTGCAGTATAGAAAGACTTTCTTACAACAATGGATACATTTTGGTGAAAAGATAGCTCACTGCCCACATAAGTTCTCAAATCCAGAACAATTATGTCAATCCTTAGGGGTATATTGTCAATGTAGTTTTCTGGGGTCAATGACTTCCCAAAGGATGGAATAATCCATTTTTTGGCATTTAGTTTCAGTCTATGATTTTGGCACCAGTTATTCATGTGGGACAAACTTTCCTGCAGTATGGCTCAGTCATTTACCAATTCAATGTCTGCTCCTAGCTTGCAGTTTTCTACAAATGTAGTCAGCTAGAGCCCTTTGGTACTAGCTTTTACTTCAGAAAAGTATATGCCAAACAGGAGAGGTCACAGCACAGAGTCCTGGGGTACTTCACTGGTGACTGGTCTCTTTGAGGAAGTAACCTCCCCTAATTTGATTTCCTACATTTTATCTGTGAGCCACTTGGCAATCCAGAAGGTGATATAAGAGTTTATTCTTAGTTTGTTTAGCATTCTACAATGCCTATGTAGGGATTTGTGTCAAAAGCTTTGGTTTTTCATTGTGTCTTTACCCCTTCAGTGAAAAAAAATGTTTGGCTACAGCAGAAATCTTTATAGTACAAAGGCTGCGATATATACTGGCCTTGCATTTATCAGATAACGAAACAAAATCTTGAATTTAAACCATAGGCAGAGAAAAAAAAATCACTATTTCATAGTCTAACCTGTGCCATTTGCAGCAACATCACACATTTCTCATCTCAAGCCGTATGGCATATCTTTTTTATCTTAAACTAGATTAGCTTTTTGTATTCTTGGCAGGAATACTTTTTGATTATAAGGTTTTCACACTCAGCATTTCTTCACATTGATTTTTACCCAAATCATTGACTCTTAGTTGAGTGTTAGACAAGTGTTAAGAAAGGCTTACACATGGTATTGTCACTGTATCTGTCTCTTAACAAGTCCATCTCTTGGAACTGTCACTTTACCTGCTTGTTGAGAGTTTCCTTGCAGAACTATCAGTGTGCTTTCCTGTTATCACAGCTTTCTCATCAATATATATTAGATACCTCAACCCATACCAAATCAAAGTTAAGTTTTATGAGAAGCTAAGTGGTACAGAGATTGTGAACCATTCTGTGCAATAGAAACTAAATGTAGCACTATTTGATGGTACAAACATTGTTGCAATATAGCCCTGTCCCATTACAATGAGCACTGCAGAAAATGAATGCAACATAATACTATCGTGTAACTGAATGGATGTTAGCCTCATTCAGCCTCTGCCATGTACTTCTGGATATGCTAAACAGCTTTCTGAGCTTTTTGTTTTTGCTTCCTGCATCAGTTTCTATCACTTGAAAATCTATTCTGAAACTGATTTACTCTTTTTAAATCAATATAAATACAACACTTGGAAAAATGTCCTCTGTGATTCAGTCTACCTACCCATAAATATATATATAGCTATATCTATCTATAAAGATATATACATATATATAGATAGATGGAAACAAGAAATTCATTTGCTCACATGAATAGCAAACAGATAATCTGGAACTGTTTTCTAATTATAAGACGTATTTGGTTTAGTTTGTGCAATACCTAATGAAAGTAGTCCTTCTTTGTTCAAAACATGTTAATGCAATGGATGGGAAGCTATACATGTACAGTGACATTCTGTCTGCAGAAACTAACATTTAACAGTGTACTGTGGGATACACATTAAGATGACCCTAGATATTGATTTATGGCTCTCAAAACACTGAAATTATGTTTTCATAAGATGAAATCTAGGCACTAAATCTATGACTAAAGTGCAATTACTGGTCTTTACTACAATTTCTTTATATTTTCTTAGTGCTTATAGATATATATCTCTATATATATCTATATCTACATATCTATATATATTTATCTATGCAAAATTAAAGCAAATAATGTATACAGGATGTTCAATAAAGTAAGCTAACAATGTTGTAAGTAGTAGATATGAAAAGAAATGCAGGTTGTAATGAATGAGCGCTTTAGCCTAAAATGGCAAATTTTATGAACATTCTATGTTTTTTCAATACTGAAACAGTACAAATTCAGACTTTACTGGTATTTTTTTCCAGAAAATAGAAATTCACGGTCTCTGAACATATTGCATTTTATGCTGGAAAGCCTTATTCTGAGATACTTGATCAGATAGTCCAAACTGGAGTTGTGACATGTCACTTTGCACTTTAAGTGATAGGAAATAACACGCACTATTTTAAAACGTTTCTAGAAAGCAAAATGCAATGTTTACCTAAATAGTATTAAAAAAAATATATATATATATATATATATATATATATATATATATATATATATGTATATCAACACACACACACACACACACACACACACACACACCCACACACATGCGCACACACACACACACACACACACACACACACACACACACACACACACACACACACACACTCACTCACTCGCTGATAACAGGAAAGAAAATGGTTCCAGGTTTGACTTATATTTTACAATATAAGACACTCCTCCTCATTAATATTAATGATAAGTGCATTCTAAGTATATTATACTGCCACTGCTTATAACTATTCTTTTCATTATGATAAATTTGAATTTTGGGTAGTAACTGTATTGCTCTGTCATCAGTTTATCACATTTCTCAGTTTAAGGGGCAATTATTTATTTCCATACCCCATGTTAGAGAAGCTCTATTAGACCATCGTGTTGCACTTAAGCAAGTGTTTAGACCAACATGAGATTTACTATGACTTTCAAAGACTAGGCTCCATGAATGAACCGAATAGTGGAAACTTTGATTTAATAAAACTGCTTATGTACTTTGTGTTTGGATAGTTCCATCAGCTTTTGTTATACATGTTCAAAAAATTCATAAGTGAAAATCGAGCTCTACTGTGTGGAAACTACAGAGCATCAAGTCTCCTGACTCAAGATATCATGTTAAAGATCATGTTTAAAGGTATGAAACAAATTTTTCGTTTCAAACAAAAATGTGTTCACATTCAAATGCATGCAAACAATTTTTTGTAAGAAAAGAAAAGTGTGTTTTGCAACCTTTATAAAAATATAAAGTTTAAAAGATTGCTTCCAAACACAGAAGACAAAATGCACCGAGCTGTCTTCACAGCATGAATATTCATATATGGGCAGGTGGAACTTACATCCCTTTGGGTTCCAGCTCTAATTATGTTGGATTAAAGTAGGTAAGTAATTGTAAATTAATTAACTGTTTGTCAGAAAAACTAATGATTAATATTTATTTTGTTAATTTAACAGTTTGGCAATTACATAACTAATTTCCAATTGCTTAACTACGCTAATCCAGTATAATTAGAACTGGAACCCAAAGTTATGTAAGTGTCACCTGCCCATCCATCACTATTGATGCTGTAAATATGAATTATGTCTCCTGCATTCGGAAACAAATTTTAAAAAAGATTTTATTTATAAATGCATGCAAAATGACCTCTTGCATTTGTATAAAAAATAATGATGCATGCAAACACTTTTTTATACAAAAACAAGAGGGCGTTTCACATCTTTAGATATTATCATTAAACAAATAGATTTTCCTTCATTGGAATATGCTTCAATTACCACCAACAAATCTACAGATTTAGTTTATACTTGACATGGTTAAAACAGTACTGCTTTATGATTACAAAGGAGAAGTGTCAGAAAATCAACAAAGACATTTTTTTTTGTCTTGTATCCTTATTTATAAATTATTAAAGCTTGGCCACTAGTCTTCCTTAGAACACAAAAAGATAAGAGAGCTTTTAGACTTGTGTTTTATTCCCCCAACTTCTGTCTGTCTCTCTACCAGAATAATGACTTGGGTAATGTTTCAGAGCTTTCTGTGTTTTTGCCCCAAGCAGGTAAAACCCACTTGCTCTTTCCACCAGAACCCTCCATACCATTGACTAGTTTGCTTCACAAATGATGCCTTATTTGATGATAAGTGTGGGTGTCATTATGCAAGTACTGTATACACTTATCTGCGTTCTTCAACTTGTGTTTTCTTTTTCATGTGAGTTTAGCTTTTTACACATTGGGAATATATCTTAGAAATGTTTTGCATTTTTTTAAATCAATATAAACAGAAAAAGACAAAAAGAATCCAAGTGATCTAATCTAGCTACCTGTAAAATAAAATAAATACATGCATAAAACAAATCAATATTTTCATATATATGGCAAATAAAAAAAGTCTGGAGTGGTACTCATTTTGTTGTGAGGAATCTATTTGCTGTTTCTTTACATGGTAATGCTGTAGTACAATATGATTATTAACTCCTGCATCTGTTTTACAGACAGAATCACTGTGTTACTCATGCCCATTACAAATGTTTATTTTTAGGGAATTGTGAAAGACATATGCTACCATAATGTGTGGTTCTTCTGTGTTTAACTACCAAATGCTGTCACATTTCATTGCAATTTTTCGACTAAGTTCTACACTGTAGCCCGTTACGATACTGAGAAAAAAATATGTAAGAACTAATACTAAAAAAAAAATGTTCAGACTGAAATATATACTGCCAGAATATATACATTGCTTTCTACAACATGTATCTGATGTGTATATAATTTTGGTATCTGATAAGTACTTTATTGTCTGGATTGCTATTTTCTGAATGTTCTGGGGCATAATGTTTTCATATATGTTAGGTAATAATCTGCTGGTGAAGTGTAAACTTGGTCTTGTTCTAGAGTGCCCATTTTTTATGTGAAGCTGATGGGTATCACAGGTTGACTTTTTTTTTATCTTATTGCTAATGATAGGCTTTGCTTCCCTTCCGCCAGCTCTAGCTCTAACACATCTGCTTATTGGAGTCTTACTCGTATTTTATTTCCAATGACAAGGAATAAATTAACACCTGATTATTATCTAACCAATGACTTTACTTAGAGGTCTGTTTTATTCACTTATCTTCTTTATTTCTTCAATGTTTAACACATTAAGTCCACGTTGTATTTTCTGAAAAGTGGTTGTGTGGCAAGATCCTTCAGATCCCTAAATTTGCATCTACTTTGGCTGCTTCTCTGTTAACTAAAACATCATTTCCTGCGTATGACATCATTATTTCTACAGAAAAAAAAATGTAAAAAAGTCATAACATTGCAATTCTTGGTATTGTGGTTTGTGCTAACAGAAAACTATTGTTTTAGATGGGCAGATATCCTCAGAACTAATGAAACAAATGAAAAATGACAAATATCACTTTCCATTCAGTTTTAAACTGCTGTACACATTAAGGATGTTTCAGTTATTAACTCATCAGAAAGTGTTAAGCTGAAAGAGATGTTTAATTGCTATGTCTAATTTGTCTGAAAGTAATTTGAGAATCAATGCTTTATCTTTTAGAAAATATACAGAACGGTTATCATTTTTTTAGTAACTTGACATGTGGTTTACAGATGGTGAAATGTACATTTCTTTACTGGACTATGTTGTGCAAAACCACAGTAATGCTCTAATGTTCATTCATGACTGCTACTCAGTTTTCTGCTGTGGTTACAGTACTTGAAATTAAAGATGGAGAGAATGTACCCATCTTACTACATGGAACTTCTGAATAAATTCCTTGACTCTGATGAGCACCCTGCAGAAATCAACAAAGTTTCATTCTGTTATTAGCTCTGGTAGAAACATGAGATTCTTACAAGTGATCATTTGGTGGATGGCTGTATTTACAGTACATGAAACATATGTCTTAGTATAAGCCAAAAAAACATGAATATTTCAGACGCTTCATTTGAATACAATCTTATCAGTGAATAATCAGTCTGAGACTGTGTGCTACTCAAATAGTATAAGAAGTGATGTTGTTAAGTCAATGTAGCAATTGTTACATATGCAGCTAAGCAGAATGTGTGTTTATTGTGCTTGTACATTCATGTGAGTGTTCTTTTGTAATCAAATGGCAAGTACAGAAGTCCTCCTAATTGTAGGCATTTATCTTACTGAAATGAGTGTTGTGCAACCTTGGACAAATACACTCAAAAATAATGAACACAAACCTACCAGTTCTTGAGAAAAAAAGAGATTAAAAAATGGTGCTACAGATGAGAAGTAATAGTGCGCTGATAATGATGATACAGAATATTGTATGAGCAAGGACAGTGCTAGAAAGCTAAAGGGAAATGCTGCTTGAGAGGGCACTGGAACAAAGTGGATTCGATGTGTGGCAAAATGATTGGTTTTAAGTCACACCGTAACACAACAAACCTTATCAAATCAAGTAAAGAGTGACTTTTTGTGTAACAGTGATTGTAAGCATAAGAAATTTAGTCAGTGAATTAACCATTAAAATTCTGAATATTAACACAAAAAAAATCAAGCTTTTATTATTTTCTGAAAAATTAATTAAGGAAAATACGTTCTATATATGTATATAATCTGTAAGCGTGTGGTGGGAATATATTAAAATTCTTTGTGCATGAATACGATTAGGCAGTTCTTTAGACTGGATGAAGTCTGAGAGCCTGCACATTAAAACAATATGGCTTTCAATAGACATGCTCAGTCTGCAGAGTGCACTATACAACACGTATTAACCTCACAGGCTATGCTAATTCAGGCTATGCTTAAATACACAGCTGAAGTAAAGAAGCTAACAATAGGTAAGTTTTAGGCAAGCTGCCCTTGCAGGCCATTTTAAGCATTGCCAATTTCCCTTCAAAAGTGAAAATCAAACCCTGTATCTTGTGTCTGTAAAGTGACCACCTTAACCATTATAGCAACCCACACCCCCCCCTTGTTAACTAGATAGGCCCATTGGACAAAGTCCTTTCAAGGACAACTGGGGTTACACAGTAGGCAAATGAGGGCAAAGAGAATCAAATGCTATACCACAGGAACTACAGTTTGCAACCTTGACCTCTACACCAGCTACTCAACTAGCTTGAAGAAAATCTCATTGGCACAGATATACCTATGAAGTAATCTCTAGAGCTCATTGATTAAAAAAGCAGTGAAAGCAAAGCATATAGCACAAACTTACGCTCACAGAGCATAAATAGAATCTTCTTGGATTATCATATCTTTGTACTTACTGATTCATATCTTTTATTGACTGCGGAAGGTCTGAGTGACCTGTGGTAACCTGTTTTCATTTGAGGCCCATGGAGAAAAGCTCCAATAACAAAATAGGGGTCTATATTAGAACATCGATGTTTCAGAACTTTGAATGTTCTAATATTGACCCCTAATAGCTGAAAATAGCGAAGTTTCAGAAAACCAAATTCTTTCCTAGGGAAATAATTTGGTTGTCCATTCCTGTCACTTCGTTATTTTCAGCACTGTGGTGGAAAGTTACGGGTCGGGTTCAGGTAAGTGTGCGATTGTGTGGACATGAGGGTTAGGGCGAGTTAGGTGAGTTAGGGTTATGGCGTGGGTGAAGTGCGTGTGCAATAGTGATGGAGCTTAGGGTTAGGGTTTGGGTTAAGGTAAGTGGGTAGATAGTGGTGTATGTACAGTTTAGTGTAGGGTTAGATGTAAGATTTTAGGTGTATGTGTGTGGATTGATGTTTGTTTGGTGTGTTTGTGTTGTGTGTATGTGTTTTGGAACAGCAAATTTTTTCCCTAGGAAAAAATTTGCTGTTCTGAATTTTTGATGTTATCAGTTTTTGGTTATTAGGGGTCGATATTAGAACATTCAAAGTTCAAAAACTTTGATGTTCTAATATAGACCCCAAAATAGGCATTTGTTTCTCTTAGACACCTTTATTGTGACATAGGCAAATTTACATTCATATAGATGTAATAAAACTATATTAACATAACAAATATTATACTTCACATATATCACTATATATCATATAACCTAAACACTATTACATAAATTATTTTATTCAGGAGAGAAAAATGTAAAACTACAATATGGATGTACAATAAGTACCAGGCAAGATATATTAGTTAATAATTACAATTAGTAATGTATAAAGTCATTGAATATGAATGTAAGATAAACTGGCAAATACAGTGAGGATTAAAATGTCAAGTTACAATTTTACTTTTCTCTGTAGGAGAAATAAGAGATGTGTGGGAGATATCAGTAAAAAACAGAGTAGGAGACAAGAGTAGAAAGCAGAGAGAAGGTAGGGAAAGTGAATAATGTGCAAATGTGTTAGGTGAGACAGAGAAAAGAAAGTTGCAGTGAAATTGAGTGATGCTGAGGTAGGTGCAGAACGTAAGGAGGACAAGTTGGAATTTTGCTGGAGGGCAAATTTGTCACATGATAAGTAGAGAGAACAGAAATGGCAGTAAGGGCAAAGGGATAGAAGACAGCAGGGAATTTACATTATGAATTTGCTTTGTTGAGGTATATAGGGTAATGAAAGTACATAGGGGCCAGGGTAGTCTAGCCTGGGGAGGTGCAAGAGCAGAGCCAAGTGTTTTTAAAGTTTTGCTTTAGCAAGTTTTTAAATCTGGATAGGTTGGTTTATTGTATGATGCTGGTAAGGATAAAATTCCAGATTCTGGAGACATGTTGAGTACAAGGACAAGCCAGCAGTGTTGTGGCTTTTAGTTTTGGTTAATATAGACTTGTCTGTGGAATGTAGTGATTGTGCAGGGATGTAAGGTTCCACCAAAGATTGGAGTGCAGGATATTTTTTTTTTTTTTTTGAAAACAACTTTATTGATTTTACACAATACAGACAAACAATCTGATGAGTTTTAACATAAAATTGTTCAAACAAATTAACAGATTAAATAACAAGTAATAACAACTAAAGTATTTACAATGACATCTGCTAACCATTCCAAAAATACAAAAGTTATGGCAATTTATAAGCAAAATTATTCAAATGTAACATGTTCTATGAAGCTATAACAAATCAAGGTAGAGGTTCTTCTTTTTTTTTAACAAATTCTGTAGTTTTACCCACATATAGTAAGCATGAGTTCTCCTTGTTCTTGAATTTATGGTCAAGATCTATAGGTGACATACATCAGTTATACCATTTTTGAACTCAGTGAAAATTGGAGGGGAGTCAAAAATCCAATTTCTTGTGATGGTCTTTCTGGCCACAGCAAGTATTAACCATAGTAAGGCACATTTTTTTTTTTTTTTTTTTTGATACAATATGGTATGGGAGTGTTAAAAAGAACCATAGGTCTAGTTAAGATGAAATTATTTGTGAATAAGGCTTGTAATAGTTTATTGACATTTTCCCAATAAACTTTCAACTCAGAACAGTCATAAAACATATGTGCCCATCCTATATTAGATCCTAACTTACATTTATTATATGTATTTTCTTTTTTATTAATTTTATTCATTAATTGAGGTGTATAAAAGGATCTATAAAAAAATCTCTAAGTGTATAATTTCCATTTGAGGGACAAAGTTGTCTTCCCCAGTGATTCTAGTATATTTACTTTATCATGGTTGCTGGGAAACTCACTATTAATTGTGTAATAATAATTCCAGAAGTTTTCTGGGCAACTATTTGTTTCATCTCTTATGATTTTATATATAAAAAGCCTGCCTCAATAGCTAGATTTATGTTGTAGGGTTAATTCCAAAAAATCCAATAAGATATGAGAGTCTTGCCTAATTGCAGGAGAGAGCAAATCTATCTTATTAATTAGGAATAATCTAAGGGTTTGTATGTCCAGCCATAAAGATTTGTCAAAGTCAAAGTCTTGTACTATCAGATCTATGCTCTTGACTTTCCTATCTGACATTAACCGAAATCAAAATTTTAGCTCATTTTGTTTAAGTAGAGTGATTTTATTAAGATCAGATGTTAATAGGGTTTCTTGAGTAAAAGCAATAGGGAATAACAAAAAAATCCATTCTTTGTAAATGAGCGGATTATATATAAAGTTTCTAAAAGTTGTTAGGATATTAAAAATATAATTTGTTGGATGTTTTGGTGTAAATGTGCAGTGAAATAATCTTTTACAATTCATAACATTGGATTGTTTATTAATTCCATTTTATATGATTGTGGTTTTTTTATTAATTCCATGCTTATTATTTCCCAAAATGTTTTCCATTTGGCTGAGTTTGATGTGTCTAATAATTGCGCTAATGTTCTGGTTATGGAGGAAACTGAATATAGTTTAGATCTGGAAATGCGATTCCCCCTTTGTTCCAACTGCTTAAGTGATATTTAAGGGCTATTCTTGGTTTCTTGGGGGACCAACAGAATTTTAATAACATTGAGATTGTTTTAGTTAGAGTTTTAGTAGGTAGTAGTAAGATAGATTGGAAAATATAAAGAATCTAGGGAAGAATTATTAGTTTTATAACTGTTAATCTTTCTTCAGTTTAAAAAAAAATTGTGTTCCATTTCATTAAAAGCATTTGTATGTTTTCATAACATTTATTATAGTTTAATTGTATTATTGACTTGGTGTCTTTAGCTAGAATTATTCCTAAGTATGTAATTTGGTCAGTGTTGTGTTTATATTTATTATCATCTGTATTTATTTTATTTTTGTTTGAGTATATGGGTAAGATCTTGGTTTTGCTGTCATTAAATAATAGGCCTGACGTCTTTTGAAATATATTGATGGAATCAAATAATAAAGTTAAGGAGGAGATGTTTCCTTTTGACATTACAAGGCGATCATCTGCAAAGAGCTGAATTTTAGAAGATGCTTCAGTATTAAGTTCTAATCCTTCTATCTTATGTCATTAGCCCAGGGTTCCATTACTAGAGTAAATAATAAGGGAGAAAGTGGGCATCCTTGTTTGGTTCCTTTTACAATAGGTATGTTAGTTGATATAGATGTGCCAGGTTTAATATACACTAAAACCCCTTTATATAGATGTTCTATTAAATCAATACAATTTTTTGAGAAGGATAGTTTTGTGGTTCTCAAATTATAGTAGGAACAATTGCTTACTGTGTGACAAAGAGATTGTGTGAAACTTCTAGCTGTTTTAAGACTAGGCAGCGGTGGGATATAGCATACTGACTAGCTGCAAATCTAGCTGTCATGTTATAGCATTGTTCAATTTTTGTTAGTAGAAATTGCTAAAGGTTGGTGCATAACTGGTGTATAGTAGCAAATGTAGGAGATATTCAGGGGCTATTTTTTTGGCAGTGCTAGTTAAAAAAATGGTAAAGGAATCCATTTTTTCTGTGTACTTATTTAACAACAGTGTCTTTTGTGTCTGTTTGTTGTTTTTATTGGACTATTGTGTTATTTTATTGTAGCATCATTTATGCTTTATGTTCTTTTGCCTTGTCATACTTTATCATTTTCACTGCTTAGTATCCATTTACTTTCAATCACTGCTATTTTCAGTTGTACTTCGTATGAGTGTGAACATTTGGTTTGATTCTGAAAATGGTGCTGGGCTCAGTGGTCTACCTTTGTCACCGGAGTCAATAAATAAATAGAGAAGCAGATAAAGAAACAAATATATGTGTGCTCCTGTAAGCTACAAAAAAACTTGTTGCCTTAAGATTTGATCAAGATGGAATAACTTGCAGATGACTGGGCACGTGAAAGATAACAGGAAACTGATATGCTTCATTCAGCGTAAATGAGTGCTTCTCCAGCTATTAGCCTTGACGATTTTTGAGAAGGTTCATAGCGTTACGTTACAAAGCTGATTCAACAACATACCTAGCCATTTTTTATAAAAATAAAGTGGTTTCTATTTGTTTAGCCTTTTTTTGTGAGATTGTTTGAAAGATTATATGAATTATAAGATGGAAGTGCTGACTTTGGTCCAAATAAATTGTTCTCTGTTTTATCCTTATTTTGCTTTTGTGAGTGTTTTATTGGACTTCATACTCTTTTATGCTTTTTTTGTTGTTTTTAAAACTAGATCAGGCAGAAGACTCCATAAAAGGGTGGACCTAATTAAAGCTTTTGGTGTTGTGTCCCAAGAACAGTGTACAACATGGGAAGCATGCATAGTGCCTTTTCTTCATTTCTTCATATTTGACCTTCATTCTCTAGGACATCCACTACTTGCAGTTTTAGGGTTACTCCTTATAATCCCATCATTATAACCCCGTACTATGCTATAAACTTGATCGTCACAGGGACATCCATGCACATAATATCTGAAGGTGAGCACAGCTACGTATATGTGACTAATGCATGATTATGGGATTTATAGCAGGACAGTGCACCAGAACAGATTGCACTGTGGAAATAGCAATCTGTTAAGCTAACAATGCATATTGCAGAATATAAAAGAAGCAAACTATACAAGCACTTTTGCAGGATAACACACCTCCTGTACCTTTTCATGTGGCAGCAGCTGCTCTCAGCATGTTCCTGCATCTTCAAATGTAGTAATTCTGAGATCTCGTTCAACCTTTGGTTAAGGAGAATGTTTCTTACCTTCCATTCAGTCATCTCACTGATTTTCATGGCAAAGTTATGACTAGAAAGGGGGCATGACTAAAAACAATGAACTAATTCCATTATGAGTTTAATTAACATGGGCATAGATGGGCATTCTGACTGTTGGCTCTGAATGACCTGCATTATACAGCCTCTGACTTTGTATGCAAATGCTGGTGGTGTGCATGTCCACATATGGATGGGAAAAGAAGAGTAAAGCAAGGCTGACCACTGAATAAGTATTTATTTATATTGGTAATGAATGCAATAATACAAACGTATGTGTGAGATGAGGAAAAGCTAGACAGGAGATGGAAAAAAAGAGTTGTAATACCGATATGTTTCTCATATACAGATAACTTGGTTCTTTTTGCTAAAAATAAGGGACAGATAAGTGAAGTTGAGATAAGGATTACAAAGCTGTTGAAAAAAAGATTACAGCTCGACAAAAAAAAAGAGTAAAAGATTTGGTGAAATTAAAAAAAAATAAATGGAATATGTTTTATGCAAAAAGAAAAAATTCAGAAGTAAAATTTGGGAATATGAAAGTGCAATAGGTCATATTGTCGTAATGGATATATTGTGAGACGGTATATACTGGCTAAGGTAGCACACCTGGGGAGTGTATATGCTTCAAACTAGAATACAAAAAGAGTCATTAGAAATTATTTTCAGTTGTATTTGGGGATCAAGGTTAAATCAAGGTCTGAATTTGAAAAATCCAGTGGTATATTTAGCATCTTTGTTTCTTTTATGGGTAATAACGAATGTAAAAGAAAGATAAACAAAATATGAGCAATATAAAATATAAAATAGGAAAAGGAAACAAAGAAATAAAGAGGAAAATATAGAAGAGAAAGAATATGAAAATAAAGTTAAATTATGGAAATTAGAAATGAATGAAACTGATGGAAGTAGAAACAAATTGTATAATAACGTTTTGGAAAATATCACTTCGTTTACACATTCTAAGAATTAAAAGAAATCGAAAAACTGCAATTTTTGTAAATACATTTCAGCGGGACCAGAATTTGATATTGTAACCCAGAAAAAGATGTGGCATGTTCCAGGCATTTTCAATTGTAAATCTATCTTTGTGGTATACATGGCAAAATGCTCCACCTGTTTTTTGTTTTATATTGGGAAGACCAATAGGCAACTTAAAAACAGGATGTATGAACATTATTATGCCATTAGAAAGAGAAATTTGGACAATGCTCTTTATAAGCACACTTTAAACTGTGTGGGTAACAATGACAGTGTTAAGTTTCTTTACAAAGTTATAGATCATGTTCCAATGGATTTCAATGGAGACAGAGATGGGGAACTATATTTTAGAGAGTTCAAATGGCAGGTTCTTTTGGATGTATGCAGGGCAGCAGGGCTTAACAATGGTGTCAACTATAAAGCTGTGTTGAAAAGAAAAGCCTATTATAATAAATGTAAATAGTTTATATGCTTGCTAAAAATGTATGCATTATTTAGGATGTATTTTATACACATATATATATTTTTTATATTAAGTTTTAAGAAAACTGAGATCTGATTGGTTTGACGTGTACTGATGATGCTAAAAGATGGGACAGTTTTGTAACAGTTTGTTCTGATGGAGGCCTAACTTTTGGGCTGAAAGTGCTAAACCAGTGGATTAAAGTATTTTTTTGTGTGTGATACAGTGCTTCACTATTACTTGTGGCTTTCCTTTTAATTTTACAAAAGTTGCACAAGGTGTGAGACAAGTCTGCAGATTTTTCTTGAAGAATTAAAAGAAGATGAAAAGGTTATAACATAGAAGAAAAAAGTTTGAGAATTTTTATGAACTGGGGGATTTTTTTTCTGTAAAATGTTATTAACAAGTTACCAAAGGCAATAGGAAATATAAAGCAATGACAGAAAGAAGGTATAATGGTTATACTGAAGAATAAACAACAAATCGTTGCTTCTTGGAATGTAAAAAGAATGAATACTTTGGAAAACGTTTAAAAATTTATATACATGGAAAGGCTTCAGAAACATAAACATAAATAGGATATTATGTGGAATGAAGGAAAAAGAAAGGTAGAATGTCAGCAATGAGCTGTCCTTCGCTCACCATGTATCCATTGGTGTAAGAAATTGCATTTTATTGTACATCTTATTGTATATCTAAGGGTATTGAATTCAGATCCTGGGATGTAATTTTTCTACTGTGGTTGGCACTCATTAGGGAGATCACTGAGTATAATTTTCCTTTCAATATATTCCTGTCTAAACACGTCACAACTGGAATGACCACAATGCTTTATATCTAAAAATTCAAGGGCCTAAATCATAAAAACTATGCAGACCATCTCTAAGCCTTGTCCCTCTTCTCATTATCATACAGGCTTCTAAGAGGCAACCTCTGCCTTATGTATAGAGTCTGAAAAGACCTTATTCTGTCAGATGTATTATACAATCACAACTTTAAGGATATTATAAACACCCAGTCAAGAGGTCTATTTTTTTTTAAATAACTAAAACATGTTGGAGGGATAGGATTGTATCACAGAGAAATCTGCTTCCATGGAACCACCTTCCAGGATGATGATTCCCTCCACATAGCCACTTACCCTATTGTTTGGCATGAGGGAACAAATGGGCTTACATCTCTTAGGGAAGGGCTTGATGGCTGAAAGTTCTAGGGGAAAAATACAAAAATAAAGATGTAAAGTGTCACCTGCACAGGGAATGGGTAGATGAAGTCAAAGGCAATAGACTTTGTGGCCATCTACTACTTGAATATGTAGAAGAACATCTTTATAGATAGGGTTGTGGTCCAAAAGAATGAAGTAAAGGAATATGAGTGGCTGGGAGGATATCCACATAGGAACTCAAGAAGGTATGGGACTGACTGAGAAACACTGGAAATGGAAGAAGAAGAAAGGTTGAATTATTTTATTAACTAAAAAGAGAGACTGAATATAGGGTGGTTTTGTTCAGATGGTACCATTTTCTCATTCTATGACTAAAAACATGCCAGGTAATGCAATTCATACAATTGTGCACTTTTACTATTATGCAGTCAGACAGGGGAATGAAATTCAAACTCAGCTTTATTTTGTGTCCATACACTACAACTTCAATAAAATTATACTTTTAATGTAGGGTGTGAAGACAAGTGAAGGCTGCCAGCCTAGCCAGATAGAATTTTGTAGATAATTATGTCATTTGTAAATATTAATGTAAGCCACAGGCTTGTTCTCTTAAATGTGAAAAGACTGCATTGGATATTGAACTGCAAAAATGTAACAACAACAATGCACTCTGCTGTAAGAAAGCTAATTCAAGCATTTCCTGACTGTCTTTGATGTTAAAATTCAGAGCCAGTATGTCTAGAGGAGGCATCCTGCCTATTGTTTTAAGACCAGAGTTAATGGCTACAATTTACATGTATAAATGTCCTTTATTGCTCTGGTTTCTGACCAGGTGTAAAGAATGTAAATGTAGTTTCTGTTAGCCTGGGAACACCAGAGAAGTGTGAAGAATGATGTCATGTGAAGCAGCTCCGTGTTATCAATTTAAAGAGAGAGCATCATAGAGCACAGAGCATTTTGTCTTGAGAACATTCAACTCACCACTCTGCCTATACTATATGTAAGTTATTTAGAACTGTGTATTCTCTTAGATATAGCTAGGAAATAGAAAGCTTAGAATAGTTTTTCTGTGATGTCAAAAATTTTGCTACTGTATTATTTTATGTCTTTCTCTGTGATCTCTGAACTCTTGACTAGCACTGTGTAGTAAGAAGTATTGTCTTGTGTTGTTATTATTTATTATTAAATATCTTTAAACCTTTCAACTGTAGCTGTTTTGTGTAGAGATAATTTAAGCTGTAAGAGTACATTGCATGCATATAGTGATGTACCAAGTCACTCCAAATAAGTCTTGACTGTTAGGTTGCACTTACCATTTGGATAATAATATTGCACATTAATAATTGGACACCCTTTTAAGTGCCTTTGAGTAGCTGATACATATTAGTGAGCGGTGACAGTGATTTCTACCATATAGTCTGGGTAAAAGGGGCACAACTGGAGAATCTGTGCCAGCCTTCCCCAGGAGTGTCTGTGTGTTTGTATAAACTCTTATCTCAAAGTGTGTTTGTGTCAGCTACTTGGGCAGAGACATGAAGCACTGGCTGGACAGAGAGGGTGCTGGAGGTTTTAGCTTGCCCACTAGGCTGAGATCTCGACCTACAGCTGTGCCAGTGGGGAATCTTATTGGAGACCTGGAGAGAAAGGGAGAAACCACCCCCAGACTGACTGTGATCTCTGTGTGCTCTTAAGGGAAATTGTACTTTACTGTGTATGTTATTTATTATCCTTTCCCTATATGGATGCCCCTCACTGGTGTTAGTGATGAGGATTGAGGGTCATCGGTTGTTGGGCCAGTGCATGGGCGTCACATAGAGGCTATCAGACTAAACCGAAAAATAATAGCTTTAGGAGCATACATTTTGTTTAGTGACATTAAATAAAATGTCATGCTGCTGTAACAATTTTTATAGCATGCTGTAATCACAAAGATCAAGGTTAATGTTAAGGTCTGTGATCTTGAATGCTTTCCCTTTATTCTGATAGTTATCAATAAATATACAGCTCAACATCAACATCACGCCATTAACTTCTACCCACACTATGACAACACACACTGTGTAGCTCCCTATGAAAAAATAAGTTTGTCTTGAATATCAATATCTTTATTGACAAGCTTTCTATTGATCAACATGCATCCTTGTTATGCATGCAGTGCTGCAGGCTGAAAGAAATTAAGTAGATATTAAGCAGTGATACACTTAAAGAGATCAAAATGTGTAGATTTATGTTGCTGGAAACAAATGTAGGATGTAGTATATTTTCAGGAAGCACTGAAGACTGTAATTGGAAATAAGATATATTGTTATAAAAAGAGCTATGTCCCATAGCTACAATCATATTGCCAGATTCGCCACTGGCTCCACCTATAGAACCCACCACTGCCAGAACCTTAAACAACTAGAGTGGCTAGAACTGCCCAACTTAATTCAATTCTATCAACTCTTAATAGCGCACAAAATTTTGTACCACCCTGAGGATACCCCCTCACTTAAAAATATTATTAAGCCATTTAGCAATCTAAGATCCCTACAGTCAGCTGATAAACTACTGGTCCAAACCCACAAAGCTAATAACTCTGCTGGTGAATCCCTGTTTGCCAACTTCATTGGCAAAACCTGGACTTTGTTGCCAAACTATATAACTCTACAATCCTACAAAAGTCTCTTCAAAAAAACCTCAAACAGTATCTCAAAGTGAATTGGCTATGCCCATGTACCAACCCTGATTAAGTTATAAACTAAAAGCATATTCTGCAATTATCATAACTTGTAACTACATCACCAAGCTCTGCTTCCAATCTGATGTCTCTTACTTTTAATTGTCTGTCCATGACAATTGGAACACTACTAACCCATTGTATATAATCACTTCATTTTTATAATTGTTTGCTAACTTCTGTGTAATCTATGTAAGTTTGTCTTTGTGGAGCTTTTCTCCCCGGGTCTCCACTGAAAATGGACATGTATCCAGTCGGACTATCCCGGTAAACAAATGTAAAATAAAATAAATAAATAAATAAAATAAATAATAAGAAACAGACTAAGAATCACAGTGGATAGAAGTTAAGCAACAACAAAGGGTATTTTCCTCTAAGAAGTAATATTCAGAAATATATTCTAGTGCCTCTGTACAAAAACATAGGAGAAAGTCCATATTTCTAAACAGATATGCTATGGGATTCAATAAACTCTGTGCAAGCTTCATGCAAAGTCTACATGGAGTTTACACATTTGCGTGGTGAACAGCAGTGCTAATTACATATTCATGTCACTCATCGAGTTTAAATGTAAACAAGCATGGTTTCTTGGCTGGCAAACAGGAAACTGTGGAAAACAACATGAATAGCAAAACTGTTTACAGTAGCGCAAACTAGGTTAGCATGACTGCATGGAATGCCACAATGATTACCAGGGTTTATTATATAGTAATGTATATGGTCCAAACACAGTATAGGACAGTGTATACAGTACAGAGTATTGTAAAATCTCATTCCAGGCATTCTGTACAAAAGATGTGTAAATGACCTGTAAGAGTACATGGACTGCCATTTAAAATAAACAGTAAGGGGAGACTATACATTGAATAGGGACACACAGATGAACTGTAGGAATGAACACAGTGAAAGATGACAGGTAAAACATTGTAATGTACAGCAGATGAGGGCTTGTAAATGGAAGACTGTTGTAGCAGGAACACTAATCACATATCAACATGGTACAGTGCAAACTTTCACAGTGAAAATGTATATTATTTGACTGTCAGCCAAAGTGACATAACAATGCAGATGTTTTTGTGAGATAAGCATCCTGACATGAACAATGAAGAGGACATCTATCAGGGATGTTATATACAATTGGTGTTGGGTATTTATTGTGAAGCTGTGCAACCTGATTTGCCAGAATACAAGTTTAATGTCAATAGAGGTCTCCAACAAGTGGGGCACAGTTATAGGCTCATGGACAATGGTAAAAGAAGCATGAACAATCATGGACAATATCAGAATAATGTTGCCGTTTATCCTGTTTCTCTGACACAATCCCTACTGTCACAAATGTAACTCATGCCATCAATGTTGTCAAACATCTATATATGTACTGTGTGCATCACTGGAACAGTTATTACACATGCATCTGGTGTAACAACTTGATGGGTGTTCCACAATATCAGACAGTAATATCTATGCAACAAAAAGAATGCCTAGATATGCCCAGTAAGATGTGTGACAGTTTACTGTGGCAAATGTGGCACACTTCAGGTACACATCACTGGAAAATTTATAGGGAGGTACAGAAAGAAGGGTGCATTGTACTCAGTTATTGGTGTAATTAATGCTGTGAACTATGGAGGTATTATGGCCTTTGATGTGGATGTCTTGCACATACTCAGTAGTTGTATTACATACAAGGGTGTAGTCACCACTGTGCCCACATGCTGGTAGACTGTTCCCATAGCATCTACCGCAGGATACAGGTCACATGCCAATTGGTCTGCTTATAGGGTGTGATGTTTACATTATCCTTGGTTTGTGTGTTTGTTTCACAATGTAACAAATCACCCCCCCCATTTTTGTTTCATCTCATGTGTTGTAATGGCTGTAGCTGCAATCTTTGATGTGTGTTGACATTGTCTAATATCACAGTTGGAGTCAATGCTTGCCCACAATCTGTAGTCCTCCAGACAGCTGTTTGGACACAGTATGTGTATATTATTCTTGACATCTGTGACTTAAATAATGGACAGGAAAGGGCCTAGCAGACAGCCCTGATGTACGGACCTGATCACTGGACCAGTGATACAGGCACTTCATATATTTCAACATATTTAGATGCCACGTATGTGATTCAGTGGTCCACCCACTTGGTGATATAAGTGTTTATGGTCACATCTGACAGTGTTGAGTGAATACCTCAGTGTGGATTTGTGTCAAATGCCTTGGCCTGGTCAAGTTCCACAAGATGATAGTGTTGTCATCATGCATGCTCTCCCTCAATGACCTCTTTCAGGACATCTGTCAGGTGTAACAGACATGGATGTAGTAATAACAACTCATACATGTCTGTTGCACACATCTGGGATATTACTAGTGTCTATATAGAAAAGCTTCATGAGTTCTCACCAAGAAAACACAGACCCTACAAACCATGTCATGATGTATATGCATAGACTGATAGCCCTGCCACTGTAATCTGTATCACATAGGATGAAGTGACTTGTGTCTGGCCAAAAGGCCAGACTCTGACCCTACCCTGATGGGAACACTGCACATCTGCAAATTAGCTATAGCTGATGACATCAGCAGACTCTGGTGAGGAGAAAATGGTAATAGCAGTGTCCCACATGATGGTGTAAAATGCTCTGTGTAATGTCAAGCAAGTGCACAAACACACACACCTCCCAGTTGACAGTAGTGAGAACAGAACGCCTATCTATTTAACTAATTCCATCCAGTACAGCCCTTTTGAATGTGTACCTTTAACTCCCAGTGGGTGCAGCTTGAGCCTTTAAAAAATTAAGTTATCACCTTACAGTTCTAACAAATATTCATCGACAGAGGTCAAATATCAATACATCTGTGTTTGTCGTCATGTATGCTTTAAGATAAAATATTCTATCACCTTGTATGTAGCATGGTTTTAGAATTAATAATGCACATATGAGTAAGCGATATTTGACACCTAGAGGCACAGTAGTAGGTAACTGCAGAAATACCTGGAGGAGCACTTGGCTGTAATGAGTTAGGTACACAGACTAGAGAACTCAATACTTTACACAAGCACAATGACACAAGTCTGACTTTTACATGACATGGCTGTGTTGGCATGTGCAAATGTCAAAATATTGTCAGTCAATGGGATTGGAGTGGTAACTGTCACATACACACTTATGCTCTTCTGACTAGATAGAGACACATGTCCCAGTTGACTGAAGTGAGAACAGAACCCTTACCTATCTAAATACACAGACTGCAGAAATTAGTACTTAATGCAAGTGTCACGGCACAATTCCGACTTTTACTAGGCTACAGGACAATGTATGGTAGATAACCTCAGCACTGCATGTTCAAGAAAAGATGTTGGGAGGTCTGGATGAAATGGATGTGTAGACATTTGCAAGTGTCAAAATACTGTCAATCCATGGGACTGGAGTGGTAACTATAGGAATCACACTTATGTTTTTTGGGTAAATAGACACACACACACATACACACACACACACACACACACACACACACACACACACACGCGCGCGTGCGCGCATGCACGCACACACACACATGCATACACACACACACACACACACACACACACACACCCACACACACACACACACATACACACACACTGAGAACAGAACCGCCTACCTATCTAAGTATACAGAGCTCAGTAATTTATGCAAGCACCATGGCTCAAGTCTGATTTTTACCAGGCTGCAGGACAACTTACAGTGGCTGACATCAGCAGTGGATGTAGGAGAGAAGATGTTGGGATGCCTACATAGGTTCAAAAGTTCATAGAAAGTTGCTAGACTAATGGCCCTAGGGTCTTTACATACCTAGCTGTGTAAAGACCCGAGTACCCTTATTAACCATAGTTAGATAGTCATTGTTAGTAGAGCAGTTTTGTAATCAGCACCAACTTCCCCTGTCCATGAGGGACATAGGTGCCACCCCTGGGGTGAATTTATGGTCACCCATTTAGTTGTCAAGGTTGGGCTTGAATAGGGTCATTGAGGAGCTCTGCTTCACATGCAGTGGGAGCCTATTTCAGAACAGTGGCAATCACTGGGAGATATAGTTGTCATTCCAGCATGTTCTGTTTATATAACAGACTAGGTTGAAATCCTTTGTGCAAGTTATTCTTGTCCCATTTGATTTGAAGATGCCAACATTTCCATTAGGGCAGTGTCTGATACTGCTCTGTAGGCCAGGCACAAGTCACCTGTGTGATACTGACTACAGTGATAGGGCATTCCATGCATGTCATGTTTTGTAGGCCCAGGGTTATCTTGGTCAGAAACCTGTGGTTGAGGCAGGTGTCTGGTGAGGTACATACAGAAGGGAGTATTGTACTCAATTAGTGGTCTGATAAGTGTAGAGTACAACAGAATTATAACCTCCATGGTCTTGGATGCAGTGACCTTATCTATGAGGTGCACAATGTAGAATTTTTTTCTTACCACTATGGGCGCATGGTGATTGAAGTTTAGATTGCTATCCACCTGTGTTCACAAGTCTCACACTGTTGAGTTTGAGCTTAGAGGGGTACTATGTCTATCATAACTAGCAGGGGCTACTTCTTTGCCAAAGTGGACAATGAGGCTTTTTTTTGTTAATTTTTAGTCCATGAGTTTGGCAGCCATCATTTGCCTGTGTCAGCCCTTTCTGTAAAATGTTAAAATTGTTGGGGGACTCAATATGATTGTGCTCAGTTTACAGTGAGCCACAGTACATCTACTTTTGCCTGGACTTCAGAGAAATTGTTTCCAAACAGTTGACGGCCCAGCACAGATCCTTGTGGTACTCTAAAGGTAACTGGTCTACTGGTGGAGGTGGACTCCCCAACTTTGACAGTGAGCATTCTGTTGGTAAGCCAGTTGGCTAGCCATCTAGTAATGTATGGGTTAATCCCCAGGTGGGAGAGTTTCTCTATGATATCTGAATGGTGGATTGCATCAAAGGCCCCTTAGCTAAATCAAGATATTCAGTGTGTACTGCTTTCCCCTCATTCAGGGCCTTGTTGACATTCTTAAAGAAATCCACTAGGTTTAATAAGCAAGATCTACTCTTGACAAAATCAAACTGGGTTGAGTCAAGAGTTTTGAAGGTCACCTATCTTTTTATGGATAAGATCCATGATGATTCTTTCAATAGCCTTTCAGATAAGGCTGGTTAGGCTTATGGGTCAATAGTTCCCACTGTCAGTTGATGGATGTGTAGGCATGTTCAACTGTGAAGATAGTTCTAGTTCTGCATGTTATCAGATTGATGTCCATTGCATATCACACATCTATTATTAACTTATATAGTGTAATTGATATATTTTCTGAACAGGTACTGAGAGACCAGGGCTGCAGTACATGGGGGGAGGCAACACATGGCTGCATTGTAAATATGTGACATCTTGTCAGATAGGGCCTTTGTTTTACTATTTTCCACATGTAGTTTCATGGCATAAAAAGTAAATGGACAGTAAATAGCACTAATACATGCTGATATTTAGTTTGCATAGTGCAACGGCTAGCAGCAGTTTTGTGGCATGGTTAGCAAAGTGTTTGCACATGCAAGATACACATTTCCATTACTTTTTCTGTTTGCGTGTACTTAAGCGGTACACAAATGTGAGCCTCATTGCTAAAATTTTGAGAGTTAGTACTGAGGCTATAAAACACACCTACTGGTTAGCTGAGTCTGTGGCAGCAGGTATAAATGCAGTTTTAAAATTTTTTGAGCCCAGATGATACTGGGTTCAAATCCAGGTGTATCTAATACTTTTAAATAAATAGATATAATGCAATTCTTTATAGTACATGTGTTGCTATGTGTTGGCATAGTGCAGTGGGTTTCAGTGGCATTAGGTGGGGGTAACTGCAACATTTCACTATGCTAACAACCCCGAATCTACACCATAAAAAGGCAACTGTGTTGCTAGGGAACCTGAAGGTGAACAGACTTGTTTATGTGTGGAACACAGAAGAGACTATTACTTTGGAATATATCTTCACAGAAGACTACTGAACTTGAGAAGGTAAGCTTGCATTTTTTTCTGCTATATACTGCAGAAGCTGAAATGTTATTAAGAAAAATCTGTTTTATATTTATATATATTAGCCAATGCTACTGTTATCTGTATGCATTTAGAAGTGTACTGATGGCGTGGTCATGTATGTCAGGGCATTCTCAGGTATACGTGATTGGCAATAGCTTAAAATGGAATGCCAAGCAGAGTACCTCTCTTGCCCTCTTTAACAGGAACCTGGACAACTGGATGGGAAACAGAAAATACACCCCTGAGATTCCCATCTGTGTCCCTACTGGAAAGGAGAAACAGCTGCTGAGTTTGAGAGAACATGGATGAAATTCTTGGCTAGGCTTATAAGTTCCTCCGGCCAATAGCCTAGTATCATCCTATGAACCTATGAACCTATAAATCTGTACACATGTTTCAGGGACAGTTGATTTGATAGAACTTTTAGTATTTCACTGATATTTTGTTACAAAAATGTGTCATTTCCTGTTCTTTTGAGAGTTGGGGAGCAAAGCTGCATTTCTGCTTTGGCACAAATAAGGATATGTTTCTATTGTTACTCTCCTTTGTTTTGCATCCAGCCTTGCTTTGTGTGTGAATGTAATATGTTACAACCACACAGTTCCAGTTATTCATATTTCAGATATCTGGGCTGTTTTATGTTTATGTTTCTCCAGTAGGGAATACTTAAATGCTACCTTTTCTATTCTATCTGGGAACAGGAATGTTTTAGTTATGTGAGACTTATGAGTATTGTCCTTCTGTTGTGTTTTAGGACAGCTAGGACTATGGAAACCAGGTATCTCAATCTCTGAAAACCACCCTTTTGTGACCCTGAGAATCAGGCCACTGTGGACGTTTTTAATTGACATGGTGCCTTTTTGCTTGAGAGATGACATGGAGATATGAAAAGCAGAATGCAAATTTGGCAGCAGATAGTTGCTGATGTGAATACAGTAGTTGGCCACAGCAGGACATATGATCAGGTACACTGTAGGGCAACTGACATGATCTCGTCTGCACAGAGGAGAGCAGTTGAAGTGACCTGTGATCATATGGCTACTGGGGGATCCTGCAGAACCACCATTAACAGCAAATGAAGAGTTCCTGTCCACTGTGAGGGATCCAGACAGCTCCTAGGAAAGTGCAGAACAGCTTGTCCTTGACATTAGTGCTACTGTTTCAGGGGCAGCAAGTATGTCCCAGGAGGGGCTTACAGGTAGGTGTATGTATCTCACTTGCTAAATACTCTTGTATAGTAAAATAGTTACATCAATATGTTAGTTCTGTGTAACAAGAAATTGGTTGGGGGCTGTAGATTGCAACAGCTAACAGAACATTCTGATTGATTCATATGGGCTTAGGTTGGACTTGTCATCCAAGTTTTTGTTGAAAATATAGTTAATAGACACATAAAGGGAAATAAGTTTTACCCCCAGTGTTACTGTTAATTGTGAAAATGTTGTTCTTACCTTTTGCTTAACATCTTCCATGGCCATCTAGCATAAGGAACCTACAATCATCTGCACATGATAAGCCAAATATTTTTATGTCAGTACTGATGAGTAGCAAAAAGAAATATTTAGTCTGTGATGTTGATATCAGTGTATTGCTGCACTGTCAGTAATAGTAGCACCACTGTTAGTTTGTTAGCATATATTGGACTATAGTAGTGTAGGTATTATTTTTTTACTGTGTTTGTTGCTTATTATCACAGGTAATCCTGACAGTGGAAGTGTGGGACATCTACCACCTATTGTCAGATTATCAGGAGACTCTAATGATAATGGTAGCCACACAGAGGCACAGTTGGGGGGTGCAGAGATTGAATATGACAATGAGGTTGACATACATGGGGTACTCAGAGGAGGCCTGCTTTCCATCCTCCATGTGATCTTCTTGTGCCACTCAACGTATGTTTAGGGCCATCATGGAGGCATATGAATGTTCCCATAGGCCCTTCAGAGAAATGCTTTGGGTTGTAGATGTGGCACAGGCTGACATGTGTGACTGCCTCCACTGTGTTGACAATTTAATGGTTTGGATGTATGGCATGTTGGAATGGGTGGTGTCTGTGATGAAATGTCTGCAGGGAGGGAGATGGCATCCACATGGGAGTAGGTCAGCCACATCATCTGATGTTAGCCAATGTGGCCATGCCTAATCATGCTCCCATAGTGGCACTACTTCCCTTGCTTCATCACTGGTTGAGGTGTGCACATCTCAGTGATGCAGGCTATGGGATCATGGCCATGGGCATACTCATGAGGAGAGCTCATCCAGCAGACATCAGTAGCATTCAGGTAGCAGCAGTGCATCTGACTGTGGGTGTGGATGTGCCAGTGCAACTCCTGGCAGAGCCAATTCTCATGGTCAGGTAAAATGATGAACTGCCACCTCTACCATGCACAGCTCACACATATGTGACATACCAAGATGTAGAGCTCTATCACAAAGCTTGGCTGTGTTCTTTTAGACACTCACAAACCAGTTTCACCTGGAGTTCCCATGCAGACACACATACAATAGTTACATGGCACAGTCATGACGCTTAAAGCTCATTCTGTGTCAATGGCCATTTGATACTTTATCCAAGTTTCTAGTGCTAATAGACCAAGGCCAAGGGCAATTTCTTTAGAGGCCCTATTGGAACATGCTGACGCCTCCATAATGGCCCTAAATATATGTCAAGTGGCATGGAACGACACACCTGAATCAGGTGGAGGCTGGACAGCAGGCTTCCTCTGAACACTCCTAACAACCCTCCTGTGTGGCACCTTTCCCACACTTTGGCTATGGCCAGAGTCAACAGACACTTAAGCTGCAGTAAGCACACTACCTTGATCGAGTTTCTCAACTTACACCTGTCCAATATCTGAAGGCTGACTGGAATGGGTTGGTATAGGCCTACTGGCTGTGTCTGATGGAATTAAAGGGGATGGTTGAATATCAACCTCAGTGTCAGATTCAACATCTGCACCCCCGACTGTGCCCCTGTTTGGTCACCATATCATCAGTGTCTGCTGATACTCAGACAGCAAGTGGTAAGAGTCATACATTAACACTGTTAGAATCACCTGTGATAATAGGCAACAAACACAGGCAGAAATTAATAGCTACACTACTACAGTTCAGTATATGTTAACAACTAACAGTGGTACCACTATTACAGACAGTACAAAACACTGACACCCACATCACACATAAAGCTAAAATAAATATTTCTGTGAACTGCTCATCAGTACTGAAATAAAAATTTTTGGCTTACAATGTGCAGATGACTCCCCAGTTTCTAAGAAGAATGGTCTTGGAAAAAGTTAAGCAAAAGATAAGGACACCATCATCACAATTAACAGTAACACAGGGGGTGAAAAAATGTTGGCCCTTTATATATCCATTTAACTATACATTTAACAGAAATTTGGATGACAGGTCCACCCCAAGCCCATGTGTAATCAATCAGAATGTGTTGTTAGCTGTATCAAGGTTCATAACTACGCCCACCCCCAAAAAAAATTGGTAAACAAACTTATGTATTGCTGTCAATGCTTTACTCTACAAGAAAAAATTCACAATTTACATAGTTAAGCCTACCTGGAAGCTCCTCCTGGGACATACTTGTACTCCCTGAGACAACAGCACCAATATCAATCACATGTTGTTGAGAACTTTCCACTGAGCTTTCTAGATCCATAACAATGAAAGGAACTCTTTATTAGGTTTTGGTGGTGCCTCTGTAGCAGCCCCCCCCCCCTGGTAGCCATCTATCCATGGGCCACTGTAGCTGCTTTCCTCTGGGCTGAATATCCTGTCAGTGGCCCTATGATGCACTTGATCATATGTCCTGATGTGGCTCACAACAGCATTGACATCATCCACTATTTGCTGCCAAATTTGCATTCTTCCAGCCATATCCCCACAGCCTCTCTCAAGCAGAAAGCCACCATGTTGCCTAAAGGCTTGTACAATGACATACATTCTCAGGGTCACTGAAGGGGGGTGCAGGGATTGGGACATTTGGGTGCCATAAAACACAAAATAAGGATAATGCACATAAATATTACACAAATAAAAGCCCTGCTTAGATATAACATACAAGGAAGTAGTTTTTCAATATTACCCACTAGAGAAAAAAATATTCATATATATTGAAATATAACAAAGGATCTATGTGGTTTTAACATATTACAGTTAGACACAAATGAGGTTAGATTCAAAACTAGGGAGTCACAATAACAAAACAAACCTCTGTACAAACAATTTTCTGTGTACCAACACAGCCATGGAACTTAGTCTCCACCCCAAAACAACAAGCAAGTGACATTTTGCTATGAAACAAAGGAATTAGAACTTTTAGTGAATTGCTATAACCACTATCAAAGAAACTGTCCCCAAAACACATGCACACATTTACCACAGAACATTCATTTTGATGCAACTGACAGTCACCTCTACCTGTGGCCAGCACTCCCCTCGAGGTATCTATGGGCTATCTCAGAAGGCCAATGCTCCTGTGTCATTGACAATATAGGACATTTATATTTCATAGAAATAACACTAGAAGAGTGTAAAGAGAAACAGTTGTAACATTAATACTTGTGATGAAAGTTAATAAGGCTGTGCATCTGTGAACTTAACATGCCCTGATCAAAATACCTATACCATCAGTAAACGTCTAAGAATTGCATACAGATAAAAGTAGCATTTGCTAATGCATACATACAAGTATTTCTCTAACTGACATCTGAGTATATCCAGTACTAAACTGAAAAATGAAATCATATCTTATCAAGATCAGTAGTCTTATGAGCAGATAAAGCTAAAGTAATAGAAATCTTCAACTATGTTATCCACATAAACCTTTTTATAGTGTACAGTCAGAGTTGTGAGCACAGCAAGGATACAACTCATTAAATGTGCACTCATTAGAATTGCTGAATCCCAAAGTCTTGGCTCCATTTATCAGATGTAAACACAATGCAGGCACTCCCTCAGTGTTTGTTGTTAATGAATTGCAACTGTGAATGATTACTGGTAGGGAGAAGGAAAACACAACAGCAATTCAGACTCCACTACCTCCCTACCTCCAGTGGGTGTGTCAGCTAGGTTAGATTTACAAAGTGTAGAAGCAATTGTATCAATGTTTTAAAAGTAAATAAGCAGTACACATTTCACAGTTTCTGTTCAGTAACACCTAACCTCCACTGCAATGGCTGAAAACTGTTTATTATTGCCATTTAATATTCTCTGCCATTATAAGGAGAATGATACAAAATGCCTTATAAACTGCATGTCTCAGATTACAGCTCAGATAAGAGAAGATTGAGCACCATACAGAGATAAGACAGAGGTGCATTTCTCCAAACAATAATTAGAAGTGGTTGCTTGATCACTCTTTGCACTACATCTGAAATTAATACATGTACAAACAAATGACAAGTGTACAAGTGCCATATGTCTTGCTGATATTATGGATGATTTTGGACCTGTTTGTATGCACAATGATTTTCGTTCTCTGCTGCAAAGCTATTTCTGTGGTGTGGCAAAGAGGGATAAGACACCCTTACACTATGTCTTGAAGGCTCGTAGGTGTGAGATTTCAAATCCAGACATGTAAAAATCTTTCTTATGTGCTAACATATATTTTGTAGTGTTGTTTATTTTATAGATTTCTTTCTTTTTTTATGTCAGTATTTACATGGGTGAGCGGCTTAGCACAAACACAGGAAATGGATAAACACAATAAATTATATGTAATGTACTTTGAGAATCAATACATCAATTATACCTATGAATCACTGTGTGTGTAGCACATCTGCTAAACATGTTGATCCACACAGCATATACTAGGTGTACATCAGGGTTCAAGTCCCACTTTTGTCCTTTTAAGGATGTGTTACAGAAAATATTATGCCTCATGGTTATTCTTCACAGAATGCATATTAACTTTAACTTTAATATTAACACATTTAACATATTTGATTAACTTTAATATTAACATATTAGAAAGTGCACCAGCACATCCATTTTTTGAGAAGATTGAAGAAAGCTAAGCTCCTGCATGATATCCTCTCCACCTTCTGTAGAGGTGCTTTTGAGAGTATCCTCACCAGCAACTTCACAGTGTGGTTTGAAAGTTGTACAGCTACAGAAAAGAAGACACTACAGATAGTAGTGAAGGTTGCAGAGAAGGTCACAGGTAACAGTATTTCATTGATACAACAACATTGCTCTGCAAGAAGCATCAGAAGGGCCACCAAAATAATACAAAACACCACACATTCAGTGTATGAACTGTTTAAGCATCTGGCATTGAGTAGAAGATATTGCAACATCTGCTGCAGGACTACCACATTCAACAACAGTTTCTACCCAACAGTGGTCAGACATCTGAATTCAGGCATAAGTCCTGGAAAACTGGGCATTAACTATGTCAGTCCTTTCTTTTTTTCACATATACTTATAGTCTGTTGTATAATATATACCACACAAATTACAAGTAAGTGCAATATTTATTTATATTATCCCTATCAAGTACAATGGACAACAGACAGCTTAGACAATGTGCAATCTGTAATGTGTCTTTTATTTAAATGGAGCAGTTATTATAACTTAGGGAAGGGTATACATATTCTGTATTTAAGTGTTGGAATTTTTCTGCACTTTTGTATGGGTACTGGGAGTAGGATTGTATATGTTAGCTGTGTTCATTATTTTACTTGTATGTGTTGTTTTACTTTCTGTTTGTAATCTCAAGAAGGAGCTGATGCACATTTTGTTTAGGCTATACACATCTGGTCCTAAATGAGAATAAAACTTGCTCTGAATCTTTGAAAAACTTGCAGTTTCTTTATAAATGAGAAAAATAAAATGTTTGGAATATGTTTGTTAAAAACATAATGTAATATAGATGCATGATTATGCAAAATATAGTTTCACATAAGTTGTAGCTTTATATTTCAAGTGTCTTACAGCTGCATTCTCTTTATAAGCAAGTTATAGTGTACTGGTGAATAACTGAAGGCAAAGTAAGTGCTGAAGGAATTAAGGGATTCTGTGATGTTATACTATGTTAAAGAGTCTGGTTTCAGAATGTTAATAGAGTATGCTCTGGTCTTCTCAGGCTGGGGGATGAATCATCACAAGAATGGCTAGTGGTACTGAAGAAGGTCAAAGGATAAGATTCTTAGACAAGATTTTTTATGTTTTAAAAAGGCATATTGTCAAGTGTTCACGTAAAGCTCTAAGAAAGAATCACAAGGACATAAAATAATTAAAAATACATTGATTTGTTAAAAGCTATGTAACGTCAGAGCTCTGCATGTATGAAATTTGTAAGAAAAGATACAAAATAATGCAGTTTTCTTTGTTCTGAGAGATTGTGTAAGCAGTCTCTCAGCACTGTTTATGCAATAAACCTGCACTTTGCACATCCTGAAGCATTATTCTTGACTCAAGACTATGAATGTTAACATTGGGTGCCTTAAGACTTTGAATCTGAACTTTGGTATTGCTGCAGGGCAGTAGTGTGGAATAAATTACAAGGACCCAGCACAGAAAGTTCTTCTGTGAAGTCCACACTGTTTTCTATGGAATAGTCAAAGATTCAGATACTTAACAATTCAGGGTATGAAAACATACTAAACTAAAAAATGGAAAAATGAATTTGCAGAACATTTTTTTCTTCTTCTCTTTTTTAGATAATTCTAGTTAAAAAGGGGGAATGAGTGAATAACTGTTTTGTTGAATGACTGAGTTTGCTTGTTAGGTATATGTAAAGTAATAGCGGGAGGACTCCACAGAAATTTGCTTGTTAGGAATATGTAAAGTAATAGTAGGATGACCCCCACAGAAAATAAGAAAAAAGTTTATTAATGTGTGTGCACATACAACAAAAAGGGAAAATTAACAAAAGGTGGCGACGTGCTTATGGCAGTACCCTCAAGACTAAAAGGTAAGAGGCATGAGAAATGTTTTTCATTGTTTAATGTATGAGTGAAAAGAGAGAGAGAAAGAGAAGTTAAAGTTAAATCAAGGTAAGTCTTAATAGGAAAATTGGGAACAACGGTAAGCAAGCAGGATCAAATATCTGTAAAGGGAACACCTGCATATTTTATGCATCACAGTTATGAAAAAAGAAGTTGCAAGTATTTGAATGAGTCATTTCAGCTTACTAAAAAAATTGTCCTTGTGAAGTATTTCCATTAAATGGGATTTATGACAAGGATAAATTGGTAAAATTGAATGGTATTTTGGAAGAAAAGAAAAACAAAGAAAGTGGGGAAACAAATGGCCGTATTTTATTATTGGTATACTGAAGCTCTTAGAAGGGAAAAGGAGTCACATTGAAGGGATTATAAGATGCTAATAAGAAGTTGCTACAGCAGATAAAAGAGGTTAAGAAGACAGTACAAACCAATAAGAAGGGATCCCTTTATCCTGTCTTGGCAGGTTTGGAAGAAACTGGGAATGGCCAAAAAGCAGAGACTTCTGAAGTGGATGATAATCCTCCAGTAGCTGCTGCACCCCCCCCCCCCAATATGTACTGGTAGGGGTGGCTCCTGTATTAGATTCTGCTATTTCTCAGACCCCTGCATTTTGGATGACTGTCCATTGAATACCAGGTCAGAGTGGTACTGTTACATCTCAACATAGTTCTCCTGTTAAACTCTCATCTTCCAAACAGACACCTGCAGTCAAGGAGGTTTTGTCTTCTTTTTCCTGCCATTTTCAACAAGCTTCTCCCTCTCCAACAGGAGGACTAGTATTTGACACTCCTGTAGCTCATCACATCCACTCACATAATAAGGTAGGACAAGAGGCAATGGCCTCTGGAAAGGATCTTTTGGCACCTCTTAGACAAATTTTGGGGACTAATAGCAGTGAGCTTATTCAAGGCCCTTGGTCCCCTGCTAATTTGCATGCTATGTCTAAAATTTTTCAAAATATTAGAGCAGAGCCATTAAGGTTTAAGGAGGAATTAAATACTATAAAAGAATGTTACAATCCTACGTTGAGAGATTTAAACCAGCTGATTTGGGTAGTTATTTCAGATGAAATAAGAAAACACTTACTTGAGAAGGCTGAAATAACAGATTTTATCCTCAAAGGGAATGTATTATTAGACAAAAGGATAGTATTATTAAATAAAATTACTGAAGTGTGTCAAGTTAGAAGAGATTGATCTAAGATATAGGCAAGAAAGGAAAATAAAGGGGAAGTCCCTGCAGATTATTTGAGTTGTCTTAAAGCAGTGTTTGCTAGACATTCAGGAATACCAGACCCAGAAGAACAAGCTAAGCCAGCTACTGCAGCTGCTTTTGTGTAGGGTTTGCAAGCCCCTGTACAAATCACATAAAACAAGTGCTTATAGACTGGCAGGGATAGGACTTGGAGTTCTTACTAAGGGCCACAAATCACCATATGAACTATTTCATAATAATATAATAGAAGTATTTATTTATTTTACATTTGTTAACCGGGATAGTCCAACTGGATACATGTCCATTTTCAATGGAGGCTCGGGGAGAAAAGCTCCAAAGAGACAGTTTTTACAGTACATAAGGACACCAAAGCAAAGCTCCAAAGAGACAATTTTTACAGTACATAAAGACACACTTGGGTACATATCTCATCTAGATCCATAAGGGTATCTAGTTATTGACACTTATAGGTATAAGCAACAGATACTAATAGGTATAGTCTACAGACAGATACATTTAACAATAGTCAAACAGTTTTATGTTTTTCAGACAAACACTGTTATGTGTATGTTATCAAACCTTGGATGTGGTGTACATTTATATGCAAGTAACATACAGGACTCTAGTTTAGGACAATGGTTACAATAGTAATGGTGTGGATCTGGCATTAGTCTGGAATTGAACAGGGACATAACCATTTGTTGTTGAGGTAGTTGTAGACAGCTTTTTTAAATGTAGGTAGTGAGATAATCAGGGATAAGGATGTAGACAGGGAGTTCCAGATTTTGGCCACATAAGAAGAGTAAAGGGAGTCTCCAGCATGGTTGTTGGATCTAGTAACAGTTAACAGTAATTTGTCAGTTGAGCGGAGTTGCCTAGGACAGGAGTATTGTTGGACAATGTTAGTTAGTGAGGGTGATATATTTTGTTGATGGAGTATCTTGTGAGCAGTAACCAGCTGATTATAAATAAGTAAGTTAGGTAGTTCCATCCAGCCCAATTGCTTTAGGTTTAGGCAGTGATGTGTTCTGTAGGAGCTGTTGTTAGCAAATTTGGCTATCTGATTGTAGCAGGTTGTCGTTTTGTTGATTTCTGGTTTGGATAAGTTAATCAGGATGGGTGAGGCGTACAGTAGTGTTGTGAGAAGGTGTGTGCGTGCTATAGTAGTTCTAGCATTATGGGTCAGGAATGCTTTATGTTTGTAGAGGCTACCTAGCTTTTTGTTAGTATTTTTAATGGCTAGACTGATGTGTGCATCAAATTTGAGCTTGTTGTCAATAGTAATACCTAGTAGTTTTGTTTGGGTTTCAGGTGATATGGGGGTACCATTATTAGAGTGGATAGTAAAGGTGCAGGTGGGGGCAGTAGTGGTTGAGGGATGAAATAATAGTAGCTTGTTTTTTTGGGGTTGAGTATCAGGCCATTATCAGTGAGCCAAGTAAATCTTGAACCTTTGCTGCCAATAAATCAAAAGGCACCCTTTGTTAAGGTAAGAATAAATTCAAAGAAATGTCCTTTCCTGGTGGGCACTGGAGCTACTAGGTCTGCATTAAAAGTTACCTCCGATAATCAGATACCAGTATCAAAACATAAATTAAGACAGTTGGAGTAACAACTGCTACTGTTATGTATCCTATTTCAGAACCTATACTCATTTCTTTAGGACTGATTAAAAAAAAGGCATTGTTTTCTTTTGAGTACTATTGCACCAGTAAATTTGTTAGGGAGAGACCTGTTATGTAACCTGAGTTGTACTATTTACTGTACACCAGAAGGGGTGTATTTGATGTTCTAACAGAATCAGAGAGGGAAGTACTGGCAGTCTTAGCAAAAGCTGAGGAACGGCCTTTTGAAGGCATACAGACAATTGAAAAACTGTTGCAGTAGGTACCTGCTAACTTATGAGCTAAACACGCTAATGTAGTAGGTATATTAAAATCTGTAGAGCCAGTAAAAATAAAATTGAATCCATCAAAACCTCTCCGTAGAGTTCCACATTATCCACTGAAACCAGAAGCAGAGCTGGAAATCAAACCTGGAATTCAGTTTTTGATACAACAAGGAATAATAGTGCCAGTTAAAAGCCTTTGTAATACTCCTATTCTCCCTGTGAAAAAGCCAGGAAAGGATGCTTATAGGTGTGTGTAAGATTTGAGAGCTGTAAGCAATGCACTTACTGCAAGGAATAAAAAAAAAAGTCACACCAGAAGCTTGGCCTGCTTTATCGCAACAAAAAGATTTCTTACTCCAAATGCTAGACTCTCCCTAGCACAGTCCTTCCTCCTTCCCACACTTCTCTACGCAGCCCCAATACTAACCAATATACAAGCTGCTACCTTGAAAAAACTGCAACAAACTTACCACAAAATTGCACGATTCATTACTAACTCCCCCTATAACTCCCATCACTGCCTTGCCCTGAACTCATTACAAAGGCTCGAATTCCCTCAACTACTGCTACTTTCTCAATTTCAAGTTATTCACTCCATTCTATGCAGACCTTCTTCCTGTCCAGCTCTCACTACTTTTTTATCTACCTACTCCCCTTCTAGAACCCTCCGCACCTCTAACTAGCAACTTCTGAATGAAGATCATCCAAAGAATTACATTGGCAAACTATTGTACAACTGCTCAGTAGTCCAAGCTTGGAACAAAGTTCCTCTACACATGCGCTCCATCATACACCCTGCCCACTTTGAAAAGAACTCAAACTTTACCTTGTCAACACTAAATCTTGTCCCTGCTTAGAGCCTACCTAATTCCCCTTTATCTAATGGTGCTTCTTCACTCTGAATTCCTGTAAGCAAATATACCTTCCTAGGAAGCCTAGGCAAAAAAAAATCTGATCACTTGTATATAACTTCTTTGTATATATGTCAAAAAGTTCATCCATTTATTTCATTGTGATTTTTTTCTTAGGGTAATCTAAATATGTTTGATTATGTTAAAATTTGTACTAACAAGTTTTGGGAGTGTCACTTGGTATTGCTACTTGCTATTTGTTACCTATGTAATCTTTAATTTTTTCTGTAACTGGAGCTTTTCTGCTCAAGTCTCCACTGAAAACGGGCCTCTGGCCCAGCTAGACCAACCCGGTTAACAAATGTCAATAAATAAAATAAATATAAGTATTGCCAACTTTTCCTGTGGTTCCAAAAACAGCAACAATACTGATTTACATACCAAATAAAGAAAAATATTTTTCTGTGACACATCTGTGTTTAGCATTCTTTTCTATATGTATCCATCCTAAAAGTCAGTTTCTGTTTGCTGTTACTTGCACGGGGCAGTAGTATACATGGTCACAGTTCCCACAACGATACACTGACTCTCCTTCATTATTTTCTGAAATTCTAAAAAAAGGTTTGGAAGATGTGATATTTCCAGCTGGGTCTGTGTTAGTGGCATATGTAGGTGATTTATTAATAGCATCTAATTTTTCAGCAGTGTCAGCTGGATATCCCACATCTTTTAACTATCCTTGCAAAAAAACGACACAAGGTATCAAAAAAAATTATAGCTATGGTCACCTCAGGTATGTTACCTTGGTCATTTGATATCTCAGGATAGCAGGCAGATGTTATCATCTCTTATTGAGGCATTAGCTAGAGCCCTACATATGACTACTCAGCGCCAGCTTAGATCTTTCTTAAGTATGACAGGATATACCAGACAGTGGATTTTTAACTATGCAGAAGTTGTTAAACCTTTGACAAATCTAAAACAAAATACACCAGAGTCCCTCCCTTAGGATAGTGAAGTGGAAAATACATTTCAGAATTTAAAACACACTTTAGCTACTGCCCCAGCTTCTGGGTTACCGGATTATGAAAAGACTTTCATTTTATTTTGTCATGAAAGAAATTATTTGCTTAGGGATAGCTTGCACAGAAACATGGGGACAACTATCATCCATTAGCTTATTACAGTACAGCACCTGATTCAAAGGGATTTCCACCATGTTAAAAGGTGGTGGCTGTTGCCCCCATTCTAATTGATCTTGTGCAATTGCTGGTGCTCGGGCATGATCTTACAGCAGCCAACCCTCATTCTATATCATCTCTCTTGGTTAAAATAAAAACTCAACCCCTCTCAACTGCACATCTAACTAAATATGAACTTGCACTTTATTCTGATCCATCTATTTCTCTCATATGCTGTCCTGTCCTAAATCCTGCATCTTTGTTACCTACTGTTGAGGATGGTGAAGGGCATGATTGTGTGTTCGTGACTAATTATCTGCTTTCTCCTAGGAATGACTTAAAGGACACTCCGATACCCAACACTGAACTGGACCTATTTGTAGATGGTTCCTGTGGAAGAGATTGAAGTGAAAATATGGACACAGGAATATCTGTCTGCACCAATAATGATGTTTTGCTAAAGCACACACTAGAGGGCATAAATGTTGCCCAGGTAGCTGAGTTAGTGGCTTTACAAAGGGCTTGTGAGTTAGCCAAAGACAAAGTTGCCAATCTCTACACAGACAGTCACTATGCTTTTGGTGCAGTTCATGATTTGGGGTAAATTTGTATGCAGGGGAGCTTCTTAACCTCTTCAGGAACTCAAATAAAAAATTCCTTATATGTGAATGCTTTATAAGAGGCTTTTTTGTTAACTAAAGAATTAACAGTAGTTAAATGTAATGTCCATCAAAAGGGTATAGATCCTGTTTTAAAGGAAAATAATTTGTCAGATCAAGCTACTAAACAAGCTGTAGAAGGACTTTGTGCAAATTTTCATGTGATGTTATTGCAAGAATCTCACAGTGATGATGTATCTGATTTTAAGAGTATCATCATTCCAAGCTGAAGCAAAGCATCACAAGGAGAAGTTCAGAGGTGGCTTAAAGATGGATGCAGTAAATCCACCGAAGGGATATAGTGACATCTGGATGGCTGACTGGTGATGCCTGCCTCCTTCCTACTTTACCTGGTAAGGGAATATCATTTATGAACCCATGCAGGTAAGACAGCATTATTTAACCAAATTACCCAAAGTTGGTATGCCCCTCATGTCTCCTCTTTGATACTTCAGTATTTTAATAATTGTATAATATGCCTAGAACAAACTGTTAGCAAAAATGCAAACATTAGGGCTGCCTGCTTACCACCACCTTGGGGACCTTCTGCTAATATGCAGCTGGATTCTGTCTAGATGCCAAAAGTTCATAATTTACAATTTATATTGGTGGTAGTTTGCATATTTTCTGCATGGGTGGAAGTTTACCCATGCCACAAAGCACTAACAGTAGTTAAGAAGCTGATATTTGATAGCATGCCTAGATTTGGTGTACCTTGTACTATCAATAGTGACCAGGAACTCACTTTAAAAATTCCCTCATTAAAGAACTATGCAAAATGTTTAATACTAAGTTGAGTCTTCACTGTCCTAACCATCCACAGTCATCTGAATTAGTAGAGAGGGTTAACAGGACACTTAAAATTAAAATTTCAAAGATTTGTGCTAAAACAAGCCTTAAATGGACAGATAGACTTCTCTTAGCATTGATGAGTATGAGAAGTGCATTAAATACTACAAGGAAACTGATTCCCTATGAGGTATTAATGGGGAGACCCATGGCCCTTCCAGCTACTCCCCTTGTGTCAAATGAAGAATTAACTGTAATGGATGATGCTATAGTGTCTTATTTCACAAAACGTATTCATTTCTTACAGCAGTATCACAGAACTGTATGAAAAGTTCTTCCTCAACCTCCTGACCAGCAATGTCACCAACTGTGGCCCAGTGATTGGATTTATGTTAAAACTTTCCAAATAAAGAACTGTTTGAATCCAAAAAAGACTTGTGTGAAAGCTCCAGATGAATCATCGTTATTAGCGAAGAAGATCGAAGTGTGAAGGATGACTCATCTGCCCCACTGAAGGATTAAAAGAATAAATCAACTCAGACAGCAGTCCATGATGAATCCAGGGACAGCAGTATTTTTGTTTTGTTTTTGTTGCTGTTTCCTTTTATAAACTGGTCATGATAAAATAATTTCCTGTTTATTCTTTGACAATATACTGTGGTCTTAAATGTAACAGACTGTTGGATGTGTTTGGATATACCTCATCATTCTAAGGTTGGAATTCCCATGATTCCAATCCCTGCATCACAGGTGGCATTTGAAAAGGTTCTTAATGCCACTAATCTAACTTGGCATAATGTGACTGACTTTTCAAAGGTTGTATGTCTTTAGCTTGCAACCACAAATCATGGAGACATGTGGTTGTTCTTATATTAGTGACTATCATGATGAACAAGAAAAGTTGGCCAGTTTCATGAAACAGAGGGCCAAGGACCTGGACAGCACATCTAAACAGTGGACACTTTTTGGATGGTTGGGCAGTGCAATTGATAACCTGGGAACTAATATATCGCAAGGTATTATTATAACAATTGGTATTATTTTTTAGTTGTAGTAATATTTTTTGTTCTAAGGGCTGCAATTACAAAATATTTAGCCTCATCTACATGCAGAATGCCACTTATAAAATTATCTCATAATGAACTTAAGGTAAATATAAATTCAATCACTGTAAATGATGAATACTATGATGGTGAAGCATACTTTATCAAGTTAAAAAAATAAAATATAATTGTGTTGCATGACTTTGATTGTGTCAAATGGGGGAGAACTATTATGGAAAATATTATATCTCATGATTATTCTTCACAAAATGCATATCAACTGTCAGTTTCTTTACAAATGAGTCAGATAAAATGTTTATAATGTGTTTATGTTAAAAAAATAATGTAATATAGGTACATGGTTATGCAAAATATAGTTTCATATAAGTTGTAGCTTTATATTTCAATGCCTTACAACTGCACTCTGTTTATTAGCGGGTTGGTATAATGTTTAAATCAGGAGTGTCCAACCCGCGGCCCGCGGGCCGCATGCGGCCCTCAGAGCTCTTCCATGCGGCCCGCGACCCTTATATTGAAATTTCACTTATTTTCCGTGTGTTTTCACGTCCGCATCCTTAAGCTGTTCTGCGCATGTGCCAACAGCGTCTTTCAGCTGGTCTGCGCATGCGCCAAAACACCGTTCGGTCGTTTTTTACATTTGCGGTAAACTAGTTTAAAAAGTTTCAGCTGAAGGAAGGAGTGAGATTGCGGCGACGAAAGAGAAGACTCAGAGTGAGGAGGATTTATTTATTTTTACCCACGGACTACATCTCCACCAGTAAAAGGTAAGCTAAACTATATGATTCTTTTACTACGACATTCAGGCACAATGATATGGATAAAAAAGGTACTGAAATGGACAAAGAGCACTGTGCAGTACTTCTGATGTGGCGGACATCAACTGTATCATAAAATATATATCTAAATATGCATTTTCTTCTAAGTGGGTATAGATTCAGAATTTCTTAGTGAAGCTTGTTGTATTAAGGTCATGGGAGGTGCAGTCTTTAAGTGAATTTTGATGTTTCGTCAAAGTAGTTGCATATATAGAATGTAGTTAATTTCATTTAAAAATAATTTGCTTTTAAAAGTTATGACATATTCTTAGTACTTCTCTACTATTCCCTGACCAGCTAAGAAGAGTTAATTTATCCATTCACTTTTTTTTCTGAGAATGGGGTTATGAGAGGTAAGATATTTTTCAGATTCTTCTTTGAGGAACAAAAGGGCAGTATGTCATTTATTTGTTTGCTGTCATTTGTTGACAAGAAATGTGCATGTGAGATGTTCCATTTTCAATGGAGTCCCAAGCAGAAACATTCTGGAAACATTAAAAAGCCTATTAATTTAATACACATGAAAAACATGTTTGGACACAAAGAGACAGCATTGTAAACCATTCTAAAGCTGATGTGTTTTAGCTTTGCTATGACAGTTCCACATTCCACAAAGATTGCTACTGTGCCTTCTGGCCACCTCAGAATGTTTTCTGCTAGCTAGGATGAGACAGTGCTCAAATGTACAAATTTTATAAAATGGGGCAGATTCCGTAGCCTATCTTGCTCCCCCTTAATGCTTCAGAGGTGTAGTGAGATCACTGGTTATCTTGTAGATCAGTTCTACAGCAGGGATCACTACCTTTTTGTATTCATTGAGTACTTTCTTGGATGTTTAGTCATCCTGTTAGCTGACTTTATGACAGGATTTACTTTTGATCCTAGAACGCAGTCATCACCAGATATTGGCTGCTGTTTTGTCTTAATAACAAGATGGTTCTTCCGACTTTTCAGTGTAAATGTGTACTGAATCAGTTGAGTAGAGCATTTATTTTAAGGGTCATTTTCCTAAAGATGTAGGTTTACTGTCCTGCCATCTGGATCCTGTTTGTAATGCTTCCAAAAAAGTACAATATGATACCCAGCTCTGCGTATTTCTAAATCACCCACTTAAGATGTCTGATTTCTGTAAACTGCCCAAGCTTTGCTTGATAGCCTACCTGACAAAGGAGCTAACTGTGTTTTCCCAGTCATGTTTGACATTTTTTACAACTAACAAGATTGCAATCCAGGAAAAAGAATTGAAATATGTAGCAGTTCTGAATTGTAGTATATTTGATGCAGAAGTAAGCAATGCATGTTGAGTTGTGTTCTGTTTCTTGAAACCATCTGTTTAAGAATCCTTGAATTGCACGTTACTGTATCAAGCTAGCATTCTTCTTCTTCTTCTTTCGGCTTTTCCCGTTCAGGGGTCGCCACAGCGGATCACCTTGTCCGCACATTGAATGGCAGTGGAGTTTTACGGTGTCGAGTTGCCAGCCCAGTGCCCAACCTTCCACAGAAGGCACACTCACATGCACACCTAGGGCCAATTTAGAGTGTCCAATCCACCTGCAGCATGTCTTTGGGATGAGGGAGGAAACCGGAGCACCCGGAAGAAACCCACGCGACCACAGGGAGGACATGCAGACTCCGCACAGAAGGCACCCCAGCCGAGGATCGAACCGGAGAACCTCTTGCTGTGAGGCGGCAATGCTAACCACTGCACCACCGTGGCCGCCCTACTGTGTCAAGCTAGCATAATGTATACATTTTGTTTTGCTGTTAAACTGCGTGATGTGAGAATAGCTTTAATCTAGAAGAGAGCTGAAGTGTGAGTTACAGTGAAATATCTGAAGGGGAGGTGAGTTGATCTCTCATCAGTGAGTATTCTGAAGCAATATGTCATGGTACAGTACATAGCACAGAGCCTCCAGTAGTTAGAGAGGCAAGTGACTGTAATAGGAATGTGGAGAGGGTGACCACAGCAAGGCATGCACTGAACAAGTTTTAGTCAAAGTCAAGAGAATGTATTTTAATAGATGCACGATACAGATGTTTGTCAGAAAATAATACACACTGTGGAGAAGTTTACTCCATTTAAGTGGTTGTAAGAGAAAAATGCTGCCAGATGAATGCTTTATACTGGTGCATCATGTGTATGATCATACTGTACGTGAATAAGTTAATGTGATGATGTTGTAACAGAAATGTCCCTTAGTATGATGGCTGTCTACTGCTGTGCACATGTGGTTGAATATCTTTTTGGCTGTTAAATATAGCTAAATGGAAGGAATATCAAATGCTGCTGTGTATCATAACACTTTTTAATGGCGTTAGGGATACGTTATTGTGGGTGGTTTTTTTTTTTTTTTTGCTCTTCAGTTTGTGAGAGACCTATTTTTTTTTTTATTTTTTTTTTTGGTCCTCACTTGCCGTTTGCCCCCAGACCATTTCTGTTGACTCAATACGGCCCTTGCAACTGAAAAGGTTGGACACCCCTGGTTTAAATTGTTTACCTCACAGACACAAGGTGCAGGGTTTCATTCTCATCTTTGGGAGGGAAGTTGGCTAGACTAAAAATGACTCAAAGGGGCAGCTAGCCTAGTAATTAGCTATGAACCTGTAAGAGCTATGAACCTTGTGAAGATAGGTGAAGGCTGCTAGCCTAGCCAGATAGAATTTTGTAGATAATTCTGTCATTTGTAAATATTAATGTAAGCCATAGGCTTGTTCTGTTAAACGTGAAATTACTGTATTGGATGTTGAACTGAAAAAAATGTAACAACAGTGCACTCTGGTGTAAGAAAGCTGATAAGTCAAGCATTGTGAAATTCTTTGATCTAAAAATCAGAGCTGAGATGTCTAGGGGGAGGCATTTTGCCTATTTTTTGAAGTCAGAGTTAATGGCTAGAATTTACATGTATAATTTCTTTTATTGCTCTGGCTTCCTGACCAGCTGCAAGATCAAAAGGGCTATTAACCTTTGAGTTTCTGTTAGCCTGTGAGCCAGAAAGAACTGATGTACTCTGAAATAAATAAGTGGTACTGTGTTATCAATTTAAGGAGAGAAAGAATGAGGGCATTTTAGCATTTGTCTTGAGAACATCCAACTCACCAGCACTCTGCCTGTGTTCTATATGTAAGTTTATTTTAGAACTGTGTTTTCTCTTAGATATAGCTAGGAAATAGGAATATTAGACCAATTATTTTTCTGTATTGATACCAGAACTATTCTACTGTATTATTTTATGCATTTTCCTGTGTCTGAACTCTTGACTAGCACTATGTAGTAAGAAATATTGTCTTGTGTTTTTATTTATTATTAAATATTTTTAAACCTTTCAACTGTGGTGTTTTGTGTAGAGATAATTTAAGCTCTAAGAGTACATTGCATGTATTTAGTCATATTGTACAAAGCCACTCCAATAGCCCTACTGTTCAGTCACACTTACCATTTGCATAATAATATTGCACAGTATAATTGGACACCCTTTCATAAGGGCCTTTTAGTAGCTGATAAATATTAGTGGGTGGTTTAAAGTGGTACTACAATATAGTCTGGGTAAAAGGGGTACAGCTGGACAACCTGTGCCCTCCTTCCCCAGGAGTGTCTGTGTGGTTGTATATAACGCTTACCTCAAAGTGTGTGTGTGTGTGTGTGTGTGTGTGTGTGTGTGTGTGTGTGTGTGTGTGTGTGTGTGTGTGTGTATGTGTGTGTCAGCTACATGGGCAGGGACACAAAGCACTGGTTGGACAGAAAGGGTGCTGGAGGTTTTAGCTTGCCGACTAGGCTGAGATCTGGACTCTATAGCTGTGCCAGTAGGGAGTCTTATTGGTGACCTGGAAAGAAAGGGAGAAACCAGCCCCAGACTGACTGTGATCTCTGTGTGCTCTTAATGGAAATTGTACTTTACTGTGTGTGTGTTTATTATCTTTTCCCTATATGGACACCCCTTACTGGTGTTAGTGGTGAGGATTGAGGCTCCTTGATTGCTGGGCCAGTGCATGGGCATCACAAACCTATTAACAAGTTATGGTGCACTGACAGATAATTGAAGACAAAGTAAGTGCTGAAGGAATTAAGGGATGCTGTGATGTTATACTGTTAAAGAGTCTGGTTTCCGAATGTTAATAGAGTATGCTCTGGCCTTCTCAGGCTGGGCGATGAATCATCACAAGAATGTTTGTAAGATAGTGATACTGAATGTAACAAGGTCAAAGGATAAACTTCTTAGACCAAATGGTTTATGTTTTAAAAACCCATATTGTCACGTGTTTGCGTGATGGTCTAAGCAAGCATCACAAGGGCAAAAAATACTGGTTTTATTCCATAAACAGCCCTGGGAGACTGCTTACTCAAATTTTTCAGATCAGTCTCATAGAACAAGGAAAACTACATTATTGTCTACATTTTCTTATCAAATTCATGCATGCAGAACTCTGCCATTACATAGCTTTTAAAAATCAATGATAGCACTCATTGGCAGGACGTTATTAGCTATTGCTGTGTTTTCTGGTTAGGCATGTCTGATATTAGAAGGGAAGGTGCCTAATTTAGGGCACAGAGGTGGGGTGTTCAGGAGTCCAGAATCTTTACTGGACTTCTTTTAAAGTTCCACAGCAAAAGGCTTTTGCAGAGGGCCATTCCCAACACCCAGTGCAAGTTTGAGGATTGGAATAGTCTAGCCAAGGCTGTCTCCAATGAGATTGGCATTCCATTCACTGGAGAACAATGTAGGTACCACTTTAATGACCTGAAAAGATGCAAGAGGCGTACACATAACCAGTGGCTGGATGAGTTCAGAACAAATAACATCCCACAGTTGTGTAAATATACTAATAAAGAGAGTTTATAATAGATAGAAAACTAAATATATGCAGGACTGGTATGCATAATGCCCTTCTGTTCTCTTCTTTTCTTTACACAGTTAATGCAGAAATCATTGTGAATGGGAAGGCCATGCCGAGTGTCTAGAGAGACTGAGGGAAGCAAGGGGTATGTATGCAGCACAAGAGAAGTATTATTTTAGCTTTAAAATAAAAAAAAATCTGTTCTATACAGTTGTAGCAAAGTAAACATGCTATATCCTAACTGTAAGAGCAAGCATGCATGCATCAATCTATAGCACAAAGTTTAGGAGTCAAGTATAAGACTGTAGTCAGATGTTGTGGGTTCAAATACCACAATTAACAACTATAAAATAGTGCAATCCTTTAAAAATATTATATAAAGTAAATTCTACACAAGTGGCATAAATACCCTGCTGTTTGGTTTATTCTGTGTAATTGGACCAAGCATATGTGTAGTATGTGCACATTGCAAGGATTACTTTGAATAATCCATAATTATCATTTGTAGTTATTTCAAAGTATACTTAAATGTAAGCTTTCAGACAAAATTGTTGTTATTGTGATAATGCATTGTATGTCACATATGAGGGTACTAATTTTATCACTTTTTTCTCTCATCCCAACCATTATCCCTTTATTTTTTATATGGGTCATCAAAATGTTTCCATGTCATCCATCTCTAACATATCACAAAATGCTTTACAGCACGGGGAGATAGGCCAACCACAGTGGCTTAGCCTGCCTCTGCTCCACCAGCTCCAACACTGACTCCCAGCACATCTGGGACCCAGCCTGGCAGTACTTCCTCTGCTGCCCCTGTACTACCTGCCCCCTCAGGTAGCTGTGTTACCCTCTAGGAGTACTGGGAGAGGTGATGATTTTATCATCCACCAGGAGATGCCAGAGGTACTGCATAGGGTCATGCACAGCACCATTGGTGCACATCTATGCAGGTTGGAGACACCACACTCCCTCATGGTTCATAGATGAAGGAGATGTCAAGCACTCCAGCAGCCAGTGGAGTAAGTGGACACTTATGACAGTCCTGCAGGTGAGGACTAGATTCTCACTGTCCCCATGTTTGATGGGCATGGGCTTCTGTTGTCCCCTGCCTAACCCCAATGATGGTATCCCCCCAAATGTTGTGTCCCTCATCATCCATATATTTTGTCTTGTCTGTCCTGTTTGTTTCCATCCGATTCCTCACCTGCCCTACCTACCTGGCCCAGAAATATCTATGTCCCTTACCCAACATTTCTCTCTTACTGAAGTTAAAAAAAAAGAGCATCTGCCCCCCCCCCAAAAAATATCATACCATACATCGCTCTCCACTTTGCACATGTGTCTTCTTTATACTCTTGATTTCATCCAATTGAATATACAACATGATTGCATTGTTGTCATCCCTTCTTGTTGAGGAGAAAGTATTCAGCTAATATTCTGTACCATATGTTCATGTTACACTGGTGAAGAAGTGGATAGCTATGGTTCTATCCTACCTTTCTCCTGCATATTCCTATATTGCTTTCCCTTTGTTCTTCCCCCGTGCTTGACCCCCATTTCACCACTTTCCTATCTGCCAATTTTAACACCTTTAATCTGGTCCAAAAATAGTATCACACACAACACGCACAAATAATAAAAAGCAATGGAGCCCTTCACTTTTTGGCCTCTGTGTTTGCATGGAGTTTGGCATCATGCACCAATGCCGAACAAAAATGAATACCTCTTCTTTGGTGCAGTTTCCTTCACACAATGCCACTTAAACACACTGCACTAAGGTAACACACACTAACACACAGTGAATGTAGTAAAAATATTGATTTCATTGTTGTATCACTACTTATTTAAAACTATTGCATACACTTTGATTCGAACCCTATATCATCTGGGCTCCAAAAGAAATGTGTCAATGCATTTACACCTTCTGCCACAGAGTCAGCTATACAGCAGGTGTGTTTCATACATCCAGCATTCAGAACTCTCATAATTTTAGCAATGAAGCTCCTATTTGCTCACCACTTGACTACACACAAACAGGGAAAGTGGTAGAAATGTATACCACTCATGTACAAACATTTTGCATTGATCATGTAAACCTGCTGATCTGTGTGCTATGTAAAGTGGGCAATAGCATGTATTACATTTGTTTAAAGTCTATTTAGTCTTCATCCCATGAAAGTATATGTGAAAACACAAACAAAAAGAAGGCACTTTCTAAGAAATTAACACATGTTGACAATGCAGCCATGTGTTAGTCCCCCCACACACTACAACCTTGTTCTCTCCTTACTCGTTTACAAATATATCAGCTACACTACAGAAATATATAACAAATGCTTTCTTAAATACCATGCACATCTTTATAATGACAATACAAATTCAGATTTTCCAGTACTTGTAGTAATGTGGCCAGCTGATTGCATATAGTTTGTAAAGCTGTGTCTTAAAGTATACTTGAACATTGGAAACACAACAGCAAATGATACATATTACACATTCATCCATCTGGTAACATGCAGAACTTTGATATCTTGACCGTTGGACATTGTTAGCTATTAATTTCATGCAGGCCACCCAACATCTTCTATCCAACATCCAATGCTGATATCATCCACTATAAGTTGTCCTGCAGACTTGTAAAAGTCAGGTTTGTCCTGTGGAACTTGTGTAAAGTACCGAGTACTCTAGTTAGTGTACTTAGATATGTAGGGGTTCTAATCTCACTGCAGTCAACTGGTGTGTCTCTGTCTGTCTAGTCAGGAGAGCATAACTGAGTATCCCGTAGTTACCACTCCAAACCTATAGAGTTCCAATGTTTTGACAGTTGAACATGCCTATACATCCATTTCATGCATCACTTCTAACATCTTCTCTCCAACATACAATGCTGATGTCATCCACTATAAATTGTTCTACAGACTTGTAAAAGTCAGAGTTGTGCTGTGGTACTTGCATAAAATGCTGAGTTCTCTAGTTGGTGTATTTAGGTAGGGGTTCTAATCTCACTGCAGTCAAATGGTATGCATTTGTGCACTTGCTTGATGATAGAGAAAGCATTTTACACCAGCATGTTGGACACAGTTATTACCATCTTCCTGTCAACAGACTCTGCTGATGTCATCAGCTATAGCTGTCTCTCAAGCATGTTGTTTTAATGTCACAGACTAGGTTAAGATCTCTAGAGTGAGTGATTCTTGTGCCATTAGATTTGTAGATGTGAAGTATTTCTATCAGGACAGAGTCAGAGACTGCCCTGTAGGCCAGGCACAAGTCACAGCATCCTTTATGATACAGAGTACAGTTACAGGGATTTCAGTCTATCCACGTACATCATGGCATGGTTTTAGGCCCTGTGGTCTCTCCAGCTGCTGCAGGTGTCTGGTGAGGTACATGCAAAAGGGAACAACATATTTTATGACTGTTCTGATGCGGTTCGTGTACAGTGGTATTATAACATCCCTACACCTGAATATGATGGCTGACTTATGAAGTGCACAACATAGAAGGTTTTCCTCACAACTATGGAAACTTGGTGGCCGAAGTTCAGATTGTTATCTACCTGTGTTCCTAGGTCTTGCACCCATGGGTTTGAGCAGGAGGGGAGTGTCAATACTGTAATTAATGGGGAATTTCACTTTGCCGAAGGCAAATATAATGATACATTTTCGCGTTTCTTTGTAGACAGTGTGGCTTTGGCACCAATCATTTGTCTGTGCTAGCCCCTCCTGTAATATGTAAACATCGTTGATGGACTCAACAATTTTACCCAATATGCAGTCATCAGCAAACTTTGTAAGCCAAAGGCCATATACTTTAGCTTGATCTTCCTAGAAATAGATTCAGTAAAGGGACTGCACAGATCCTTGTGGCATGCCATTGGTGGCAGTTTGATTGGTAGAGATTGATTCACCAACTTTCATAGTATGTGTTCTGTCAGTGAGCCAACTAACTAACCTTCTACCTACTTAAAGGTTATTCCCCAGCTGGGAGAGTTTCCCAATGATACCTGAGTGCAGGATTGCATCAAAATCCTTGGCCAGATCAAGATAGGCGATTTGCACTGTCTTACCATTATCCAGCCCTTTGGTAATTTTATCAAAGAAGTCTACTATGTTTAATAAGCATGATCTACCCTTAACAAAGCCAAATTGGGTTTGGTCTAGAGTTTAAAGATCATCTATGTCCTTGTCAATAAGGTCCATGTTGATTCTTTCCATGGCCTTGCATATGAGACTGGTTAAACGTATAGGTCTATATTTCCCAGGGTTGGTTGATGGCTCACCTTTTTGCAAGGAGATTACTGCCCCACTAGGAGGAGACCTCATCTGACATATTCAGACAACTCATTTTGCACAGCTGCACAATATGCAGCTAACCCCTATCGTATATAACATCCCTGATAGATGTTCTCTCCATTGTACATGTCAGGATGTTCATATCACAAAGACATCTGAATTGTTATCACCTTGTGTGGCAGTCACATACTATACATTTAAACTGTGCAGTTTGCACTGAATCATGTTGATATGCCATTAGTTTTCCTGCTACAGCTGTCTTCATTTAAATATTTCACCTGTTCTCTTTCCCTGTGTTCATTCCTGCAATTCATTTGTGTGTCCCTGTTCAATACACACACTTCCCCTGATTGTTTATTTTAAATGACAGTCCATGCATCATTCTGGATAATTTACACAACCTTTGTGCAGGATGTCTGAAAAGGGATTCCACATTACTCTGCATTGTATACACTGTCTTGTAATGTGTTTGGACCATATATATCTGTGTATTATTAAACCTAGTAATCATTGTGGCATTCTACACAATCTCACAGTCCAGGTTTACTTGTAGGTAAACAGATCTGCATGTTTGGTGCTATCTGTGTTGCTTTACATAGTTTCCTGGCTGGCAACACTGTTGCTAGTCACAAAACCATGCTTATTTCTGTTTAAATGCAGTGACTGGCATAAATATGTAATTACCGACGCTGCTCACCACACAAACATGTAAACTCCATATAGGCTTCGTGTGAAGTTTACATGGAGTTTATTGAATGCCCAGGATCGTTTATTTTTATAGTCATTACAAGTTCCTGCAGCACCTGTAAACTATGATAAAATGTTTTTGTAAAGCAGAACTAAAAGCCGGATACATCTCATTGAGGAATCATGGTAAACTTACTGCCTAAAGAAGAACTTAGACAGACTGCAGTGAATTACGGTATTACAACTTGGTTGGTGAAAAAACAAAAGAGAGAAAAGGTAACCCGACTGATTGCCAGTGATCTGCATAAAATTATTTACAAGGTAAGAATAATATGTGAGTTTGCTTGCAAAGATGTGTTTGTTGACCGAGAGATGAAACTGCCCAAGAGAAATCAATAGACAACTGAGGTAGAAGACTTCCTTCTACAGTTTAATGTATTTCCTATAGACATCCAGGCATTTTCCAGTTTAGCTGTCCTCTAGGTGACTATATTGTATGCTTCTTTTTAAAAAGGTGGAAAAGAAAAAGAACACTTAGAATGCAGCATCCTTAAAGCTGACGGGAGAAATGGTCATCAGTAGTTAACATCAAAATAAAATGGGTGATGTTGCAACTTTTTAAAGTGCTCAGTTGATATGTCAGTTGCAGTTCTGTGTGACTGGAAGAGTCATTTCATCTTACCTGTTTTTTAAATATATTTTTTGAAATAATCAAGTGCAAGGTCACTTGTCATCTTTGTATTTTCCTTTTTAATCATGTATCTATATATCTATATCTATATAGTTTATATGTATGTGTGTGTGTGTTTGCATGTGAATGTGTCTGTGTATATAATTATGAGGCCAAGAAATAAAAGAGGCAGTGCATTTTTGTTATATTCTTGAGTATGCATTTAATTAGAATGCAAAGTGATATGCTTTAAAATATTAAAAATAACATTTAAGGGTTATAAGCTATATTCCATTTATAGTGGAAGCATTATTTTCCATCCAAATCATATGTGTGCATGTGTGTGTGTGTGTGTGTGTGTGTGTGTGTGTGTGTGTGTGTGTGTGTGTGTGTTGTTTGGGGGGGTTAAGAAGCTGAGTCATTGGTCATGGTAATAAAAATGGTTTTATTTTGCACAATGTAAAAAACATAATTCTGCCTAAACAAGCTGTATGTGTGGTTTACTCAGAAAATGCTAGAATAGTCCTTTTAACATCTTAGACTCTAAATAAAAGTAAAGACACTGTAAATCTTTGGTTGCAGTTTACTCCCAAACAATAAGTTGCTCAGTCTTCCACTGGTATACAGTCCTTGAATAAAAGTATCTCCTGCAGAACAGATGCATTGGGCCTCTGGGTTTCCTTCACAGTTCTGGACTCCTCTGGTTCTCATTGACTTCTCTGATTAAGGTCATCCTAACCTAACTATTTATTTATTTTATTTTATTTTATATTTGTTGACGGTGATAGTCCGACTGGATACATGTCCATTTTCAGCGGAGGCCTGGGAAGAAAAAGCTCCACATAGCAACACAACAGAAGTGAATAGAGTACAAACATATTTTACATAGATTGACAGTGCAAGCAATTTATGACAACAATTCATCTATAATATAGCGTACTTACATTCATGTGTATTAAAGCATACTTAGATAGATAAATTCCATTGAGATGTCCTAGGAAGAGTGTAGAGATGGTGTTAGTAAGAAGTAGAGCAAGGACATAGTCAGTTTGATTTAAAAAGTTTTTGAGACTTTTCTTGAATAGGGGTAGTATATATATATATATATATATATATACATATCCTTTGCTGACACCTTGTTTAGATGCTAGCTATTCTTAGAATCTGTCTTTAAGGGTTATGTAGCCCATATGTCTAAGTAAAACACAGAACATTTATACAATGCATAAGAACATCTTTTCACATATTCTATTTTTGGGAACCCTAGTACCATGTTACCTTACCAGTTTTACAGTAATCTGATGCCTGTACTACCTGGTCAGACCATCCATATTGTGGTGATTGGCACCAGGGTGGTGCTGGACTTTAAACTTGAATGAATGCAAATACTAGGCTCTGCAGAGTGTGGCATTGCCTTCCTTTTGTTGGTGGAGTCAATACAGGAGAGTGTGGTTAGTGACAAAAGTGAATTCTTATCCTAATATGTGATACAATAGGAATCCCCTGTACCTACTTTATGGCCAAGCAGTCCTATTCAGACCCAGAATATTTGGTTCATGTTCATGTCCATTTTCCAAGCAGGTAGCAAATTTGACAGTTTTGACTGACCTAACAGACATTGCCAACATACTAGCAAACAAATTCAGTATGAAGTTTATCCTTTAGACTGCTATCCAAAGTCCACATATCACTGAATCAGTCACACCTCCCCATTATCACTAAAGAACATTTACAGAGGTTACTTTTCAAAACCAAAAGTACTTCTTCCATGGGACATGAAAATATTCCCTGCTGTTTAATAAACAACAGTCAAAAGGCCCTGGTATTGCTACTAATCTATCTGTTTAAATTAGGTCCAGCTACAGGCTTTGTCCCTGCAGTTTAGCACACAGCACCTGTGATGCCACTCCATAAAGGTGGTCATAAAACTGACACTGAGAATTATAGGCCCATCAACCTGATGAGTCTCATCTCCAAAGTTATGAAACATATTGTAACTGACCAGCTAAAACTACAGTAACAAAAACTCATTAAACTACATCCACAGGCATTTGTTTTTGTGAAGGGTAGATCCTGTCTAATGAATTTGGCAATTTCTTCAAGACAGTGTTGAAGGTGGTCATGCTGTCCACTTGTCACACCTTCGTCTGCCCAAGGCATATGAAAATATCCCCAAAGATAGCTAGCATGGTTAGTAAAAACAGATCCTTAAGTGGGAAGATGGATACCAAATTAGCTAAGAGATAGAGCCCACACAATGTGGGTATCAGGTGTCTTATCAGAAAGTGTCCAGGCTGCTCTCCTTTTCAGTATTTACTTTTCTGATCTCCAGACTATGAACCGAGACTTTTGACTAATTAAGTCTGCAGATGACTGCAAACTGGCAGTCAATGACAAGTTCCCCTCTCATGCCCAAACTCTTCAGCAAGAGCTTACACTCGTAAACATCTAGAGAACTAAAAATGGATGCCAAGCAATAACAATACTGTCACATTTGGTAGACAATCCCTTTCCCCAAATACACTATAGAGAATATCCCACTTCTAAATGAGAATGTTTTTAAGGACATTTGAATATGGGTTCATAATTCCCTCCCTTTGGTGATCATGTGACAGCAATAGTTTGGAAATCCTTCTTCATAGTGCAGCTAATTGTAAGACGTACTATACTAGAATATCAGACAGCTCAAAAGACCCCAAAGGTTCATAAGTAAAAAGATTACTGGCCTAAAAACCCTAAGCTGTCCTGTTTGTTGAAATTTACATGCTGAGGCTACACACTCAAGTGTGCTAGCCTGTGTTATATATTTACTGCATTTTCTGCTGTTTGTGTACTAAAAAAGAAAAAAAAAATCAAAAACATTATCCTTGTTTCCCGCCTTTCCTGACCTAGAATAGTCCAAATACAGGCTTTGCTGTATTCTGGACTTTTGGAAAGTTCCTGTGTTGCCCATTTCCTTTCTTGGATAAAAGGAGGCTTCTTTGTTCACCAGTGGGAGTGGGGAGCTTAGAGCAGCCTATCTATCCCTGGAGGAGTGTTCCCAGCACATGAATCTGGTAGTCTATTGTTCGTTTTGGGCCAATTTCTAGCTCTTTTAAGTCCCCCTGTATAAAACCCGCTCTGGCGTGGTTTTTGCCCTTGTTTCTACTCAGCAAAGCTCCTCGTGGTCCTGCAGAGTGGTGCTAGCAGCAGAGAGACAAAAAGAGCAACTGCTTACCTGATTAAGTATATTTTATTCTGCTATTACCTGTGCGACTGTCCGCTCTCGCTGAAAAGTGAGTATACCTGCTCCTTTACCTGTTTTAAGCTGCTTTAAGTTGTTTTACTGCAATTTTTTACTTGCACTTTGAAAAGTTTGTCCTGTTTGTTGAAATTTACCTGTTGAGGCTACACACTCAAGTGCGCTAGCCTGTGTTATATATTTAGTGCATTTTCTGCTGTTTGTGTACTAAAAAAGAAAAAAATCAAAAAAATGATCCTTGTTTCCCGCCTTTCCTGACCTAGAGTAGTCCAAATACAGGCTTTGCTGTATTCTGGACTTTTGGAAAGTTCATGTGTTGCCCATTTCCTTTCTTGGATAAAAGGAGGCTTCTTTGTTCACCAGTGGGAGTGGGGAGCTTAGAGCAGCCTATCTATCCCTGGAGGAGTGTTCCCAGCACAAGAATCTGGTAGTCTATTGGCCATTTTGGGCCAGTTTCTAGCCCTTTTAAGTCCCCCTGTATAAAACCCGCTTTGGCGTGGTTTTTGTGCTTGTTTCTACTCAGCGAAGCTCCTCGTGGTCCTGCAGAGTGGTGCTAGCAGCAGAGAGACAAAAAGAGCTACTGCTTACCTGATTAAGTATATTTTCTTCTGCTATTACCTGTGCGACTGTCCGCTCTCGCTGAAAAGCGAGTATACCTGCTCCTTTACCTGTTTTAAGCTGTTTTAAGCTGTTTTACTGCAATTTTTTACTTGCACTTTGAAAAGTTTGTCCTGTTTGTTGAAATTTACCTGTTGAGGCTACACACTCAAGTGCGCTAGCCTGTGTTATATATTTACTGCATTTTCTGCTGTTTGTGTACTAAAAAAGAAAAAAAGAAAAAAAATTATCCTTGTTTCCCACCTTTCCTGACCTAGAGTAGTCCAAATACAGGCTTTGCTGTATTCTGGACTTTTGGAAAGTTCCTGTGTTGCCCATTTCCTTTCTTGGATAAAAGGAGGCTTCTTTGTTCACCAGTGGGAGTGGGGATCTTAGAGCAGCCTATCTATCTCTGGAGGAGTGTTCCCAGCACAATAATCTGGTAGTCTATTGGCTGTTTTGGGCCAATTTCTAGCTCTTTCAAGTCCCCCTGTATAAAACCCGCTTTGGCGTGGCTTTGCACGATTTTGCGCATATCGCAGCATCAGGCAGCGCTGCTTAATCGGGTTTAAACCATTCTCAGCTCCACAAAGTCTGCTCTTCACTTTTTCCCTTAGAACTGCTCTAGCTCACAAAATAAACACCTTATTCTTAATCTATAGCCCGGCACTTGCTCACAAAAGCATTTCTATAAGTTAGCACTAAAAATTAAAAAGCACTACAGCCTCACATACTCCCTTTGAGTACTCTGATCCTCACTGGACCTTTTTCTCAATTATAAAGGAGTTCCTTATACTATTCTAGCATGTCCAAAGGTCAGCTGTCAATTTCCTCTCCAGTCTAGCTGGTGAATCTGGGAATCTTGAGACAATGTTACAACTGCCCCAGGTACACAGACAACCCTCTCCTCCTCCTAACAAGTTCAAACATATGTGAGAGATGCAACCATATAGCCAAACTGGAGGCTGATCTCTCTCAACTCAGTACTGGCATAACCAGTCAGGAGGAGAAGGTAACCACACACAATACAATTCCAGTCTCACATAGACCTACTACATCAGCAAACCAAACACATAAACACACAAAAACATACTCGGAGGCTCTAAATAAAAATCTGCTGAAACAACAGAGACCTCCAAAGCAGACACCCAAGCAACAGCTACCCCAAAACAAAACACGTGCAACACACAGTTCACAAAACCAGTGTGCTGAACACTCACAGCCCTTAAGGCTAAACAACACACCTGATACACTTGTAATAGGTGACTCTATTGTCAGGCACACTGATGTCCCACTCACCAGGCTGAACAAGGAGAAGGTCATGGTGAGCTGCCTGTCGGGCGCTAGGATCCGCCACATAACACAAGCACTCAGTTCACTCCAAGGCAAGTACAAATATGACTCAGTCATTGTTCATGCTGGTGTGAATGACCTGAGACATACCTCCCTGGACTACATGAAAAGAGATAGAGGAGCTCTCTGAGCATGTAGCCCAGGCCTGTATGACCCTGACCTTGAGTAGCATCTTACCCTCAATAAGAATGATGCCGCAATATAAAGACAAGATGATCAATTTCAACAATTTGCTGAATTATTGGTGTCATTCTAAGGGGATCCAGTGCCTGTCAGCCTGGGATGACATGCTCGACAAGCCACGTTGCTTCGCTAGGGACGGCTTGCACCTGTCACCCCTGGGCTTTCGGATATTGGCAAAGGCTCTTGCCACCCCCATAGTGCCTTTTTTAGGCAAGGCTCAAAAGACAAACCCACCTCCATAGATATCACAAAGAAAAATAAACTAAGGGTAATGCTACTCAATGCCAGAAGTCTAAACCTCAAGATGCACGCACTCAAAACTCTCCTCAGCATGGAGAACATCGATATCTGTGCAGTAACAGAAACCTGGTTCAAGGCTCCCGAGAGCACCCCAGCACTACCAGGTTACACCTCATACCATACTTTTTGGCCCCAAAACTCGGACCGAACCACAAAAGGAGGGGGAGTATCAATATTCGTCAAAGATACCCACACCTCCAGGTTGGTGGCACAGCATGAAGCATCTGAGACTATCCATGTGCAACTAACAGTGGGTAAAACTGCCTTTCAGTTTATAGCCTGCTACAGACCACCCTCCCAAACTCAGGAACCCCACTCGGCTTTCCTGAAAACACTGGAAAATATGAAGGTCTCTCCAAGCACCATTATATTGGGTGATTTCAACTACCCAAACATAGACTGGGAGCACTACTCAAGCCCTAACACCTTAGCCCAAAGGTTCCTAGAATTTATAAACTCAAATGCTATGGAACAAATTGTCACCACTCCCACAAGAGGGGAAAACATACTGGACCTGATCATCACCAACATGGGGACTCTATGCTCCAGACCTGAGGTATATCCCTCACTTATAAGATCGGACCATAAATTAATCTCACTGGATATCCACATCCCGACCCCACCACCTGCCCAGAAAACCACAGTGAAAAACTTCTCTAAAGCAAATTTTACACTCCTCAAAACCGAGGTGGAATCCTTCAAAGCCCCCGGGCCAGTGGAAAATACGGCCCAAACAGCAGAATCCTTTATAAACGCATTCTATGGACACCTTCAGGAATGCATGGATCATGCAATCCCAAATAAAACCAAGACCCAATCCCCCAAAGGCAGGCGTCCTGTCTGGTGGACCCCAGCCATGAATAAACTATACAACAGAAGAAGGAAGCTACTACATGATAGAGCAAAATCCCTAAAAGGAAGGCATCTCTGATCAGTATTAGCAAAAAACTACGGTCCCTCATAAAATCATCTAAGGCCAGCTTCGAGAGAAAAATTGCACAGGACACTAAAGATAATCACAAGGCTTTCTTTAGTTATGTTAGGAACCTGGGTGGTAACTCCCAGATATGCTCAGAGTTAGTCCAAAATGACAAAAAATACACTGAACCCACAGACATTGCCAACATCCTGGCTGACAGGTTCAGTGCAAACCCCCCCCCAAAAAAGCAAATATCTATCCCAGCAGAGTGCTGCCCCCCCTGACATCTCAGATGCTCAGGTAAGAGCCGCCCTCTCCAAAGCAAAAAACACAGCATCAATGGGACCAGACGGTGTCCCGGGTTGCGTCCTACATGAACTCCAAGAAGAACTGAACCCCAACATAAAGCTACTGTTCAACCTCAGCCTTAAAACAGGATATGTACCCAAAGAATGGCGTACAGCAACAGTGGTCCCTCTCCACAAAGGTGGTGCCTCAACGGACCCTGGTAACCATCGCCCCATAAGCCTGACTAGCTTGGTCTGCAAAGCTATGGAGAGGATCATCATGGAACTCATAAATAAAGATATTGGGGACCTACAGACACTGGATCCTATCCAATTCGGCTTTGTTAAGGGTAGATCCTGCCTCTTAAACCTGGTCGATTTCTTTGAATCAGTCACCAAGGCCATTGACGAGGGGAAGGTGGTCCACACAGCCTACCTGGACCTTGCAAAAGCCTTTGATACAATACCCCACTCGGGCATCATAGATAAGCTCTCCAGCTTAAATATAAACCCCTATGTCATTAGATGGGTTGCAAACTGGCTCAAGGACAGAACACACATGGTCAGAATTGCTGGAGCCATGTCAGGCTCCAAACCAGTCACAAGCGGAGTCCCACAAGGCTCAGTCTTGGGACCTCTCTTGTTCGGTATATATTTCTCGGAGGTACAGGCCAACACGGGTGGACTATGGCTGACCAAGTTCGCAGATGACTGCAAACTGGGCACCATAATCGACTCTACAGCTGACACAAGCATCCTCCAAAAAGGTCTCATAAAAACAGACAACTGGTGCCAGAGCCATGGCCTCAAGCTCAACGCCAAAAAGTGTATAGCCATCCCCTTTGGCAAAAACAAAGTGCCCACAAATTACCACATAGGTGGTAACCCATTAAGTACAGAAGAAGTAATTAGGGACCTGGGGACCCAAGTTGATAGCAATCTCTCATTTGACAACCACGTGGCCAAAGTGGTTAGAAAAACCTTCTATATAGCCCACCTTATCATGAAGGGATTCACATCTAGATCAAGGGAGGTCATCGTGCCTCTTTACTCATCCCTCATCAGGCCCATCATTGAATACAATGCCCCATTCGGGATGTACCTTACCCGACACCTGCAGCAACTAGAAAGACCCCAAAAGTACCTCACCAAGAGGATCAAAGGGCTCAAACAGATGCCATATGCTGCTCGGTTAAAGAAACTCCAGCTCTACTCAGTTGCATACCGCCTACTCAGAGGCGATCTGTGCCTGATGTATAAAGCCATGTCCAACCCGGAATTGATGGACATGCTTCACCTCAGAAAATCCAAATCCCTTCAAGCTACATGCTCGAGGGACTTGAACCTCAGCACAGAAATAAATAGGACATGCTGGAGGGACAGATTCATAACCCAGAGGCTCCCTTCACTCTGGAATAGAATCACAGTCCAAGTTAGGCAGAGTCCCTCACTGACTCTCTTCAAGAGGAATCTTGACGAGTGGATGGGAGATCGTAGGTTTACCCTGGGGATCACTTCTGTGTCACCGTTAGACAGAGGCACAGTAAACTAACCTTGAAAAAGGTCATAGTAAAACTCATTTAAAATGGGTGGCGAAAGCCAAACATACTCTGGCTAGGCTTACAAATGCCCTAGGGCAGATAGCCTAGTATGAAACTATGAAACTATGAAACTATAAGAAAGACTGGAAGCACTGTACCTTTGTTCAGCATCTTAGACTCCCTTGGGGAGATCTATGTCTTGTCTTCTATGCCATAGAGACCTAGTGGCCCTGCATCTCTTATGTCTCCACAAATCAGCTAGTCCTGCTATTACCAGAACCAGGACCTAAATCTTCACCAACATATAAATAAAAATAATGTAGATAGTTTCAGCCTGCAGCACCTCATCCAATTCTGGAAATTGAGTAGTGTGATAGACTGTCTTCATTCAGATGGGACCTGGATGAATGTATGGATATTCACAAATTCACTCCAAGCTCTCTCAAGAGAAGAAGTACAATATAAAGGTGAGTAATGGCAGGATGTAAAAGGTGCAAATGGTCACAAGACTCAGTTGCCTTGAATTTTCATTAATTCTTGTTCACTTTGAGAAAATACAGCACCTGGCCCGTATTGTATTGATTGGTGTAAAGTATAAAATGTTCAGTAAAATTAGAGGATGCTAGCAGGGGTCCCAAACACAGGATTTCTGCAACCATTAGAAAATGGTCTGTGAATCTAGTGTCCACTTAATCCTCATAGGCAGATTGACACCTCTCAACTGTACATTTTTTCACAGAATGTCCAGATTTTTGCCTCATATTTTTTGGTCTGTTCCTCATAAAAAATGTGGGGTTTTTTTAGACAAATCATTGGAATGATTTAAGGATTAAAGTCAATAAATAATTACAATCATTTGAGTTTCAGACTTCATATCCTTCAGAAAATGTATGGTAACACAAATCCTGTTATTCTAGCAACTTTCTAAGTTTATAAGAACAATATTTAAAATGTGCCTCTATTTTTGGGCATTGGTTCCCTCCCATTTTGTCAGGCTTTGTCCAGATTTCTTGCAGTAACAGGTTAAGAGCTATGTAGGCATCTTGTCTCTAAAGAGGTCAATACGACTGCATACAGTGGTGATGATATAGAGCATGAACTTCCCTGTAACACCTTGCTCTTAGGGGGAATCATTGTAAGCCATGCTAGTTTATGCAGCATATGGGGCACTGTTTAAGGAACCAGTCTACTAGTTGTTGGACAGTAGTTAGGATTCCATAAAGGCCATAGAAGAGAATTGTATATTGGAGGAGACCCTCAAGCATTGAAGTGGCAGTTTTCTCTTTAGCTTCATCAGGATAATTTTTTGTAAATTCCAAGGTGATTAGGAACCTGGCCCTTCCTACCATTCTATTCAACTACTGTTGAATATGAAAATGGCATTAAATTCCTGAAGTGATTACTGTAACTAATGGCTCTGTCTGGTTTAGTAATCAGAACTATAGAGCTATTCTATCCTATAGACTTTCAAATATTAGCTAAAACATTGTTCTACCCAGTAGTGCCTTTTTTAGTCAATGCCAAGCTGACAAACCTTCTTATGTGACAAAACTAGCCAAAGGTAATCTAGAGGTGTTACTGCTGAATGCCAGCAGTCTTAATAAGAAACTCTACACCCTCAAGGCTGTCCTCACTCTGAAGAATGCAGACATGTGTGCCATTACCAAAACATGGTATAAAGCCACTGAGGGCACCCTGGCAGTGCGGGACTACAATGCCTTCCACACGTTTAGACCAGATACTGCAGAGGCATGAACAAAAGGTGGAGGTGTCTTAATCTACATAAAAAATGAGCTCACCTGAAGGTCAAACAAGATTATTCACTTGAACTTCTCTATGTCCAAATTACTACAGGAAAAGTCTCATACCATATCCTTGCAAGCTATAGGTCACTCTCTATGACCCAGAAAAGCCATAACTCATACTTAGTCATACTGGAAACACACTGCATTCAACACAATACCACATTCATGGACAAATGTAGTTATCCCACCATTAACTGTGAATCATGCACAAGCCAAAATGTGCTGCAGGCCCAGAGATTCCTTGAATTTGCAATCATGAACAGCCTGGATCAGATCGTCCACATGCCCACTAGGGGCACAAACATGTTGGACCTGTTCTTCACAAACATGGGAGAAATCTGCATCCCCCTCTAGAGTAACATCCTCTATGATAAGGTCAGAATATAGAACTGTCTTCTTTCAAAGTAAAATAAAACACATGCCCTTAGCTAACCCCAGAGCAGTTAGAAACTATTCTAAGGAAAACTTACTATTATTAAGATGATAATTTGGAAAAAATTCAAATCACTGCCCCTCACATCCTGAGAGCACAGCTGCCTATTGGGAATTGTTCTCAAAACTTTGTGCAGACATGACTGTACCAACCAGGAATAAGCTCAGAAAAAAAAATCAAAAAAAAAAAAAAAGCCACCCTGGTGGAATCCTAACATTAATAGGTTGTACAACAAAAGGAAGAAAGTCATAGTAAAAGCTAGGAAATGCAAATTCCAGCAGGATAAAATGTTTCATCAATCCAAGCAAGTTATTGAGTATGCAAATTAAGTCTGACAAATTAAATTTTGAGGTAAAAATAGCCTCCCTGGTCAAAGACAACCATAAGGTTTTCTTTAGCTATGTCTGCAACCTTAAAGTCAGTAAACAAAAATATACTGAAACAATTGTAAATAGAGCTGCCTACATGGCGCCTGAAGATTTAACAAATCTACTGGCCAGCAAATTCAGCTCCAGTGTTACCCCTTGCCCCCTGGACACCCTTCAGGAAATGCCACCAAAAATACCCCCCAACTATGACTAGGGAGCAGGTCCTGAATGCAATTTCCATGGCCAAGACCATGGCATCAGTGGGCCCTGATAATGTCCCAGGATGCCTACAAAAAGCATGAAATATGACCACTGGCATCATTATTCAACCTCAGCCTCCAGTCAGGCTTCATTCCATGTGAATGGAGAACTGCAAGTCATCACTCTGCACAACAGTAGACCTTCTATAGTTCCCAAAACTGTAGACCAATAAGTCTGAATAGTCTCATATGCAAAATCATTACAAGCATTATCATGAAAGTGATAAAGACATTGGAAACCTTCAGACAGTGGATCTAACCCAGTTTAGTTTCATCATGGGAAGATCATGTCCACTCAGCCTGGTTGACTTCCCTGAGAAAATCAACAAGACAATGGATGAGGGCAAAAAAGTGCATACTGCCTACTTTGACCTGGCCTAGGCATTTGATACAATACTCCATTTGGGCATTGCAAAAAAACTCATGAAATTAGGCAAAACCCCATATATTATGCACTGAATAGCCAGTTGGCACTCACATAGGACCCAGGAAGTTAGGATATGGGAGTCAACCTTTACAAGGAGGCTGGTCACTAGTAGAGTCCCTCAGGGTTCTGTTCTGGGTCCACTCGTTTTGGCATCTACATCTTGGAGGTCAAGGCCAATGTCAAAGGCCTCTGGCTGACCATGTTTGCTGATGATTGCAAACTAGGACCAGACATAGAATCCCTCAAAATACTAAAAACCTCCAGGAAGGGCTAACACACACAGATAATTGTTGAGAGAACTATGGTTTAAACCTCATTGTCAAGAAATGTGTAATGCTTTCCTTTGGAAAGTTGTTTACCCTATGAAACTACCTCATTGATAACTCATCCCCATACTCCTTAGAGTAAACCCAGCAGTCATGGATTTGGGGACTTATATAGACAGTGATCTGCCTTTCGATGAACATGTGTCTAAGGTAATAAGGAAATAGTTTGATGTTGCTCAACTTATCAACAAAGGTATGGCATCTAGATCCAAGGAAGTCATTGTTCCATTATATTTGGCACTCATCAGACCCATCACTGAAATCAATGTCCCCTTTGGTATGTACCTGACCAGACACATGCAACAACAAGAATGTCCACAGAGGTTCCTCACAAAAAGAATACATGGCATAAACAAAATGTCCTATGCAGATCAGCTAATCGACCTATCTGTAAACTTTGTATTCTGCAGATTGCTGAGTGGAGATTTATGCCTTACATACAAGGCATCCTTGTATCCAAATCTGGTAGACCATTTCCATATCCTTTAAACAAATAGCATCAGAACCTGATCCAAGGACTTAAACCTTGCCTGTGATATAATTAAGACATGCTGAAAGTCCAGGTATGCGTCCCAGAGAATACCTCTCCTCTGGAACAAGCATCCCATCCAGGTAAAACAGAGCTTGTCTGTAACCTTATCCAAGTGTAACCTGGACTAGAGGATGGGAAATATGAAATGTAGCCCTCTTCTTGCTCCTATGTCTCTAATGGACAGAAGCAGCCTATAAATGCTTGACCAGTCATGCCCTACCTTGCATATAACCCTAAAATATATTCTTAAAAATCGAGGGCACCAAAAAAATTTCTTGGACACATTTGGAAAGCATGGTTATATTTGCAAATGCCCTTGTGGTCTTTAGTCTTGTATATACCTATGAACCTATTCAATTTGCAGGTCAACTCTTCAATAACCCCAGATGAAGTTTTTTTTTTCTTTTGGACTGCCTTCCTCTGAGATTCAGATTTACATTCTGGGCTTGGTTTCTATGCGGTATTTGATTAAGGTTACTAAGTTATTGTACTGAACTGTAGTTCTCTTCACTCTTCTACTCAGGCAATTCCCTTTATCTGCTGCCATTTTCCCAGGTTCTTCTTGCACTAATTGTTCTCACATTCCTTTCCTTTCCTTACCAATCTTATCTTCCATCCCTTGTTCTCCATGACTTGTCTCCTTCCGTAGCATTCTAATTTCTCCTTTAATCTACTGCTGGTATCATGTTCTCCGTTTCACTGTCTTCTAACAGTCCTGCATTGCTATTTTTTGAATAATTCTATTTCTTAGATAGTGCTGTTTTCACAAAAGAAAATCTGTCAAGATCTAAACAGAGCTTACTATGACAATTATATTTTCTGACTCGTATGTTAATTCCACAGATGACAACATTTATTGTACTTTATCTGATTGTAAATAGGTTATTCTTCCCCAGTATTCTTAGTTAGTAGAATACTGTCAGAGATTTGGGATGCACGGCTAGGCTTAAAAAGGCCTTTGTGGTTGTTAGCCTAGTAAACACCTATAAACCTATGAACCTATTAACTGTCATGTATAGAGATCGTATCACTTCCCTGGTTTACTTGTAATATATGTTACAGTAATGGACTGCTGATTGAATATATACTTTATAGTCTGTTCTATACATATAAATATTTATTATATATACTATTGTGTTGTTTTCCTTCCTTGTATGCATGCATTTGGCCCAGTTTCAACAATCTTAGCAGGGATCTTATTGCGTTCTAAAGTTTCTATGTCTTCTCAGCGAGTTTAACTTTCATGTCAGAGTTAGCATCCGCATTATGTAATCTAGCAATGACGCTCCTTTTCTACAAAGTAAGTTTGCCTTCACTCTAAGCGACTCCCCTTTATATAAGTTTTCATTAAATAAGATTCTGTCTAGTAGAGTAAGAAAGCTTTCAGACTATTCTGAGTATGGTTAACACACCTGTTTTTCTATTATAGTTGGCAATGCCTGTTTAAAGCAAACAGTTACTAATATCACAGTTATAGTTTTCATGTTACTGTGAAGCTTTGGGTCTAACCATAAAGTTTATATGAGTTTCAGTTCACATACCTGATATGTGCATTCTATTTTTAGAAAAGTAAATTCTAGAAGTTTACAAACCTTGCATGTGCTATGATCATAACTCATGACAGGAAACATTTTGTGATTTTTTTTCATAGCCCTTATTGTTTACTCCTCTCATGTCAATGAAACCATGGAGAGGATCTCCCATTAACTGTGATGACTGAATTCAAGCCTAGTCAGCTCAGTCTAATCCCTCCTGGCTGGCTACCAGCCTGAATGTCACAATGTACACCTTCAAGCCCTTTCTCAGGTTAGTGGCATCAGTGGAGGCTCAAGGTGTTGTGATGGATGTGATTACCACTACCATTGTCTCAGTAGTGACCACATTGTCTGTAGGAGTTTTCCCAAAGTAACCATCTCATTCGAGAAATTCTAGGCAGCAGGCACATTCCCCCAAGATACAGCAACACTAATGGCAGGTAGATCTCAGAAACACCACAGAAGCTAGAAGCAAGTATGCTGAACTATGTCTCTCTCTCTTTCTCTCTCTCTCTCTTTCACAGCAGTATGGGATCCTGAACAGTAAGTGGGAACAGACATAATCAGGAGTGATTGTGCCGTGCTCCAGTATAGCATTAAATATCAGAAATTAGTGTTACTTAAGCACCATAGAGCACAGTTAACAACAGAGCTCTTTTCTTAATTCCCTCTCATTTGGCAGCAACAGGTTGAGATGGCTCTTCAAGGAAAATGTTTGAGCTGAAGTTTTATGCCCATTGCATTGACCAACATGGAAGACTGAACAGCTAACATACAGCTTGTATTACAAAAACATAAAGTCACAACAAAGTATTTGGTTCTAGTTGACTCCCAGGCTGTATACCGGGTGACTTCCACTAGTATACTGTCCATGAGAAAAATATCTCCTCCTGAGCTGATAATCAGGACCTTGGATACGTCCAACAAACAAAACCAAGACTCACTCCTCCAAGAAAAGGAAACCAGTCTGGTGGACCCCTGCCATAAACAAGCTATACAATAGAAGGAGGAAACTAGTGCAGCAAAGAGTAAAATTCCAGGAAGGAAAGACATCCCTGATCAGTATCAGCAAGAAACTACGTTCCCTCATAAAATCATCCAAGGCTAGCTTCAAAAGAAAAATTGCCATGGACTCCAAAGATAACCACAAGGCATTCTTTAGTTATCTCAAGAATCTAAGTGGCAATTCTCAGATCTGCTCAGAGTTAGGGCAGAATGGCACAAAATACACTGAACCGACCAATATAGCCAACATCCTGGCAGACAGGTTCAGTGCAAACTTCACCCCCCTCTCACCCCCAAAAGGGCCCATAACTATACCAGAAGAATGTAGTGCCCCTGAAATCACAGACACTCAGGTTAAAACAGCCCTCTCCAAAGCCAAAAACACAGCATCAATGGGACTAGATGGTGTCCCAGGCTGCGTCCTACATGAGCTCAAAGATGAACTAACCCCTCACCTAAACACACTGTTTAAACTCAGCTTCTCCACAGGCTACGTGCCCACAGAGTGGGGCACAGCAACAGTTATTCCACTCCTCAAAGGTGGAGCCACAATGGACCCCAGGAACTATCGCACTATAAGCCTGACTAGCTTGGTCTGCAATGCTATGGAGCGCATCATCATGGATCTCATTAACAGAGACATTGGAAACCTCCAAACACTGGACCCTACCCAGTTCGGCTTTGTTAAGGGCAGATCATGCCTCCTAAACCTGGTGAACTTCTTTGAGACAGTTACCAAGGCTATAGATGAGGGAAAGGTGGTCCACACAGCCTACCTAGACCTTGAAAAGGTCTTTGACACCATTCCCTACTCAGGTATTATAGACAAGCTCACCAACCTGAACATAAACCCCTATGTCACAAGATGGGATGCCAACTGGCTCATGGACAGAACCCATATGGTAAGAGTTGCGGGAGCTAGGTCTGACTAAACCGGTTACAAGTGGCATTCCCCAGGGCTCAGTCCTAGGACCCCTCCTGTTCGGCATATACTTCTCAGAGGTACAGGCAAGCACAGGAGGACTATGGCTGACCAAGTTCACAGATGACTGCAAACTAGGGACTATAATTGACTCTCTGGCTGACACAGACATCTTCCAAAAGCATCTCACTGAGACAGATACCTGGTGTCAAAACCATGTCCTCAAGCTAAATGCCAAAAAGTGCATAGTCATCCCCTTTGGAAAAAACAAAGTACCCACAAACAACGACATAGGTGGTATCCCCCTAAATATGGAAGACGTAATAAGGGATCTGGGGACCCAAGTAGATAGTAACCTCTCCTTTGATAATCACATTGCCAAAGTGGTTAGAAAATCTTTCTATGTGGCCCATCTAATCGCAAAAGGGTTTGCATCCAGATCAAAAGAGGTCATTGGGCCCCTCTATGCATCACTCATCAGACCCATCATAGAGTACAATGCCCCATTTGGGATGTACCTTACAAGACACCTGCAACAACTGGAAAGACCACAGAAGTACCAAACCAAGAGGATCACTGGCCTCAAGCAGATGCCCTATGCAGCTCGACTGAAGAAACTCCAGCTGTACTCGGTTGCATACCGCCTACTCAGAGGTGATATCTGCCTGACATACAAGGCCATGTCCAACCCAGAACTGGTGGACATGCTCCACCTAAAGAAAACCATATCCCCTCGAGCCACATGCTCCAGGGATCTAAACCTCACCACAACAATAAATAGGACGTGCTGGAGGGATAGATTCCTGTCCCAGAGACTTCCCATGCTCGGGAACAAGATTCCAATCTACATTAGGCAGAGCTCCTTGCTAACCCTCTTCAAGAGAAGCCTTGATAAGTGGATGGGAAACAGAAAGTTTACCCCAGGGATCACTTCAATGGCTCTGCTGGAGAGAGGCAGAGGGAACTAATCTAAGGGGGCAGCAAAAGCCAATACATTCTGGCTAGGCTTATAAATGCCTTCAGGCAGATAGCCTAGTACCTACCTATGAACCTATGAACCTATACATAGAAATAAAGGCAGTAATACAATGCATTACAACAACCACACAACCACTTCACATATTAGAACATTTCTTCATGCACTGGCAAAAAACATTGTGAACCGTTATGCTATGCTACAATGAGTTTGTGTGTGTGTGTGTGTGTGTGTGTGTGTGTGTGTGTGTGTGTGTGTGTGTGTGTGTGTGTGTGTGTGTGTGTGTATGTGGTTCTCATACTCACCTCTAAGCACCTTACTGCACTTGTGAAATAGGCATTTCTACTTTTATTTTTTGCAGTTTGAATTTTACGTTTGGTAGTTTATACACTACATAAAACCCTTACTAAGCTCCGGAAGGTGAATGTGTCTACAGGAGAAAAACTGCAAATAAGTAGCATAAGTGCTTAACAAATATATTTCTTTCCAGGTAACGCAGCCTCAGAAATGTTAATAAACACAATAATTTTGGTGGCATCTTTAGAAACAGAAAGGCACATATATGCAAGTAGTAATGCACCCCTAATCATTTAATCTGCTTCATCTAATGATATGCTTTGTGAACCCTAAAAATATTTAAAAGGATAATCATTTAGGTGGCAACTTCAAAAACTAAGAAAACATATATAAGCAATGCTCCCACCCCATCATTTTTCTTAGGTTGACTTAGTTGATGATACACTTATTGTCTTTACTTAATAGGGTTGGTTCCCTATTGAAATGTCGGCACTCAAAATGTCAAGTGCCGACAAGCCTCCAAAAAAAAATGAAAATACAGAAGAGCAAATCTTGAACATCACTCTTCTCCTTTAAACTTACTTTTGCAGGTAGGGCAAGCCCCCCACACCTCTATAACTTACATTGGGTCAGTTGTTGAATCGAGTACTAGTCAGGGCACTGTTTATGCCATTTCCAAAGAGACAACAATGAAATCAAAATATCTTATCCACTGACATGTCGAATATTAATCAAGGGTGAACGATGATTTTTCCTTTTGGCAGTTTTCTTTTGCAGCGAACTTTTGAAAAGTGTTCTGTATTCTCATTCTGAGGAAATTCAGTCAAAAGCATTTTAGGTGGTCGACTTTTTACTAGGTAGTCTGTCACATCATCTTCAACACAGGCACTGTTTAGATCTCCCTCTACAACCAAAACATTCAAACCTTCACTTTCCTGACTGTTACACTCTTCTACTGCTGGAATATCTTTTGCATACTTGCTGTCACTGTATTCCATGAGCTCTCCAGTATGACTGGAAGTGACATCACAATGAAGACTTTGTATGACATCAGCTTGTGCTTGTTGGTCATTTTCTGTCAGTTCTATATGTTCTGGCAAAAAATTTTCTTCTCCACAAACACTTAAATTTTCCAAGTATGCCTCTGCAGATGTCTCCGAGTTATATCATAAGTACTTATGTAGATCACTTTTTTTACTTTTCAGCAGCAGTGTTGCTTGCATGGCTCAGTTTTCTTTTGATACTTCCAATAAGTTATATCCTTCCTAAATCTCGAGATCTTGCAGGTGTATTCATGATGGGATGGCTGAAAATACAATAGTGATTTAAGCAAAATATTTTGCATTCCAACTTATATGTCTGGCTTTATCCTACCATCACATCTATTTTTATTGTGATATATTTCATAAAGTGTATACCCAACATAAATAAAACACACTACATGAAAACAAGTGTTTTATTAATACAAGGTCTCAGTTGTCACTAATGCAAACTTGAAGAGGTCAGTCAGCAGTTAAAACACAACAGTTATTAGCAACTATATAAGCTCTATCAGGATGCAAGGCAAAGATAGAAAAGTAAAAAAGATAGCCATAAGACACCACTCATAATGGATGTTCCAATTATCTGCTCACCATTTCAGATGGCATCAAGCAAGCAGTTATGCCTGGCTGGGTGTGTGTTACAGTGTAGATCACACTTGCCCAGGGGTACTCTGAGGTCCACCAGGTGCAGGGCCTCTACACCCCTGGAAAGGCATTATTTACACAGTAACACACACCCTGGAGGGCATTGTTACACTCAAAGAATGGGCTGGCAAATCATTGGAGGATAAAGTCACTAAATAATCATTTACATTTTAGTTTCAGACTTCATTTCCTTTAGAAAATTAATGCTAAGACAAATCTTCTTATTGTAGCAACTTTCTAAGTTTATAAGAACGATATTTAAAAAGCTGTCTCTGTTTTAGAGTCTCCACCCCATCAGGTCCCATTCTTTTAGGCTTTATTCAGATATTTTGATCTAAGATGTTGTAAAGCATGCATACCTCATAACTGCTACTGCCTCTGCTCAATCAGTCTTTCTCTCTCTCACACTCATACGCATACACACACACACACACACACACACACACACACACACACACACACACACACACACGCACACACGCACACACATACACAAACACACACACACACACACACATGGGTCCATTATGTAATTTTGAAATATTGAAATCCTGAATTTCAGCATTTTGAAATCACGTAGCCGAAAACCCAAGCAGAACTCACAATTTCGAAAACACGCAACCGTGAAATTCAAAATCCCGAAACTATGCTACACGTACAGTACACACATAAACAAACACATCCCCCCCACAATCAAATAAATGCATCTACACAATAGATAAATAGGGGGGGCAAGCCCCTCTGCACCCCCATGTCGGGGGGCTGCGCCCCCCACACCTTCCCTACGTATATATTCTAATTCTGAGATTGCACAAACAGAAACACAAATGAAACTCATACACACACACACACACACACACACCTTACATTTCCTCACACATACACACACATCACAGTCACAACATACACTAAAACCCCTAACCAACACACTTACATACACAAACTTACCTAAATTCAACCCATACATCCACACACCGCACCAGGGAAGCGGAAGTTCAACGTCTCCATGATTTGGGATTTTGAATTTCGCTCTTCTGGCGGTTTTGGAACTTTGAGTGTTTGGGTATGTGATTCTGAAATACTGAAATTTGGGATTTCGGTATTTAGAAATTACAACATAGACCCACACACACACACACACACACACACACACACACACACACACACACACACACACACACACACACAGCCACACTCTTCTCTTTTCATACATACCAAGCATGTATATACTCAGACATAAACATACAGACAGATTCAATAAACCCTACATGGTCCACTTACACTATGTGAGTGTCTGTTCTGGATTCATAAAGCAGCTCAACATGGTGTGTAGAGCCACACAAACAAGGTAAACACTGTGGCATGCTAATTATTGTATGCTAATCAGCCAATCCAAGATGGAGGAGCTATTCAACAAGCTACAAAGCAATATAGTATACTCAGAGCTGTTTTTCCCTGAGAATTCCTACTGGAATACAAATGATGAAAGGAGTCTACACCCACCTCTACAAAGAGGAGTCCATCAGGGATCAGTCCTTGGACCGTTCCTTTTTGGTATTTACATCTCAGAAGTCAAGGCCAATGTCAGTGGTCTCTGGGTGACTACATTTGCAGAAGATTGCAAATTAGGAGTTGTCACTGAATCCCACACTGACACAGATGTTCCCTAGGAAGGGCTGACACAGACAAACAACGGGTGTCAGAGTCATGGATAGGGTTGCCACCTTTTAAGCGGGCCAAAGTGGGACATGGGGGGTTTGGCCAATATGACACTGGCCACACCCTCTACTGTGATGTCACCACCAGAGTGGTGAAGGAGATGCTGTTATGGGTACGATGGATGGCTGCTGGAGTGGGTAGCTGGTTGGTGGGAGTAGCAGCTGGATGGATGAATGAATGGATGGATGGCTTGATGGATGGATGGCTGGCTGGATGGATGGATGGATGGATGGATGGATGGATGGATGGATGGATGGATGGATGGATAGATGGAGGTTGACTGGCTGGCTGGCTGGATGGAGGAGAATGGCTGATTGGCTGGCTGGAGGAAGATGGCTGGCTGGCTGGCTGGCTGGCTGGATAGATGGATGGATGGATGGATGGATGGATGGATGGATGGATGGATGGATGGATGGATGGATGGATGGAGGAGGAGGATGGCTGGCTGGCTGGATGGAGGAGGAGGATGGCTGGCTGGATGGAGGATGGCTGCTGGCTGGCTGGAGGAGGATGGCTGGCTGGCGGGATGGAGGATGGCTGGCTGGCTGGCTGGAGGAGGATTGCTGGCTGGCTGGAGGAGGATTGCTGGCTGGCTGGCTGGCTGGATGGAGGAGGATGGATGGCTGGCTGGTTGGCTGGATCACTTGTCATTAAAAAAAAAAAAAAAATCTCGGTCGTTTTTTTAGTGGCCGTAGAAGCGCTTAAAGCAAAGTGCTCCTACAGCCACGATCTTTACAGGGCTCTTCCTGCCCCAATCCCTACCCCTTTTGTGAATTGCAGCCAATTGCTGCACGAATTAAAGCACCCGGACCTAACAGGCAGCAGCTTTGCCTGCAGGTCCGGGTTGGTGACGTAACTGAATTGCTGAGAAAAAGCCGGAAGTAATTGCGACTTTTTTACGGCAATTCAGTGCGATCGCAAAAGTGGGACTTTTCAGGTCCCACTACTTGATACAGCGGGCAAACGGGATAAGGTGGCTTAACCCGTGAGTGTCCCGCTGACAACAGCATGGGTGGCAACCTTACTCATTGACGAAAACTAAATACCAAGAAATGCATAATAGTATCCTTAAGGAAGTCATCCCACCCCTGGTAACTATCATATTGTCAACACATGCCTTAGAATTGAACCAGTAGTCAATGACTTAGGGACACACAAAGATCATAATCTAGCCTTTGACCATCATGTGTCTACAGTAGTGAGGAAATCCTTCTATGTTGCATAACTTATAAACAAAGGTATGGCATCTAAGTCCAAGGAAGTCATTGTTCTACTGTATTTGGTATTCATCTGTCCTGTCATTGAGTACAATGCCCCCTTTGGTATGTACCTAACCAGGCATATCCAGCAATTGGAATGTTCACAGAGGTTCCTCATTAAAAGAATACATGGCTTAAGTAAAATGCCCTATATAGACTGTCTCAAAGCTCTATCCCTGTATTCTGTCTCCTACAGACTTTTGAGCGGAGATCTATGCCTGACATACAGGGCATTGTGAGACCCCACTCTGATGGACATCCTGCATATCTGCAAAACAAAAAGCACCAAAATTACCCATTCTAAAGATTTAAACCTTACCTGGAATATAAAGGGGACCTGCTGGAGAGCCAGGTATATATCCCAGAGATTACCCTGTCTCTGGAACCGGATCCCCATCTATGTGAAGCAGAGTTCCTACCTAAGCCAATTCAAGTGCATCCTGGACAATTGGGATGGGGAACAGGAAATTCATCTCTGGTTTGGCACCTATGTCTGTAATGGACACAGGCAACCTGTAAATGGTTCATCCACCACGCCCTAGCTTGTAAATATTTAATCTCACAAGCCCCTGTGTACACTTATCAAGGGTAGCAGAACTTGTCAAAGATTTGGGATGCATGGCTAGGGTTAAAAAGGCCCTTGTTGTCATTAGCCTAGTAAATACCTATGAATCTATGAACACAGAAAGAATATTAGAGGCTGCTGTTGTTTTAATTCATGGGTATGTACACCAGGCTGAAGACTATGCTGCTGCTGCTGTTAATAGACCAAAGCCAAGAAGGAGAAGAGTTTTCAGACCCTATTTAACTTATCACAATCTACATGATGTGGAAATTATAGAGCACTACAGGGTGGATAGAGACACACTACAGGAACTCTGCAACCTCTATCATCCTCAACTCACAGGGCAAAATGAGGGGAACCCATACCAGTGGAGACAAAGGTATGTGTACCACTTAGAATTCTAGCTACATGAACTTTCAGAGATAAACAGGGGACATGCTGTGGGTGTTGTAGACATCAGCATCCAGGATCCTCGATCAATTTCTGAATGCTATGCCCCAACATTACAGGGACCACATATATTTTCCCCATACTCCTGAGGACAGGGCCACAAATATGCAGGTATTTTACCCTGGAGCACATTACCCTGAATACTGAGTGTCATAGATTGCACACATATAGAAATGAAGGTGCCACCTGGGTAACAGGGAAGGCTCTAGATAAATAGAAAGTGCTTCCACTCTATTAACTGCTAAGTTATGTATAATGCTAAGGGAATCATCTTGAATGTGTGTGCTGATAACCAAGGCAGTTACCATGACTCACATATCTTGAACACCTCCCAACTGTATCAGATGTCCAGTAGAGGCATATCCCACAGGGTTACTTACTGAGGGATGCAGGTTATGCACTGGAACTGTGGTTGATGATTCCCATCAGAAATGCACACACACTCACCAAAGAATGCCATAATGAGGCACACGCTCAAGCCAGAAATATCATAGACTGTGTGTTTGCACTGCTGAAGTGGTGGTTCCGGTGTCTAGATACATCTGGGAGGGCCCTCCAGTATAATCTATGTGCATATACTGCAATATTCACCATCTGTGCTATGTTGCACAACATCATCCTGTGAAAAGGCTTTGAATACTAATATTGTATGAAGTTCTATCTTGCTTTTTATTTTATGTCTCTTACCCTCTATTTTGTCTCTCTTGCCTCCTAAGTAACTCTACCCACCTAGGGCTTCTAGTGCTAGTCCGCAGGAAGCTTAGAACCCTCTCCACATATCAGCGGGTCACCTCCTTGCATATCAAGCTGACAATCCCTTATCAAGGATAACAGTAAAGTATGTCTGCTGAATAATTCCTACAAGAAATGCTTACTTTTGACTGCACCAAAATATTTGTATACCTAGGCCTGAGCTAGGATAGCCAGCAGCCTTTTGCTTTTCCCCCATACATTACCTTTTTTATCTATCCCTCCTACCTGTATAGATACCCTCCTGTTTTATTGCTTTTACTCACTCTCCTATTGTAGGCTACCATTCTTACTCACTCCCACTCTAGCCTGCAATACTAGAATCATCCACTAGGTGTTGCCCTATCTCCAGATATTGTACTACTCCCCCCTTTCTTTTCTCTCTTTTTTACCTCCTTTCCCCAGCTCTGAACTTCAGCAGTCCCCAAAGTGCTACTTAGCTGTTACTGTTTTCTTCCTTCATTTCTACTGCCCACTGACACCTTTCCAGTTCTCTCTCCTCTGTTTTTCCTTTCCACCTCTAACCTCCTGACTAGAGACTCCCTTAGCCCTATTTCTACTCCATTCTACCACTAGACTCAGCCTAGCTGATAGTTTTTCTTTGACTGTTTCAGTATCTGTTTCTACCCACTCCATTCGCCCTGCGGGCTAACTCCACTCCTCTCCCTACCCCCAATTCCCACACACCCCCAAGGGCCCTACCTTTATACTTCCTAGACCACACCTCTTCCTCCTCCACTTACTCCCAAACCACACCCCTACCTCTCTCATCTCTCTCCTAACACATATCTTTCTTTCCCCACTTCAATCCTATCATACCTCGTGTTCTTACATTTCCTCTTCATAAACACTCTTCTCTCTATCCTTTCACCCTACACACTCTCCTGTTACCTATTTCTACTAATATTACCATTTCACTTCTCCCTTCCATCCATAACAGACACTACCCACTATCCCATCTCCTCCCAATACATTTCAAGCTTCTACCATCAAATAGCCAGTATCTACTCATAAAATGAAGAATCAACACATCCCACCCTTTATCACACTCTTACTAACTATCTCACTACTACCTCCTTTAATCCTCACCCATCTATTCACCTTCTTTGAAAACCCACTAGACCCAATCCAAAACTATCCCAAGAAAGAAACCATCTCTCTAAACTCACATCTACAATTTACACATGCTAATATAACATTCTCATCTAACTACATACTTCCTAAATATCATAGAACACAACACACAAAATACGACAACCTAAACCCCAGGAAATGTCTATCTCATTATAGTAGAATCCATAACCCATACTATCTAAACCTACTACTCTCTTTAAAGGATGGTGACATCCACCCTAACCCAGGGCCCCCAACTACTCCTTTTTCTCCCCTCAACTCCAAAATATGTCCTACCCAAGCCTTTTTCAAACAATCTAACTCCCTTTTTATTGCTCATCTTAATATACGCAGTATAAACAATAAAGTAACTCAACTCCAAGCCCTAACTGAAATCTACTCCTTCGATATACTCTGCTTAACAGAAACTTGGTTAAAACCTACAACCAAAGACAATGAGATCATCCCACCTGGATATAATATCCTAAGACTAGACCGAACTTCCAAAAAAGGTGGAGTTGCTATCCTATATAAACCTAGCTTACAATTAACCACTCGCAACTGCAAACCACCTCTAGACTCCAATGCAAAAATTTTTATCTCCAAACTTCTTATTAACAATGCCAAATCCATCTATATCATTTGCATATATCTACCTCCTGGTAATAACATAGCAACCATGGAAAATATTCTTTGCTGGCTATCCCAAAACCTGCCTCAAGAAACCATCATTCTAGGTGACACAAATATTGACTGGACCTGCTTCTGCAGCAATCTCCCCTCAAGCCATATAAACCTATATGGGTATTCCCAAACCATTACCTCCCCTACCAGGATAAATAAATCCAACAAGAAATCAAGCTTATTAGACTGGATTCTCATTAACCATCTTCCTCATACTTATGACTCAGGAACCCTCCCTGATGATTTAAGTGACCACTGTCTTACCTATATCATCAGACATAAAACCAACTTTCCCTCTCCAACATCCATTAAAAACATCAGATCTAAAAAGAACTTTAACCCTGAACTTTTCCAGATGGAACTAAAAGCATGTAACTGGTCACCCTTACAAAACCTACCTTTAGATGAAGCTGTTAGTTACTTTAACTCCAACTTCCTTGCCATCCTGAACCACCATGCCCCTACCAGACAAATTAGAACTAAAAACAAACATGCTCCATGGCTCTCTAAAGCAACCAAACAAAAAATCAATGCTAGAAACAAACATTGGGCAAAATGGAGAAAAACTAAAAACCCTATACACCAACAAACCATTAGACAACTAAGAAACCAAACTAAAAAAGCTATAATATCTGACAAAAAAAACTACTACCTCCTATCACAACAAGCCATTCAAAACAAGCCAAAGAAATTTTGGTCTAGTATCAACCAACTACTTCATCCAGGCAATCCACCACTCCTAACCCACAAAACACTGAACACAAAACACCAATAAATATAGCCAATGATTTTAATACCTTTTTCACTGACACTATACAAACACTAGCTAGTCAGCTCTCACCTAACAATTTTACTTTACCTACTAATAAAGCAACCTCTCCCCCTTCTTTTCACTTCCAACCCATCCCAACATCACATATACTAACCAATTGAAACCATGCTCTCCCTCAGCAGTCCAACTACCTGCTGAATTCCTACAACTAGCCACTAAAACTATTGCCTATCCAATATCTATCCTGATCAATAGAACTATTACTGAAAGTTATATCCCTACCTTATGGAAAATTTCCCATATTATCCCCCTCCACAAAGGTGGGCAATCCACTGAACTCTCCAACTATCGTCCCATTGCCCTCCTCTCACCTCTGGCAAAGATCATGGAAAAATGCATTCACAGACAACTACTTCACCATCTAACACAAAATAATTTACTAGCCAACTGTCAGCATGGTTTTAGACCTTCACATAGCACCACTACTGCCCTTCTTTCCCTCACAGATAGTATAAACAAACACCGCAATCTAAACAAACTCTCTTCTGCCCTACTTATTGACCTGTCTAAAGCTTTTGACATGGTAAATCACCAAATTCTCATCACAATACTAAATTCCCTGTCACTTGATACATCCTCTATAAAGTGGTTCCAGTTTTACCTTGACAAAAGACAACAGGCCGTATTATGGCACAAATCTCTCTCTACTCACTTGCCAGTCAACCTTGGTGTCCCCCAAGGATCCATCCTTGGACCTCTACTTTTTTCCATTTTCATCAATGACCTTCACCTTGCCATCCCCCAAGCCACATGCATACAATATGCAGATGACTCCACACTGATATGCTCAGCCCCCTCCTCATCTGAACTTCTCTACCTCACCCAAGACTTTAACACAGTTGAGCAATGGTTCACACATAGATGCCTTCTCTTAAACCCCAAAAAGACTAAACTCCTCCTTTTCTCTCCTACTAGAAAATCCCCCCATTGGATTTCTCAGTTAACTCTACCAATAAAACTATTATATCACCTGAACCTACCACCAAACTATTAGGAGTCACCATTGGCAATAATCTAAACTTTGATACCCATATAAACAATACTATAAAAATTGTCAACAAAATATTAGGCTCTCTTTATAGGATAAAAGCATTTCTCCTACCTTCAGCTCGAACCACAATAGCACACACTCATCTAATCTCTCCTCTTCTATATGCCTCACCTATTTTTACTAAACTATCTAAAAATAATCTCAGCAAACTGGAAATGTCCTACAGTAACATCGCCAGATTTGCAACAGGTAACCCATTTAGAACCCATCACTGCCTTAATCTAAAACAGCTAGGATGGCTTGAACTACAAAATCTAATTAAATACCATCAACTAACTATAGCTCACAAAACCCTTTACACACCTTCCAAAACACCTATTCTTTCCACACTAATCACTCCCTATAAAAACCTAGATTCCTTAAGGTCTTCTCAGAAACTCCTAGCACATACTACTAAAACAAACAACAAGGCTGGTGACTCACTCTTTTCTAATATAGTTGGAAAAGCCTGGAATCTCCTCCCAAACAAACTCTCCACACTTCCCTCACTTTCCTGTTTCAAAAACAATCTGAAAGTGCATCTCAAAACTCACTGGCTATGCCCATGCTCTAAACCTGACTAGCTCAAGAATCACTAAATGCTCTGATCTTCCCATCCCATCTACTCTTCTAAAGAAACTTCTTCCTTATAAAACTAGTTCTACTAACTATCTCTAGAACTCCTAATCTATACTACTTTCATTTGCTATGACTGTATTCTATACTGTAGATTTTGGGATTTTAACTGCATCCTTTGTTATGCCTGTATTCTGCACTGTTATTTTTTTTTTACTATGATAACCAGAAATTGGCACTGTAAATAGATGTATTTGTCTTCTATATCTGTAGATAGAATTGTGTTAAATTCATTGTATTACCTAGGAGCTTATCTCCCCGGGCCTCTACTGAAAATGGACATGTATCCAGTTAGACTAGCCCGGTAAACAAGTGTAAAATAAAATAAATAAATAAATAAATAAATAAAAAGAGTTTCAGCAGGATCGACAAGGGGAAGGGGCGCACATCTTACCACCAATGGCAAGGTTGCTAAATGCAGATGAGGAGTCAGATGAGAAACAAGCAGCTGCCTTGGGTGTAGGCAGATGTGGCTGTGCTCAATTTGTCCTCACATTGGTTATGAGGCAACACATAGCACACTCAGTCACCATCTAAAGGACTAAAATCTTCATCATTAGCACATACACATAGTAATACTGATGCCAGGCAATGCTCACAACCTTTACCTACCCATGTAATGGCTGTGTACTGCTGGCATCAGACAGAGTCAGCCCTGAACTAAAATTGTTTCAACTGCTGGATTTACAAGGTAAGTGTTGAACCTGGAGTGTATTGTATAGTAACATGGCATATACTTGCATGTTGTTAAATGATGATGTAAGTAAGCAAAAGGTGGGTAATTTGTACTGAAATGACTTTAACATGTGACAGCAGAGAGTTATGTGACTACATGTGTCCTGTATCAAGTAGTAGGCCTCAGGCATCAAATATTCACACATTCATACCTCTCAAAAGTACTGATGATTACTGAATGTCTTCAATTTAGCATTATACTTTTGTACTGGAAGATCATTGAAGAGTCAAGTTAGAAACTAATAAGACACATTTCAGTTTCAGACTTCATAATCCTCAGAAGATTATTAAAAATACTGACGCAAAAAATGTCTGATGCTATCAACTCTCCAAATTTCTAAGACCAAAATATGCTAAGATACAATTAGCAAAACAACATTGCAAACTCAGATATACTAAGCACTAAGTCAACTATGCTCGCTGAACATCAAACACAAATGTTATGTATCCCTGAATCCAAAATATAGAAAACAAGGATATGGCACAGTTATCACCACATACACAGTGTGTTGTCTGTGTGTGTGTGTGTGTGTGTGTGTGTGTGTGTGTGTGTGTGTGTGTGTGTGTGTGTGTGTGTGTGTGTGTGTGTGTGTGCGTGTGTGTGTGTGTGTGTGTGTGGTGGGGGGGGGGGTAGGCTGGCATAAAAAGTCAGAGTGTATGAGTAAGAAAGACATGCAAGCAACCTTGGATAAAGTAACAAATGGCCAGTGAGACAAAATGAGATTTAAGCTTCACAGGTGAACCATATAACTGTTGCGTGTGTTTCTGGATGGGTCCTCCATGTGAAATTATTGTGTGAGTGTCTGCATGAATGCAGTCAAGCTCTATGCTAGCTCTACATCTTGGTATGTCAGACAGGTGTGAGCCATGCATGGTAGAGGTGGTAGTCCATTGTTGTCGTAATCGACCAGGAGAACTGGCTCTGCCAGGAGTTGCACTGGTACATTCACGCCCATGGTCATATGCACTGTTGCTAGCTGAACATGACTGATGTCTGCTAGATGAGTTCCCCTCACAAGGACACCCAGAACCATGACCATGTGGCCTGTCACATCTGAGTGTGGACACCTTAACTACTGATGGTACAGTGGAATTAGTGCTACTATGGGAGTGTGATTGGGCATGGCATGGTCATGCATGTCAGCCAGTGTCACATATACAACCTAAACACATCTGTGGAAGACCTATAGAACATGCCTGTGTCTCTGTGATGGCCCTAAATATACATTGAGTGGCATGGGAAGACACACTTGGATCAGGTGGAGGAAGGACAGCAGGCCTACTCCTCCTAACAACCCTCCTGCATAGCACCTCACCACACTTTGGCTACTGGCACTGAAGCCACAGTAACCATACTTCCCTGATTGAGTGTCTCACCCTCCACTTGTCCAATATCTGAGAGCTCATTGGAATGAGTTTTTGCAGGCCTACTGGTTGTGTCCAATGGAATTCAGAAGATGACTGAATGTCAACCTCAGTGTCAGATTCAACTTTTGCGCCTCTTGGCTGTGCCTCTGTTTGGCCACCATCATCAGAGTTTGTCAATACTCTGACATCAGGTGGTAAAAGTCCTACACTTCCACTGACAGGATCACCTGAGATTATAAGCAACAAAACACAGGAAAGAAATGAATAGCTACACCACTATAGCCAAATAGACAGTACAGCAATATGCACAACAGTCCTGGCACCCACATCACACATATGGATAAATTATTATTTCTTTGAACTGCTCATCACTACTGCCAATATAAATATATATAAATAAATATATATATATATATATATATATATATATATATATATATATATATATATATATATATATATATATATATATATATATATATATATATTTATATATATATATATATATATATATATATATGTCTTACTATGTGCAGATGATGCCATGCTTCCCATGGATGATGGTCCCAGAAGAAGTTAAGCAAAAGATAAGGACAATATCATAACAATAAATGGTAATACAGGGGGTTAAAACTTTTTACCCTTTATATGTCCATTAACAATACTTTTAACAAAAACTTGGATGACAAGTCCAACCTAAGCCCATGTGGAATCAATCAGAATGTGATGTTAACTGTATCAATCTACAATTGTCCCCCCCAAATTAATTTATTGTTTAATAGAACGTTATGTATTGCTGTCAATATTTTACTATACAAGTATCTTTGTTTCCCATCTTTCCTGACCAAGAGTAGTCCAAATACAGGCTTTGCTGTATTCTGAACTTTTGGAAAGTTCCTGTGTTGCCCATTTCCTTTCTTGGATAAAGGGAGGCTTCTTTGTTCGCCAGTGGCAGTGGGGAGCTTGGAGCAGCCTATCTATCCCTGGAGGAGTGTTCCCAGCACAAGAATCTGGTAGTCTATTGGCCATTTTGGGCCAATTTCTATCTCTTTCAAATCCCCCTGTATAAAACCCACTTTGGCGTGGTTTTTGCGCTTGTTACTACTCAGCCAAGCTCCTTGTGGTCCTGCAGAGTGTTGCTAGCAGCAGAGAGGCAAAAAGAGCAACTGCTAACCAGATAAAAGTGTTTGTTTTCCTGCTACTACCTGGGCGACTGTCTCATCTAGCTAAACTGCAAGTATTTCTGCTTCTTGAACTGTTTTAAACTGTTTAAAGTTGTTTTTGCACCTGCGCTTTTAAAGTTTGTCCTGTTTGTTGCTTTTACCTGTTGAGGCTACACACTCAAGTGCGCTAGCCTGTGTTACATATTTATTGCATTTTCCTGCTGTTTGTTGCAAAAAAAAAAAAAAAAATTATCCTTGTTTCCCATCTTTCCTGACCTAGAGTAGTCCAAATACAAGCTTTGCTGTATTCTGGACTTTTGGAAAGTTTCTGTGTTGCCCATTTCCTTTCTTGGATAAAGAGAGGCTTCTTTGTTCACCAGTGGCAGTGGGGAGCTTGGAGCAGCCTATCTATCCCTGGAGGAGTGTTCCCAGAACAAGAATCTGGTAGTCTATTGGCCGTTTTGGGCCAATTTCTAGCTCTTTCAAGTCCCCCTGTATAAAACCAGGTTTAGCGCAGCTTTGCGTGATTTTGCGCATAGCGCAGCATCGGGCAGCGCCGCTTAATTGGGTTTAAACCATTCTCGGCTCCACAAAGTCTGCTCTTCACTTTTTCCCTTAGAACTGATCTAGTTCTCATAATAAACACCCTATTCCCACTCTAAAGCCTGGCACTTGCTCACTAAAGCAATTATATAAGTCAGCACTAAAAAATTAAAAGCACTACACCCTCACAAACTCCCCTTGAGTACTTTGTTCCCCATTGGCCCTTTTTTCAATTATAAAGGAATTCCCAATACTATTCTAGCATGTCCAAAGGTCAGTTGTCAATCTCCTCTCCGGTCCAGCTGGTGAATCTGGGAATCTTGAGGCAATGTTACAACTGCCTCATCTACACAGACAACCCTCTCCTCCTCCCAACAAATTCTAACACATGTGAGAGATGCAACCATATAGCCAAACTGGAGGCTAAGCTCTCTCAACTCAGTACTGGCATAACCAGTCAGGAGGAGAAGGAAACCACACTCACTACAATTCCAGTCTCACATAGACCTACCACGACAGCAAACCAAACACATAAACACACAAAAACATACTCGGAGGCTCTAAATAAAAATCTGCCTAAGCAGCAGAGACCTCCAAAGCAGACACCCAAGCAACCGCTACCCCAAAACAAAACACGTGCAACACATAGCTCACAAAGCCAGTGTGCTGAACAGTCACAGCCGTTAAGGCTAAACAACACACCTGATACATTTGTAATAGGTGACTCTATCATCAGGCACACTGACGTCCCACTCACCAGGCTGAACAAGGAGAAGGTCACGGTGAGCTGCCTGTCGGGCGCTAGGATCTGCCACATAACACAAGCACTCAGGTCACTCCAAGGCAAGTACAAATATGACTCAGTCATTGTCCATGCTGGTGTGAATGACCTGAGATGTACCTCCCTGGACTACATGAAAAGAGACATAGAGGAGCTCTCTGAGCATGTATCCCAGGCCGGTATGACTCTGACCTTGAGTAGCATCTTACCCTCACCAAGAAGGATGCCACAATATGAAGACAAGATGATCAATTTCAACAATTGGCTTAAGTATTGGTGTCATTCAAAGGGGATCCAATGCCTGTCTGCCTGGTATGACATGCTCGATAAGCCACGATGCTTCGCTAGGGATGGCTTGCACCTGTCACCCCTGGCTTATGGATATTGGCAAAGGCTTTTGCCACCCCCATAGTGCCTTTTTTAGGCAAGGCTCAAAAGACAAACCCACCTCCATAGGTATCACAAGGGATAAGAAACTAAAAGTAATGCTACTCAAAGCCAGAAGTCTAAACCTCAAGATGCACGCACTCGAAACTCTCCTTAGCATGGAGAACATCGATATCTGTGCAGTAACAGAAACCTGGTTCAAGGATCCCAAGAGCACCCCAGCACTACCAGGTTATACCTCATACCATGTTTTTCGGCCCCAAAACCTGGACTGAACCACAAAAGGAGGGGGAGTATCAATATTCGTCAAAAATACCCACACCTCCAGGTTGGTGGCACAGCACAAAGCATCAGAGACTATCCATGTGCAACTAACAGTGGGTAAAACTGCCTTCCAGTTTATAGCCTGCTACAGACCACCCTCCCAAACCCAGGAACCCCACTCGGCCTTCCTGAGAACACTGGAAAATATGAAGGTCTCTCCAAACACCATTATATTGGGTGACTTCAACTACCCTAACATAGACTGGGAGCATTACTCTAGCTCCAACACCCTAGCCCAAAGGTTCCTAGGATTTATAAACTCAAATGCTATGGAACAACTTGTTGCCACTCCCACAAGAGGGGAAAACATACTGGACCTGATCATCACCAACATGGGGACTCTATGCTCCAGACCAGAAGTTTATCCCTCACTGGTAAGATCAGACCATAAACTAATCTCACTAGATATTCACATCCTGATGCCAGCATCTGCCCAGAAAACCACAGTAAAAAACTTCTCTAAAGCAAATTTCACACTCCTCAAAACCGAGGTGGAATCCTTCAAAGCCCCCGGGCCTGTGCAAAATATGGTCCAGACTGCAGAATCCTTTATAAACGCATTCTATGAACACCTTCAGGAATGCATGGATCATGCAATCCCAAATAAAACCAAGACCCAATCCTCCAAAGTTAGGCGTCCTGTCTGGTGGACCCCAGCCATAAACAAACTATACAATAGAAGGAGGAAGCTACTACATGATAGAGCAAAATCCCAAAAAGGGAAGGCATCTCTGATCAGTATTAGCAAAAAACTATGGGCACTCATAAAATCGTCTAAGGCCAGCTTCGAGAGAAAAATTGCACAGAACGCTAAGGATAATCACAGAGCTTTCTTTAGTTATGTTAGGAACCTGGGTGGAATTCCCAGATATGCTCAGAATTAGTCCAAAATGACAAAAAATACACCATACCCACAGACATTGCCAACATCCTGGCTGACAGGTTCAGTGCAAACTTCTCCCCCCCTTCCCCACCAAAAGGGCAAATATCTATCCCAGCAGAGTACTGCCCCCCTGACATCTCAGATGCTCAGGTAAGAGCCACCCTCTCCAAAGCAAAAAACACAGCATCAATGGGACCAGACGGTGTCCCGGGCTGTGTCCAAGAAGAACTAAACCCAAACATAAAACTACTGTTCAGTCTCAGCCTTACTACAGGATATGTACCCACAGAGTAGCGTACAGCAACAGTGGTCCCTCTCCACAAAGGTGGTGCCTCAACGGATCCTGGAAAGTATCACCCCATAAGCTTGACTAGCCTGGTCTGCAAAGCTATGGTAAGGATCATCATGGACCTCATAAATAAAGATAATGGGGACCTACAGACACTGGATCCTACCCAGTTCGGCTTTGTTAAGGGCAGATCCTGCCTCTTAAACCTGGTCAATTTCAGTGAAACAGTGACCAAGGCCAGTGACGAGGGGAAGGTGGTCCACACAGCCTACCTGGACCTTGCAAAAGCCTTTGATACAATACCCCACTCGGGCATTATAGATAAGCTCACCAGCTTAAATATAAACCCCTATGTCACTAGATGGGTTGCAAACTGGCTCAAGGACAGAACCCACATGGTTAGAATTGCTGGAGCCATGTCAGACTCCAAACCAGTTACAAGTGGCATCCCACAAGACTCAGTCCTGGGACCTCTCTTGTTCGGTATATATTTCTCGGAGGTACAGGCTAACACAGAAGGACTGTGGCTGACCAAGTTCGCAGATGACTGCAAACTGGGCGCCATAATCGACTCTCCAGCTGACACAAGCATCCTACAAAAGGGCCTCATAGAAACAGAGCCATGGCCTCAACCTAAATGCCAAAAAGTATATAGTCATCCCCTTTGGCAAAAACAAAGTGCCCACAAATTACCACATAGGTGGTAATCCATTAAGTACGGAAGAAGTAATTAGGGACCTGGGGACCCAAGTTGATAGCAATCTCTCATTTGACAACCACGTGGCCAAAGTGGTTAGAAAAACATTTTATATAGCCCACCTAATCATGAAGGGATTCACATCTAGATCAGGGGAGGTCATCATGCCTCTTTACTCATCCCTCATCAGGCCCATAATTAAGCACAATGCCCCTTTTGGGATGTACCTTACCAGACACCTGCAGCAACTGGAAAGACCCCAAAAGTACCTCACCAAGAGGATCAGAGGGCTCAAACAGATGCCATATGCTGCCCGGTTAAAGAAACTCCAGCTCTACTCAGTGGCATACCGCCTGCTCAGAGGCGATCTGTGCCTGACGTATAAAGCCATGTCCAACCCAGAATTAATGGACATGCTGCACCTCAGAAAATCCAAATCCCATCGAGCTATGTGCTTGAGAGACTTGAACCTCAGCACTGAAATAAATAGGACATGCTGGAGGGACAGATTCATAACCCAGAGGTTCCCTTCACTCTGGAATAAAATCCCATTCCAGGTTAGGCAGAGTCCCTCATTGACTCTCTTCAAGAGGAATCTTGATGAGTGGATGGGAGATAGTAGGTTTACCCCGGGTATCACTTCTGTGTCACTGTTAGACACAGGCACAGTATAATAACCTCAAAAAAGGGCATAGCAAAATTCATTTAAAATGGGTGGCAAAAGCCAAACACACTCTGGCTAGGCTTATAAATGCCCTAGGGCAGATAGCCTAGTATAAACCTATGAACCTATGAACCTAAGAGCATTTAACAATTGAGATACAAAAGCGTACCTGGAAGCTCCTTCTGGGACATGCTTGCTGTCCCTGAAACAGTAGCACCGATGTCAAGGACATGCTGTTCTACACTCTCCTGGAAGCTGTCTGGATCCTTGACAGTGGACAGGAACTCTTCATTTGCTGTTAGTAGTGGCAATGTAACAGGCCACTCGCAATAGGGCCACTGCAGTTGCTCTCCTCTGTGCAGATTAAATCATGTCAGTGGCCCTATTGCACACCTAATCATATGTCTTGATGTGGCTGCCTACTGCATTCACATTAGCAACTATCCGCCAGATTTGCATTCTGCCTCACATATCTCCATGTCCCCTCTCAGGCAGAAAGGCATCATATAGCCTAAAAGCTTCTACAATGACCTGATTGTCAGTGTCAGTGAAGGTTTTTTTTTCAGGGATTGCGATGCCTGGGTGAAATAGTCCTAGGTGACCTAAAACACAACAGAAGGATAATACACATAAGTATCACATAACTAAAAGTCCTGTTTCCAGATAACATAAAAAGGTAGCATTTCACTATTACCTCCTGGAGAACTATAAAACAGTCATGATATTGAAATATAAAAAAGTAATTGTGTGGTTGCAACATTTTACAATCACACACAAAGCATGGGTGGATCCAAAACAAGGAGAGTAACAATGGCAAAATATCTTATTTGTGCCAAAACAGAAATGCAACTTGCCTCCCTCACCCACAAAAGAACAGGCAAATGACACATTTTGCTAGAAAACCATCAGTGAAATGCTAAAAGTGCTATTAAATTAACTGTCCTTGAAACATGTGTACACATTTATTTATTTATTTACATTTGTTTACCGGGAAAGTTCAATTGGGCCAGAAGCCCATTTTCAGTGGAGGCCTGGGGAGAAAAGCTCCACAGAAATATAAGCAAAATACAATAATTATAATATACATACAGTAAGATGCAGAATACACATTATCTAGTTAGTCTATACAAAGTAGTATTTAATACAGTTTTCTAATAGATACAGGTTCAAAAAGAAAAACACACAAGCATTTCAGTAAAGATCACTGTGAGAAAAATAAAATTAGTACTGTGTACATATTAAATAATAGTTATGAAGAAATGAGATTTCCTTTACATATTTTTTTCTTGAGTAGTAATAAACACTGAGGAGAGGGAGAAAATGAGGTAAGGACTGGACAGTTTGTTGAGAGCGTTATAGATATCTTGTAAGTCAGGTTTGGCGCACAGAACAGAACACAGAACATTCCATTTTAAGCTATTGCCAGTCATGGGTACCTGTGTCCAGCACTCCCCTAGAGGTTTGTGTGGTCCATCCTAGAATGCTAACACCCCTGTGTCATTGATGGGTCTACTTCATGTTGTCGAAGGCTGACAATATTGAAGCTGATATTGTTGGCACCAGGTTAGCGAAAGCAAAAAACTTTGAACGTTTAAATGGAAATCTCCGTAAGGGGAGATTTCTGTTTAGTTCAATGTAGTGTGGTCTCGGAGTTGGTATATTTAAGTAGGGGGTGTGGGGGTGCAGCAAAGGTAAGTTTTTATTTATTTTTGTTTTCAGATATTTTTTTAATCTTTCGATGTTTCAGAATTCGATGATATGGTGTCGACCATATCAGATTCGATATTCTGAAACTTCGATAAGATAACATAGACGTTCATTGACAATATAGGACATTTACATTTCATGGAAATAACAATAGAAGAGTGTACTCAGAAAAACAGTTATAACATTAGCACTTGTGATGACAGTTAATAAGATTGTGCTTCTGAGAAAGTGAAATGCCCTGAAAAACATGCCCATGCCATCAGTACACTTCTAAGAAATGCATACAGATAAAAGTAGCATTTGCTAATGCATATATATATTAACAGATTTTTCTTAATGACATTTCAGCATATGCAGTATATAGCTGAAAAATGCAAGCATACCTTATCAATGTCAGTAGTCTTCTGTGCAGGGCAGCACAGTGGTGCAGTGGTTAGTGTTGTTGCCTAATAGCAAGAGGTTCTCCAGTTTGATTCTCAGCAGGGTTGCCTTCTGTGCAGTCTGCATGTCTTCCCTGTGTTTGCTTAGGTTTCTGCTAGGTGCTCTGGTTTCCTCCCACATTCCAAAGACATGTAGTAGGTCGACTGGATACTCTAAATTGGCTCTAGGTGTAAGTGTGTGGATGTGACTGTGTATGGTGTACCCTCTGAGGAGACTTGGGTAGCACCTGAGCCCATAAAACCCATAACTGCTACAGAAACAAAGTGATATCCTGTTCTGTTTTATCCCATAAACAAGTATACTCACCTTCAGGTTCCCTAACTACACAGTTTCCCTTTTTATGGTGTAGGCTCAAGGCTGTGAGCATGGTGAAGATGGAAATGAGGTGTGAACTCATAAGAATTGCTGAATTTCAATTACTTGGCTTCATGTAGCTGATGTAAACATATTGCAGGGACTCCCTCAGTATTTGTTGCAAATGGATTGCAACTGTGAATGATTACTGGTAGGGAGAAGGAAAACACATCAGGAATTCAGACTGCCCTACTTCTAGTGGGTGTGTCAGCCAGGTTAGACTTACAAAATGTAGAAGTAATTGTATCAAGGTTTTAAATGTAAATAAGCAGCACACATTTCACAGTTCCTGTTCAGTAACATCCAACCTCCACTTCTTTTGTTGACAACTGTGAATTATTGCTATTTAGTATCATCATACATTTTAAGGACAATGATACAGAATGCCTGCATGTCTCAGATTACTGATCAGATAAGACAAGAATGAGCAACAAACATACTGAGATAAGACACAGCTGCATTTTTGTACACAATAGTTATAAATTATGTGATCACACAGTGCACTACATCTGAAACAACTGCCATACGTTTTTTTAGTACTGTTGTATGCAGAATGATTTAAATTTCCTGCTGTAAAGCTGTTTGTGTGGCAAAGAGGGATAAGACACCCTTACTGTGTTCTGAAGGTTCATTGGAGTGAGAGTTCAAATACAGACCTGTGTAAAAATATTTCATGTGTACCAAGAAAACTTTTGTAGTATTTATTTCGTAGATTGCTTTTCTTCATTTCAACTAATTTTCCCTTTAGTTTTTTTAAAAATGTCAGTTTTTGTGTGATGCCTGGCTTAGCACAAATAAAGGAAACAGAGAATCACATTGAATATCAGGTTTAACTGTGCTTATCTCATTTGTATGACACTTAGCAGTGGCTCTCACAGGAAGCAAACAGAACACCTGCAGACAGGGTGTAGACAGTGTAAGGGTCAAAAAGGATACATTGCTGCAATGTTTGGTTTCTATAGCACAGTGCTGCTAAGCGAATTGCGAAGCAGTAAGCAAGTTTTCCCAACACCTGTAGCCATTAAGCACCTGCAGACAGGATGCTGATAGTCAATAATTTAAACAGAGCCATTCTGTTAATTCTGTTGGGCACTGTGCAAACACACTAAGCAACATTGCACCATGATTAACACACACAAAACTTAAGAATGAATAGGGAATTATGTAACTGTCATTTAAGTATTCCTGCAGCAGCAGGTATAAGTATAGAGCTGTAATACAGGTGGTCCTGAGTTCTGATACAGAAAGTGCAACATATTTTTACTGTTGTGACAGTCCATTTTATAGCAATGAACAGAAAAATATACAAGTGTTATTTCAACATTCTTCTGGCAACAGATGCAAGTGTAGGGCTGCCATACACATGGTCCTGGATTCTAATACAGGACATTCCAGACACTTTTACTGTTGTTCCATTTCACTTCATATTCAATCTCACTCATAACACTTAAGATAGGGGAGCTTATATGAATTATATGTATGAGGGATAAGACACCCTTAATGTGTTTTCAGATGTATGACTGAGGAGTATATTGTCTACTATAGTTCTGTAAGTATAATTCTGCTATCTGGACATGGATGAACTTCACACTTAAATAAGACACATACACAAATAAATTTATATACAAGAACTTTGTCAGGTCACCCACATACATGGTTAACACCTCAAACTCTCAGCTGTATTTATGAATGATTCATGACTATAGCTGAGCAGAACATCTTCTGTGGAAAGTTGGAACATCACCACTGTGGAAGAAAATGTTTTGTCCCTTATGCATACACTTTAAAAGTCAATTTTTTCAGTGTATAAAGCCAAAACAAAAATATGTCAGGTCAAGAAATTTATGCCCCTAGTGAATATCTGCAAAGATAACTCACCTAACAGTTACAGCAGCAGACACTCCTCAAACTAATGTCAATTGTCAGATTAGTCTTCCAATTTCAAAAATTGCTTTCCTTCCTGCTTGGCAATGTTGCTCTCCACTTACCATCGCCCAAGCTTGGTTGGCATCATTTTTGGGGTTTGCACACTACCAGTAAATGTGATAACAGGAATTAGCAGGTAATCATTGTTGGTCATTGCTCTACTTTTGGTATTATACATGTCTGGCATTGGGGGGGGGTAGGTGTCCAGTTTAGGGAATAGAGGTAGGGTGTTCAGGAATCCAATATATTTATTTGACTCCTGGTAAAGCTCCACAGCCAAAGGCTTCTGCATGGGGACTATTCTGGCTCCCAGTAGAAGTCTGAGGCATGGAGTAGTTTGCTTAAGGCTGTATCCAGTGTGACTGGCACACCATGCACTGGAGAGCAGTGTAGGTGCCACTTCAGTGACCTACAAAGGTGCAAGAGGGGTATGCTCAACCAGTGGTTGATTGAGTTTCAAACTGGTGACATTCCACAGTTGTGTAAGTATGCTAATAAAGAGAATGTTTAATACATAGAAAGCTAAATATAGTATGCATAATGCTCAAGACTGGTATGCATAATGCTCAAGACTGGTATGCATAATGCTCTTTGCTCTTTTCTTTTCTTTTCACAGCTAATTGAAATTGAATTGAATTGGCAGGCTCATCCTGAAGGTCTGGAGAGACTGAGGGAAGCAAGTAGTATGTATGCTTCACAAGAGGAGTATTATTGTAGCTTTAAAAGTCAATGATATATATTTTTGTAGTCTATAAAGTAGTAGCAAAGTGAGCATGCATATCCTAACTGTAAAAGCAATCATACATGCATAAGTCTGTAGCACGAACCAGCTTTAGGAATCAAGTGTAAGACTGTAGTCCCAGGTTGTAGGCTCAATACCATTAGTAGCAACTATACAATACTGCATTTCCTTCTTAATATTACATAAATTAAACTCTATACAAGTGACATAAATGCCCTGCTGTTAACTGTAATCAGTATACTTGGACCAAACATACATGTAATATATGCAAATTGCAAGGATTACTTCGAGCAATCAATAATTATAGTTTGTAGCTCATAGGATATATACTTAAACATAATAGCTCAGATAAAATAGTTGTATAATTGTGGTAGTGCATTGTATGTCACATACAATGATACTAATTGTATCTCTTTTTTTCTCTCACTCCAACTCTTATCTCTTTCTTTATTTTCTATTATGTGTCATCAAACTGTCTCCATGTCATCCATCTGTAACAAATCACTAAATGATTCACAGCACAGCAAGGTAGGCCAGTCCCAGTGGTTTAGCCTGCCAGCACTCCACCACCTCCAGCACCGATGCCCACCACATCTGGGACCCAAACTGGCAGCTCTCTTCTGCCCCTGTAGTACCTGCACTCTCAGGTAGCAGTGCCCTAGTAGCTGGTGCTGTAGTACCCTCTGAAAGTAGTAGCAGAGGTGGGGATTTTATTACCCACCAGGAGATGCCAGGATTGGTGAGTGGGGTTGTGCACTACACCATTGGGGTACACCTATGCTGGATGGAGAGACCGCTCTCCCTCATGGTCCATAGGAGAAGGAGATGTCAAGCACTCCAGCACCCAGCGGAGTAAGGGGACAGTGATGACAGTTCTGTGGTGAGGACAATATTCTCACTGTCTCCTTGTTTGATGGTAGTGAGCTTGCATTGTCCCCTCCCTCACCCCCATTCATAGTGTCCCCCAGCCTTTTGTGACCCTCACTATCTCTGTCTCTTGTCTTGCTTGTTTGCATTTGTTTCCTCACCTACCCAACTTACCTAACTTACAAATATCAACATCCCTTACCCAGCATTCCTATCTTACTGAATTAAAAAAAAATGGGCACCTATTTCACACACACACACAAAACAAATGCCACAAACATAGCTCTCCATTTTGTACACATCTTCTTGACACACTTGATTTGGTCCAATTGGGTATACAACATGATTGCATTGTGGTCACCCCTCTTTGTGGAGGTGACAGTCCAAATTCAACTAATATTCTGTATATATTTACAATTTACTCTGTTAAAGAAATGGATAGCTATGGTTCTTTCCTACCTTCCTCCTGCACATTCCTGTATTTCTTTCCCTTTGTTCTTCCCCCTGCTTGGTCCCCATATTTACCCCATTTTAACACCTATAATCTGGTCAAAAAATAGAATCACACACAATACACATAAGTACCAAAAAAAATCAATAGAGACCTTCACTTTATGGCATCTATGTTTGCTCAGAGTTTGGCATCATACATCAATGCCAAGCAACAATGAACAGCTCTTCAGTGATGCGGTTTACCTCCATGCAATGCCACTTAAACATGCTGTACTAAGGTAAAACACTGTAACACATGGTGAATGTGGTATAAAGAATAAGTTCATTGCATTATCACTATTTATTTAAAGTATTGCATACACCTGGATTCAAACTCATTATCATCTCGGCTCAAAAAGAAACAAAGCAATGCATTTACACTTGCTGCCATGGTCAGCTAATCAGCAGGTTTACACAAGAAAAAATCTTCACCTGGATAGTGCAGCCAACGATGTAAAATTGTAAATATCCAGAGAAGAAAAAAAACATTTGTGGCACACAGCAGGTACATTAGCAAACGTACGTTTAATATAAAAGAACACAGAGAAAGTAAGCGCTTTTGCGGACAACTCCCACTTCATCAGACTAACATTAAACAGGTTTAACAAAACATTTTAAATAGACTCATAGATCACATAGCAACCAATAAAAACAAGACATAAAAGCATGTGGAGTACAAATTAAAGTGCTAGCACACCAAGGTGCTGCTGTTATAAAATAAAATAGTCAAAAACTACACAAATATCCTAACTATTTAAAACTCTAATAATACCTTCATAAAGCCATGTATTAAAATTATATATATATATATATATATATATATATGACATCACTGACATATACAACACCACCACACACAAACCAACCAACCATAACCACCAAACATAAATAAAATAACCGAACACAAACCACACCAAACAACACAAACACAAACATAACACACAAAACACAACAAAACACACACACACACACCACACACACACACACAACACACAACACATCCAAACCACACACAACACCCACCAGCCCACACTAAACACAACCCTACACCTAACCAAGCCCATTACTATCCTCACCCACTACTAACCCACTTACCTGCCCTAAACTCTCCTACCCCGCCCTACCCGCCCCCCTAACCCCCCTAACTATAACTCCCTAACCCAACTCCCTAAACCCCCCCCCCTCCCTAACCCCCCCCTACCCCCCCCTAACCCTAACTCCTCCCTAACTTCCCCCACTCGCCCCCCCCTCCCTAAACCCTAACCCACACCCCCCCCACCCACAGACCCGTCCAATCTCACCTCCTGCCTTACCACCCTAAACGTCCCCCACTACCACTACACCTCACAGCCTTCCCCATCTTTCATCCCTCGGGCTTGGTGTTGTCATCGTGGTCGGTCTTCTCTTCTCTTGTCGTTGTTCACTCACGCCATTGGCGTCGGTCTTCTTTTCGTTTGATCTTCTGGAGTCTCGGCTTGTCGGTCTTCTGCGCTGTCGACGAAGTCAGGTAGAACCATATATATATATATATATATGCACAAATATATTCATAAAATACATAAGTATATAATCTGTGTGTTCAAAAAATGCAGTACATATAAAAAGTATAAAAATATATAGAGAGAGGCTAAGCACAGCAAATATTACTAAAATGTATGTATTATACATACACATTACATACAAATATTAATGTTTCAGTGATTTTGCTCTTAAAAAAAGGTTTTAGGGATACTTTATTATTAAGTCCAGGTGGTGCCGCTGCCTGGAATTTGAGTATCCATTCTTGCTCAACACCTTCTGTACGACTATTCAAATTACCTCCTCTTTTATTAACAGGGACTATTTTAAGTACAAAAAACTTAAAACCAAGTGTGTGACCTTGTTCTTTGATGTGCAATGCAAGTGCACTGCTTTCCTTAGCATTCCTGACATTCCTTATATGCTCCAGTATTCTGCCTTTCAAAGGACGATTGGTCTTTCCTATGTAAAAAGCATAGTAGATTGTGCAATAACTAAAATAAATTCTTGTGTATTCTTGTTTTGCTTAATATTCACTGGGCATGGCAGAAGGCAATGCTACAATGCTAAATACAGGAGCAGTCACAAATGTGGGGCTCCCTTTTGTTAATGGCTGTGGTAGAAGAATGTGTGACCGACTAGATTCTCTTCTGAACTTGCACTCTAATCGTTTGTTGTCAGAAGCTGCATACTTGCCTCAAGATTTTAGCTCACAACGTATTGATAATAATGAGCAAGAAAATTTCCTTAAAATATATAAAATGTTTGAAAACAAACTTTATAAGTATAAACGACTACAGTGGCAGCGTTTTCACTTAGAAGCATCCCTTCATCTGTACATCATGCCGAGGGGGCTTAGGGTGCTTACCATGCCCAGTTATGGACAGTTGTACCCTGAATTATTGAGACACTGACAGCTCCTTAATCTTGACTGTAGTGCGAGGTAAATGCAGTTACTGGTTGAATTTTTCAACCCTGAGGAATCTGCACTACTTAAGGACATACAGAGTATGCAGAATGAAATGTTTACACACGTTTCTGCTGATATTGTAGCTGATAAACTTGACAGCCTACATGAAAATATGTCTATGTATGAAAAGAGGCTATCAAGTGTCAAGACTAAGAAAATACAAAGAGATCTTAGTGATTTTGCAGCTGGGAACGTTTATTCTTAGAAAAGAGAAGGGAATAATGGGGAAGCACCTCCTAGGAGTACAGGAAGAGGGCGTAACACCTATTATAGTAATGTTGAGACTGTGTCGGCTGTGTATGCTCTTAAACGCTATTACAGAAGTAATGACAAACAATTCAAATGCTGCTGTATTGACTCCAGTTTGTCCAGGTTCACTTACTAGTGCTTGGCTTGCCTTAACTGATCAGGGCATGCGTGCAGTAACTAATGATATGAACAAAACTGTAACACCAAAAGAAACAGCAAGCATTAATGATGTCGATATACCTGCAGTTAAACTCAAGGAACAGAGTATAGCTTCAGTCAGCAAGGACTATGGTAATAATGGAAAAAACTGCACTACTTTTGCAGAAGCTGTACTTAATACAACACAGAAGAATTTTTTATTACACAACCCCCTGCCTATCAGAGGGAGATCCAGGAATTGTGTATTCAATGGGAAAACATTGCGACGGCCACATAGTGTCGACGAGCAAATGCGGAATGGCAAGAGGGCCAAGCAGGTTTAATTTTTAATATTTCATCATATGTTTTAACTGATACACAAAAGACTTTGCTCGATAGAGGCCTGAGCTTTATACCAGCTCAAAAGGCTGACCTGGTTAATGTCTTGAAAGAACTGAGGTTGTTTGGTAGGACTTTAACTCTTAAAACAATGTTTCAAGATAATATACAAGAACAATGTGTTTTTAAAAAAAACAAGTGTGTCTATCCCCCCTCAATAATCCTACTATTGATGTATTTGTAGATGTATTTGAGAAACAGATTAGAGAAAGACTTTCTATGAATCATAACAATGGTTTTAATAACTTGTCTATTGATGAAAAACAAGCACTTGTTGATTTAAAAGCATTAACATGCATAGAGATACGTCGAGCAGATAAAGGGGGAGGGATAGTGATTCTTGACAGGGACGCTTATATACAAGGTATGATGGACTTACTTAATAATGATAGGACCTATGTGGTTAAAGCAGTTATTGACAAAGGACAGTTTCTAGTCTTTGACCTTCTCATTACAGGTATGGTTACACAGTCACTTTTTGAGTATTTTACTGTTAAATTTCCAATGGTTCCCACCATTTATAGGTTACTGAAAATTCATAAACAACTTGCTAATTCCCCTATGTGCCCAATTGTGTCAGTAGGGGATGGGCTACAGAGCCTCTCTCAATTTTTGTAGAGAATACCTTACGTCCTATCTTGAGTGGATGCACAACTGTGTTAAAGGAAACTAAGGATTTCCTTGTAGAGTTAGGTGTACATCTTGAAGCACTTGCAGATCCATGCTGGCTGGTTACATTAGACATAGAATCACTTTTTACAACAATCCCGAATGACTGGGGTATTGAAAGTGTTAGAGACCTTTTACATACAAAGGAGATGCAATCTAATAAGATTAGTTTAGTGTGTGCACTACTTGAGATTATCCTAGAAAACAACATTTTTATGTTCAGAGATGAATATTATACACAGAAGGTTGGCGTGGCTATGGGTACTGCCTGTGCCAACAGCTACGCCAACCTCTGTCTTGCTCAATGGGAAGTTAATCATGTGATTAACAACAATAAATTTGCTACATCCATTGTTTGGTATAAACGTTTCGTCGATGATATCTTTCTTGTGTGGCATGATACAGAGGAGCGACTTAAGGAATTTATTGTATACATCAACAATGTGACTACATTCCTTAAATTTACTCATAAATATTCTGACAGGGAGATACAGTTTCTAGATGTCAAGGTTAGTAAAGATGCATTTCATTTAGTATCTACTACTTTGTATAAGAAACCCATCAAGAAGAATACTGTACTTCATAACAGCAGTATGCACCCTAAACATACTAGAGCAAATGTCCTGAAAGGGCAAATTTATCGTGTTATGCGTTTGCATAATGATGATATTGCTTTACAATCAGCACTATTTGTGCTAAAACAAGAGTTTATGTCAAGAGGGTATAGAGAGCATGATATAGACACACAACTGGAACTAGCATGGAGAGAGAGAAGTGGTAGGTGCAAACCATATTATAATATGCAAGTTGGAGTATGTAGTAGTGATAACATCTATACAGGCCCTAATAATACTTCTGAGATGGATGCACTTAGAATGCCACTCACATATGCTAGTAATATTAATATAGTGTGTGATATTATTAAGAATAACTGGGACATTCTTTCTAATGTTAAAGAATTAAATGGAGTTATAGGACATAGAGTCACCTTTAGGAACAACAGGTCCTTGAAAAGACAGCTCTGCTACAAGACTGACAATGTACAACAATATAATCAATCCGACAGGTTAGGTATGTACTGTTGTAGGAGATGTACAGCCTGTCAATATATACATGTAGGAGGCCACTTTTTACATCCACACAAGGGGTTCACTTTTGAGTCAAATTTTTATGTTGATTGTCAAATGAAGAATGTGGTTTACTTTAGTTATTGCACAATCTGCTATGCATTTTACATAGGAAAGACCAATCGTCCTTTGAAAGACAGAATACTGGAGCATATAAGGGATGTCAGGAATGCTAAGGAAAGCAGTGCACTTGAAATACACGTCAAAGAAGAAGGTCACACACTTGGTTTTAAGTTTTTTGTACTTAAAATAGTCCATGTTAATAAAAGAGGAGGTAATTTGTCGTACAGAAGGTGTTGAGCAGGAATGGATACTCAAATTCCTGGCGGATGTACCATCTGGACATAATAATAAAGTGTTAGAAAAATATATAATAGTAATATGCATGCTTAGTGCATTCGAGGTTTAAAAGGGTTAATACATTTATTCTGTACACACTGCATGAATCTGCACAGCTATTAGAAACTTAACAAGAGACATTTCATTTCTGCTAATGTCATGAAACTTAACAAAGAGATATTTCATTTCTGCTAATGTCATGAAAATAACAAGAGACATTTCATTTCTGCTAATGTCATGAAACTTAACAAAGAGATATTTCATTTCTGCTTATGCCATGAGAAAATATGCAGCTGCTGGAAGCTTTGATAAAACAATAGATGCTTGAAAGTATAAACCATAGTCAGAATTACTTGTACCAAAGCTAGAAATGTACCTAGAATCTAGACAAAATGTAACACATGTATTAGAACTGTACAATTGAAGAATTGAAATGTTAAGGTGGGCTAAAATAAGCCCAAGGCCAGGTTGTTTTTCTCAAAATGTTTTTGCAAGACAGCAAATAATCTGACCATGTCAGCAATAAGTCTGGTAACATTTTCTGTGAAACATACAGAAAGCTGTGTCCAACTACATCAGCAATAGAATAGTAACATTTTCTGTATGACATGAAGAGAACTGTATAAGAATAACATACCAATCACCAAAGAGCCAGACAAATCCTGTACCTACATGCTTTGTCTCCTTGCTGCAAGTAATAAAGGGTGCCTTGCTTGAACCTAACGTGCATTGGTCTTTGAAGTTTTTTCCTTTTACAGATTGGCCCTTCGAGCCGGAATCCTCTCTTTACCTCGGATCAGACGGCCAGGTGGTTGAAACCGTATGGGGAAGAAACCAAACCGGTTCTTTTTATATGGAAAGTCCTCCGACTGAATTGTCGTTCAAAAGAGGCCAGCCACTTTCTGATCTGTGACTGAAGGATGAGTCTCCGTGAATCGGTGATCAATCACGTAGGCTCAGGTAAGGTGAATCTACTTTTTTCTGTTTTCTGTTTTAGATCAGGGACTAGATGTGTATTGTTTTTGTCAGACTGTATTTTTTTTCTTGCAAGTCAGGGACTAAAAAGATTACTGTCTTGTCATAGATCAGGAGAAACAGAATAAGTAGGCAGTCATTCTGAAGAGACTATAACAAAATCTGTGGTACCAGGTTAAAAGTTAAGAGAAATTACGTAACGATCAAAGGGTAAAACAAAATGGGTAATAATTGCACAAAAAGACCCCAAAATCCGCCGTTAACAAAAGATGCAAAATATATGCAGTCGCAGCGCGCCGACAGTATTAGATATTATTCAAAATGGGTTAATAAATATGAATTTGACAGAAAATTAGAAAAATCCTCGCTTATCAAACTTATCAAACAGCTCAAAAATGATTCCAAGGGTCGGGTAGAAATGCAACGTTGATTAGGAATTCCTCAGGCACACAGGTGGCTGGAGGAAGTAAACCGTAGAGAATAAAAAAACAAAGATTCGAAAACAATGTTTTTAGATAAGGAGGATAATAACTTAGTAATAGCATCAGCACCTCCGCCTCCCTTACCAGAATATGAAGCAAATGAACAAGTTAGTCCACCCCCACTATATCCTGTGGTCACTGAAGATAGAGATATTGTGAAATTAAAACTGACTAAAATTACAGATCCCATCGGGACCAGGTCCCGAACAAAGGCAGGTAATTCAGAAGAAAGGTATCGAGTTATGGCAAATAGTTAAGAATTCACGATTTATAGGTGAAGAAGAAGAAATATGCCCGCTTATAGAAGTACCCAATCCTCAGGCAGGTCAAGACAATCAAAACCCAACTATCTTAGTGTATAGACCTTGGACTCCAGAAGATATCCGGAAAGCCACTGAGGGAATTCGCCATCCAAAGATTAATTTTAGAAAATTCTCAGAAGCTTTACAAGGAATGAGGTTGAGTTATAAGCTAAACGGAGAAGAAATAGAAAAAGTAGTTAGACAAATTGTAGGGCCAGATTGGTGCATGATTAGTGGGAACTGGAATCCCCGTGATGCTGCGCAAAGACCCCTCCCAAATAGCAGCGCAGAATTAGACACCAGAGTAAAAGGTCTTACAGACCGCATCTCTGGAAAATGGAAACCTAGGGCAGACTGGACTTGCATTAATCAATGCATCCAACAAGAAGGTGAAACAATTGACCGGTATTATGCCAGATTGTTAGAATGTTTTAATAACCACTGTGGAATGCAGGTTCCTGAAGATCAAACACAAGATTCCCCATATGAACAGCAGTTAAAGAATGCATTTTTAAAAGGCAGTAGCACGCCTATAAGCAGTTTTATTACAAAACACATGGTAGACCATCGTACAAGCAGGTTACAATCATTACTTGAATACGTTAGGCATGCCGAAAGGCATTTTAATAGCAAAAAGAAAAATAAAGCTCAAGTATTTTCTGTAGAAGATGGAGCTAGTGAAGAAGGGACAAATGAGAATGTGATAGAGGGAGTAGAGGAAGTGCAGGAAGTTAGTGACAATGAAGAAAATGAGATATTAGACCTAGCTTTATTGAGCTTAGAGATCTATTTAGCAGACATGAAACCAGAAGTTGCACTCTTGGTAGAAGGGAGGGAGGTCAAATTTTTGTGTGACTCAGGGGCATCACGAACCCTGATACACCCCTCCAAACTGCCAGAAAACACAGAGTCACCTGATTACACACTGGTTAAAGCAGCTAATGGACAGCTGTATCGGGAGCCTCTCTCCCGTAACATTGCAATAACTGATCCAGTTTCAGGATTGACGCAAAGAAGCAAAATTGTAGTTTCTGCAAAATGCCCAGTAAACCTCTTGGGCAGAGACCTCATGCAGCTATTTGGTATAGCAGTAGTCCCAACTATGCAGGGTATGGAAGCACAGTGACAAATTAACACCTTTGTAGTGTAATCGGAGGGTGAAATGTTTTATTGGTACAGCCAGGACTTGGTTACGACTGGTCCAGGGACTGTGACTAAAGAGTTAATGAACCTAGCCATCAGCAAGTTCCCCTCCCTTGACATTGATAAGCAACACCTGTTGCACTGTACCCTGTATTATTGCAACACACCAGGACCTGATAAGGAATATGAGCAAGAATTATTTAAGAATCATGCAAACAGATTGATATTGCGTAACCTGTACTGGGACACAGAAGGGAACAGTGTAGCCAGCTGTTCATTGCCCCAGGAGTTCTTTGCACTTTATAAATCTAATTGATTACCACATGTTAGCTTAACCAAAAACAGAAATATAGAATGGGCAGACCTAGGAGAAAAAGTCATGAGATGGGAGAAACAGACAGAACTAGAACTGTCAGAACAAGGAATACAAGTACAGAAAATGAATTGGATAACTCAAACCAACCCAGCCGTGCACTTGCAGTCTAGCGAGGACAGCTGATTGACACTCCTATTAAAGGAGGAAGAGAATGCCTTACGAGACATACCAGAGACTCTCTGGTCAACAGGGAAATCAGATGTAGGACTCATTCGTACAGCAGGACCAGTTACTATCATGCCAAAGTCAGCATTTAGACCACAAAAAAGACGGTATCCCTTAAGAAAAGATGTAGAAGCAGGGATAAAGCCTGTTATAGCAGCATTACTTAAAGGAGGGATACTAGTAGAATCTCCCGATTCACCATGTAACACACCCTTATTTCCAGTTAAAAAGGCCAATGGAGAATGGCGTATGGTCCAGGATTTACAAGCCATAAATGATGCAGTAATACCAAGGGCACCCACGGTACCAGACCCACACACCCTGTTGAATGATTTGAAACCTCAAAAAAAGTATTTTTCTGTGGTAGATATCAGCAACGCGTTCTTTTCGATACCGATACACCCTGATAGCCAGCATTGGTTTGCATTTACATTCAGGGGAAAAGATATACATATATGCGACTACCACAGGGATATTGTGAAAGTCCAATGATATTCTCACAAGAAATGGCAAGCAACTTGGCAGGATGTCCCCCACCAAGAGGCAGTCAGATTTTACTTTACGTTGATGACATCTTGCTGGCGGCCCCCACCCAGCAGGATTGTAGAGAAGATACCATAGCACTTCTACGATTTTTAGCCACTGAAGGACATAAGGTAAATAAAAATAAACTGCAGCTTTGGAAAAAACAGGTCAAATACCTAGGATATGTAATATCCAAGGAAGGTAGAATGTTAGATTAGGACAGAAAAATAGCAATTTTGCAAGCACCAAAACCCACTACCAAGAAGGAAATGATGTCCTTCCTGGGTACAACTAATTTTTGCCAGAGCTGGATTCCAAACTATGCCTTGGAATCTGCACCTCTGACTGACCTTATATATAAAAAGCCTATGGCAGCACAGGATTTGTTACAATGGACACCAGAGGCAGAATCTGCCTTCTGTAAACTAAAGCAGTTAATAGCGTCCTCATTAGTTCTGAGATTGCCAAACTACCATAAACATTTTTTCCAAACTGTAGATTGTAAGCAGGGTTACATGACATCAGTGTTAACACAACAGCATGGGGATAAGCAATGCCTCATTGCTTACTACTCATCACAACTAGACCCAGTGGCACAGTCCTTACCCCACTGTGTACAAGCAGTAGTTGCAGCTGCAATGGCAGTACAGGCTTCAGCCTCAGTAGCCTTGTTCCACCCTCTCACTTTGAGAGTACCTCATGCAGTCACAATTATTTTACTACAAGAAAAGGTGGCATATCTTTCCCCTGCTAGGCATCTTTCCTGTATGACTATATTGTTGAGCCAACCTCATATGATGATTGAACGATGCATGACTTTAAACCCTTCTACTCTGCTCCCGACCCCTGCAGATGGCACACCACACTGCTGCCTGCAGGTAATTGAGCAAAAGACACTACCTAGAAAAGATCTCATGGATGTCCCCTTGGATGATGTCAAGGTGACATACTACGTGGATGGTTCGTGCAAAAGGGGTCCTGCAGGACAGAACCTAGTAGGATATGCAGTAGTCTCTGATACTGGGATTATAGAAGCAAAATCTTTACCACACAACTTATCTGCACAGGCAGCAGAATTGATTGCCCTGATACAGACATGTACCTTAGCAAAGGGTAAATGTGTAAACATTTTTACTGATAGCCAGTATGCTTTTTCTACTGTACATGTTTTTGCGCAACAGTGGAAAAACCAGGGAATGATAACATCTACTGGCAAACCTATAAATCATGCGCAGTTTATTTTAGATCTTTTAGAATCTATTCAGTTACCTCAGAAAGTAGCCATTTGTAAATGCACAGCTCACACCAAGCAACAAGATAGAATTTCAAAAGGTAATGCGAGAGCTGATATAGCTGCAAAACAAGCAGCCACAGAAGTATTTCTTTTAAATGAGGAATTACAACCCTCTGAAACTTTAGACCTAGATATGTTAAAAACAATGCAGACACTCACTACGCAAGCTGAAAAACAATGATAGATAAAATGAGGAGCAATCCTTGAAAAGGGGCTGTACATCCCTAGAGAGGGAAAACTGATACTACCCTCTAATTTGTTTCGCTATGCAGCCTTGTTGAGCCATGGGCAGTGCCATGTCTCAACAGGGGAGATGGTACAGCTGGTGAACCAGGTGTTCACAACGTACGGATTTACAAACTACTCTAAAAAATTTTGTTTGATGTGTCAGATTTGTAACAAACATCGTGCACAAGGGGTGATAAAGCCCAAGCAAGGGAGTTTCCCCACACCACCATATGCATTTCACACTATTTGTATGGATTTCATAGAATTGAACAAATGTGAAAATAAGAAGTATTGTCTTGTCATTGTAGATATGTTTTCCAGATGGGTGGAAGCCTTTCCAACTAAAAATACAGATGCAGCTACGGTGGCAAAAGTACTTGTCAAGGAAATCATTCCTAGGTTTGATATTCCGGAAAGAATCTACAGTGACAATGGTACACACTTTGCAAATCAAACCATACAGCAGTTGAGTAAGCATTTTGGTATTTCTTTAAAAAATCATTGTGCATACCATCTGCAATCTGCAGGGCTAGTTGAAAGGCATAATGGTATACTAAAAAACAAATTGAGAAAATTAATATCTGAGACAGGAAAAACTTGGTTGTACTGTTTACCCCTGGCACTGTTGAGCATGAGAACTGTCCCTACAGCAAAAGGATTGACTCCTTTTGAAAAACTATTTGGAAGGGCTTATTATACACCCCAGTGTAAACTTCTCATGTCATCAGACCACGAAGCTGATTTTACACTAGCTGAATATATGAAAAAGTTGTTGAGTTCTAAACATTTGTTGCAGTCAAATTCTGTTTCAGATAGAAAACAAACCAAAACATCAGAAGTGGCAGTGACGCCAGGAGACTGGGTGTGGATCAAAATCGTCAAGCGAAAAAACTGGGCATCGCCAAGGTGGGAAGGTCCCTACCAGGTGCTTCTTTCGACACCCACTGCAGTCAATATAGCAGAATGAGCTTCGTGGATACACCTGACACACTGCAAGCTGGTTAAGAACTTTGAGTTGGACAAAAATCTTACCTCTCCATCGGGGCCCTCACCACAAAGTCTGGCTACAAAGGGGGGGTCAGATCAATAGGACTGATCTGTCTCAACCCCAGTGAAGAAACCATCGGTGCTGAAGGTCCTATTAGGGCAGAGAGTAAGAGCACGTGTCCAAAGTAAAGATGATGAAATCCAGTAAGATCCAAATACACCTACTTGGAAGGGCTGGAGAAAACAGAAATGCAGAACAACCGTTTCCACAAAAGTATTGCATAGCATCCTGTTGACTGTATTAGTGACAATAATCTTTTTGTTGTGGCCATTCCTTTTCTGAGCCACACAAATTGAACTGAACAAGCGTGCAGAGTGGCACCCGAACTTTAACACTTACCAGGCAATCAAATATGTGTATGCTGAAACCTTCAATGTTTCAAATTGCTGGATTTGCACAGCTTTACCAACAGCATATGGGGGGTTACTGCTAACTTCAGTTCCCCTAGGAGCCAACAAGACCTGGGAAAACCTAATTCATGATACATCAGATGTCACATCACAAGATAAAGTAGCATTGTACTTGTCTGTTCGACAAAAGGGAACTGTGTGTTTTTATAAGAATGATACAGTCAAGGTGGGTTGGAGCAATTGCAATGTGACTGTTCCCTATAGATGCTACACTAAACCTGATAACATCAGATCCTATTGCAACACGAGCTATGATACATTTGTTGAACTGATGCATAGGACAATTGAAGAAGTAAAACATAATGCTGACCTCTATAAGCAACTGTCCATAATCAACAAAAAAATGTTTCATGCAGAGTTAGGTTATAGTAAAGTTACTAGTAAAGTAGAAGATTGTTACTTTATATGCGGTAGAAAAGCATATAAATGGCTACCTGAGAATTGGTCCGGCAGTTGTTTTTTGAGGTACCTAGTTCCGGCCATATGACACACAGCAGTTTTACTTCAAGGGAAAATTTGGAATGTTCGGGAAATCAAGAAGCCTGTCAATCCAGTGGGGCAGTGGGACAAATCAATGCGCGCTGGAAAAACCATCATGCTGTGGGCAATGGACTGTCACACATGGACTTAAGTGATACTGTTATATGGTGGGCAGGTGTACTGCCAGCATATGGAGCAATGAAATCAATCTGGGAACTGAGAAAATTGCCTAAGCTTCTCAAATTAATGAGCAATGCAACCTTTTCTGCCCTAGAATTGGTGACTGATGAACTGACTGCCATGAGAACAGTGATGCTTCAAATTCGCATGGCTCTTGACTTCACCCTAGCGGCGAGAGGAGGTACGTGCACTTTAATCCAGGAGGAGTGCTGTTCATATATTCCTGACCACAACCACGAGATAGACAACCATCTTGAGGTGATTCAGCAGGTGTCAGTGATGGCCAAACCAGGACCAAATCCATTGACAGACTTTTTCCAGAAATTGTTTGGGGGTTGGGGCAGCATCCTAATGAACATTCTGATTGCCATCTGTGTAGGAATAATCCTACTGGTGGTATGTGTGTGCTGCTGCATCCCCTGCATAAAAACACTGATTAAAAATTTTGTAGACATTTCAGTTTCAGAAACCTTATACCAAGATGCTGAACTTGAAGAATTGCTAAAAAACTGAAAATGCTTTAATGAGCTTAAACTGAATGACTCTCTTAACTGCAAATCCTGAGCAGGAAGAGGTTAGGGGAAGAAAAAAAACTGTTTATGCTTATCTTGAAAGTAGAATAAAAGTATTAAAAGGGGGGAAATGTTAGAAAAATATATAATAGTAATATGCATGCTTAGTGCATTTGAGGTTTAAAAGGGTTAATACATTTATTCTGTACACACTGCATGAATCTGCACAGCTATTAGAAACTTAACAAGAGACATTTCATTTCTGCTAATGTCATGAAACTTAACAAAGAGATATTTCATTTCTGCTAATGTCATGAAAATAACAAGATACATTTCATTTCTGCTAATGTCATGAAACTTAACAAAGAGATATTTCATTTCTGCTTATGCCATGAGAAAATATGCAGCTGCTAGAAGCTTTGATAAAACAATAGATGCTTGAAAGTATAAAATATAGTCAGCATTACTTGCACCAAAGCTAGAAATGTACCTAGAATCTAGACAAAATATAACACATGTATTAGAACTGTACAACTGAAGAATTGAAATGTTAAGATGGGCTAAAATAAGCCCAAGGCCAGGTTGTTTTTCTCAAAATGTTTTTGCAAGACAGCAAATAATCTGACCATGTCAGCAATAAGTCTGGTAACATTTTCTGTGAAACATACAGAAAGCTGTGTCCAACTATGTCAGCAATAGAATAGTAACATTTTCTGTGTGACATGAAGAGAACTGTATAAGAATAACATACTGATCACCAAAGAGCCGGACAAATCCTGTACCTACATGCTTTGTCTCCTTGCTGCAAGCAATAAAGGGTGCCTTGCTTGAACCTAACGTGCATTGGTCTTTGAAGTTTTTTCCTTTTACATAAAGTATCCTTAAAACCTTTTTTAAGAGCAAGATCACTGAAACATTAATATTTGTAT